>NW_004567150.1:2107583-2150140 GCF_000260355.1 Condylura cristata | reverse complement strand
GCGGCTGGGCTTGCTCAGCTCCCTGCAGTCTCCCTGATGAGACTTTCCTGGGCCCAGAGACATCCTGGTCTGAAGCGGCTGGAGACGCCAGGGGTCTCCTGCTTCTCGGGGGGAGTCTCAACACAGGGGGTTTGGTGGGATAATGTTGCTGGTGGGGAGCAGAGTGCCCCGTTTCTCTAGTGAGGGCAGAGACAGTGACAGGGAAAGGAGTTGAGGGCTCTTGGGTGTGGTTCCCAAACAAGGTGGGGGGTGGGGGGAGGGGTCCTGCAGAAATACCTGGATGCAGGGGGGTGGCTAAGGGCTGATGCAAATGTTCTGGCCTGGCCAAGACCCATGGAGAGGGTGAGCAAGCTGGGTGCTCTGAGGAGGCCCTGCCTGAATCTGGGCGCAGGGAGTTAGGAGTGGACGGATGGACGGGAGCTCCCTGTGGGCACCGAGGGGCGGGTTGACACCGAGCCCGGAAACTGAGCCTGAGGACTGGCAGGAGGTCTGGGACAGCTGTGTGTTCGGCTGGCTAGCTGTTCTGGCGAAGCCCAAGCCGTAGGGCCCCAGGCCTGCCGGTCCAGCTCTGGTCACAGGCGGGGGACACTCTGTGGTGGCTCCTGGGAAGCGGGTGGGTGCTGCAGAAGCAGGAGCCAGCGAGGCCGGTGCCCTCCCTCCTCGCAGTCACCGGGGCATCGGCCCTACCTGCTGGCATAAACCAGTCAACTCTCTGCTAGACTCTGCAATTTGCCCAGGCTAAAGGAGTGACAGGTAACCAGATCTCAATCCATCCGTGATTCCAGGGTGATCATCTGGGACCTCTAATATTCAGAAACCTCCTGGACAATAATCTGTCCAAGAACGTGCATAGCTGGTTATTGATTCATCCAGTTGCAATTTAAACACATGTTCTTCTTGAATATACATTCCTGAGACTATTGTTGAGAACACTGACTTTTGAATATGTTTCCTGACTTTTATAAATGTGGTGGTAGCAGGCTCAGTGTTACATGTATCAGTCATTTACCCTACTCCAAGGAGTACCTAAAATTCAACTATACCCAATGCTGTTTTAATTTTCTTTGAATGTTGTAGAATGGAGGTATGCCAACGACCTCTTTAATGGCAGAACAGGTAGGTTAGTAACCTGTCATGGCAAGCAAGTGAATTCATCAGAGACATATTAGAGAGCAGATCAGGCAGATTGGGAAAGTACACTGCTGAGGGGAGTCCCAGGCAGGTCAGGAGAAGTCTGCCATTTCATTTACTCCCTTGTGGGGCAGGGAATCAGATCTCACTGAAGAGGCTGCAGCCTCTTGTACCATCAGGGTGTACCATCAGGGTGACCCTAATTTGATATTTTAAACCAGATATTCCCTAGTTGTGCAGAATCTGTTGGTGACACCAAATGCTCACTTTCCAGCCTCTGCTTAACTACGGCGGTGTCACAGCACCTCTTTTTAAAAAAAACACTACCTGTTCGGGACCTAAAATGTATTCCACCTGATCCTCTAGCTCTCTCCTACTCTTCTGTGATAAGGATCACCCTTGATTCCCTATGCCTGGAGACAGATCGACAGGGGGAATGAAGGCTACCTGATTCCGTTGAACTTTGCTTACTGAGAATTAAATCTTTCTTTTGTTACATCAATAGATTCAGGGCTTTATTAGCATAGCACAGTATATCAAAACTAAAGTGCCTATGCAACTCTAATTGTAGCTTCTAGCTTCTATGACAACTATTTCTTTTCTAAAGTGAAATACTCCTCAACTATTTTGAGAGTACCCATATTCAGGATGCACCTGCTCTTAATATTAATATGCCACATCTTGGCAAAAAAAAAAAAAAAAAAAAAGATTATAATGAAAACATTTAAACTCCCATTTAGGAAGTATGGTCGTTGAGACCTGAACATTGGATTTGGGGATGGAGAAAGCTGATATGATAAGAAGCTATTAGATGGTAACCTTTTCCTTAGGTGGTAGAGAAATCTGGAGGAAAAGTCCAATGTTTTCTGATTTACTTATGTTTTGATTTTATAGAAAGTGAGAAGAAATGAATGATTCCATGTTGGAGTGCTGATTTAATGTATCAGTATACCCCTGTTGAGAATTCAGTACAAGTTTGGATACACATGCTTGATACTTAGATAAGGAATTGGTATTGGAATGATAGAATTTTGATTTGAAACTATCAGAGTAAACTAGTTCACCTAGAAAGAATGAATATTAAGAAAGACAAAATCATAAGCAAGCTAGAACCCTAAGGATACTCATACTGAACAAGCAGATTCTGAACAAGCAGATTCTATGCAGAGGTTGTAAAGGAGGCAGAATTGTGTGTGAGAGAAACAAGATAATGTAGTGTCCAGGTAGACAAAATACAAGGAGGTTGTGAATGACGCTGCTGCCTTCTAGTGAGAGATCTTCTATAATGAAAATCATGGACTAGCTGTCAGACCTAAAGAAGCCGTTAGGACCCCACAGTGGCACCGTGGAGGGAGCAGGTGGGGTTAGATGCCCCATGCTGAGGTTTTACTGGGAGGCCTGAGCTCATAGTGAACGTGGGGACAAGATCCTGGCTCCAGTGAGTAATGGGAACAAACGTAAAATGATTTATGATGGAGGCAGAATTCTGTTTTTAAGATAATGATGAGTTAAATGACCAAGCTCATGGGAAGGAGGACAAAGACAAGGTAACAGGAATGTGTCACTGAGAGCAGGCAGCGGAGAGGTGAAGGCCAGGGAAAGGATCTGGGCTTGACTCCCATACAGTGCTGGTGCTTGAGAGGTTCCCTATGAGTGGAGTCCATTTACACAGTGAAGCCAGGAGAGGGGTTGAGATGAAGAGGAAACTTGGTGAAGCCTTTCAGGGACCTGGGAAGACAGCTTTTAGGGCAATGGAGGCCTGCTCCTGTTGACTATTGGCCCCGGCGTTGGGTCCTTTGCCTGGACAGACCTCCCCACCTCCCCCACAGAATCATATGCACACAGTTGTGTGGAAACAAAGAGTGAGCCATGGGTGCTGGAACAGAAAAACAGGAGGCAGGAAGTGTTCCTGCCTTGTGTTTGCTACCTTGTGTTCTTTGACCCCATGTTATTGTCGCATGTTATTGATGCACTTGCTGAGAGCTTCCGCCTACCCCCAGCCCCAGGCTCCATGCTGAAGGGTATAAATAGGGAAGGAGAGAAAAATAAAGTGCCTTTGCTTGCTTATCAAGAAGTGTGTGCTTTAATCCTGACGTCCTTTGCTCAGACCATCTCTGCTGTCGTGCTGGCGCGGCACCCTGCATCATTAACAGATTAGTTTCCTTTGTACAGGACCGTATAGGACAAGTCAAACTTATGATCATCCGTCAACAGTGTGAGGTGTTAAGCGTCTTTTAACACTCCCACAGTTGACATGGGAAACTATACATTTGTAGTGGCAACAGTCTACATGGTCTCCGTTTTTCTCAAATTATGATGAGCAAGAGATTTGTAAAAGTGACAACAGCAGACACTGAAATATTTGAGGATTACTGTTTTATTGAATTTGTGTGAATGATAAAAAGAGAGGCAAAGAAGTGAGGAAGAAGAGGTAAATAAAACTGGGCTGGATGTCTCAGTTCTCAAGTGACAGAATCTGTTTCTCCACAGATAACATTGTTATGTTAACCATTGTTCCCACCCCCTTTTATAATAAGAGTTAAGAACAGAGAGTTCATTCCTTTAACATTTAAGAGGCAAATTTGATTGAGACTCTCTGCTCTAGTAGAAATTAGATTCATATGCTATCTGCTCTGCCATTCATCTATTCATCCTTAACCCCTCCCTCAAGATGACTTGAGTATGCTCTAAGCACTTCACTAAGAAATAGAAATGGCCATTTGGGCCACATCCGCAGTGTGTCCTTGAAGTCACTTGAACTACAGCACCTCTCCTTTCTCTCAAACCTTACAGAGATAGCATCAATTTTTCTCCAAATGCCTGTCAATCTGCAGCTACGCTGTGCTGTCTCCCTGCAAGAGTACATGTGATGCTTCCTGTCACTGTAGTAGAGTCTGACTTCATAATGTTAAGTTAGATTTAAACAACCGTTAGCAGACATTTCATGTCAAAGTAATAATGACATATTTCCTGATCAGTTCATATCCTCATAAAAATAGGATCTCAAAACAATGGAGCTTAAAATTAAGTTGCTGCAATAGTGCAAGGACATGTCTATTTTGCAACATTCCTGACTGTGAACAAGCATTTTGCTGAGTCCATGGTAGTACTCAGTAAGTATTCACTAAGTATTTATAAATAAATGATAAATAAATATAATACATAAATAAGTAATTGAATAAATAATACTTCTTGGTTTTCAAATATGACTTTTTCAATAGAGTGACAGTATCCAAGAATATTAAAAATAGAAATATACAAAAGCAAGTTCCACCATTTGTAGTAAAAAAAACAAAGTTAATAGGTAAAAGATGGTAAGATCAGGAGGAATTTAAGTTTCCTTACAATCCTGAGGTTTTGATTCTTGGAATTTTGGTTCTAGGAAAATGGGAATCAGGGTGAGCAAAATTGGAATTTTGTATAGATTATTTTGGCATCTCAGATAGGTAGGTGTAATTGGCACCACTCAGTGGTCTCTATAAGTTACTCTAGGGAGTCATAGTCCTCATGGCAGCCACAGCCCTTATCCCATCACTTTTGCCAGCTGGTCTGATGAGAAGAGATTCCTCTCTGTGATCAGTCTGGTCCCCTGACCTGGCTACGCAGCACAGGATAATGAGCCCTGAGAGCTACCTGACGTGCACTTGCTGAGGGGGCTGTGAACACATGTTCAATAAGTCAGTGCCTGGAGGAAGTTCAGCAGACAGCCCTACCCACAGGCCTGCTCACTGTTAGTAGGCCGCACACCATGGAGGCCTTTTAGTGAATAAGCATGAACTTGCGATTTGGGCTTCTGTTTGTCCACATCCTGCTGTATATGGTTTGGGATTCAGCCCCTCAATCCACCAGAGCTTGTTTTTTCCTTGATGACTGCCAAGCTGCTTTAACTACCTGCATAGCTGTCTTCAGAACAACCAGTGAGGTAGAACATTTGAAGGGTCTGCAAGTGGGAAATATTGCCAAAATCTGGGGTCTAAAGTTAGGTGTGTGGCTGAGGCAAAAGGGAGACTCTTTTTCTAAAATTGAGGTGAATATTCACTTGTTGTGGAAGTGTCATATGGTCAACTAACCTCTGTGGTAAAAGGGTTGGTATCAGGATATGGAGAAAGGGAGTCCAGCCACTCAGGTCAGGACTAGGGAAGGGGAGGCAGCCCCATTGTGCCAAGCAGTGGAAAGGGCTTCAGGCAGCTTCCCAGAGACCAGGGAGTGTCCTCACTGAAGCAGTGAGGGGGGAGTATGGATAATCTGCCAGGAAATCTTAGAAGACTCTGCTTTGCAGGCCTGTGACCTCCAAGTTCCCCTCCAATTTTATATCTCATCATTTTACAACCCTATAACCAAGCTAACCAGCCACAGAGTGAGGTTGTTACTTTATATTATAATTTGCCATAAATACTTCAATGATAACCTCAGTGTGTTAAAGAATTCTACAGCTTTCTTTAAATACAAATTCCACTGGGAATTACTAGGTTATGAGGAACCTTGTTAACTCTTTAACAAGAGTTAACAGAAGAAAGATGTTACCTTGACAGTGTAGTTTTTTCTTTTTTTTTTTAATGTCTCTTTGGAAGAGTCACTTAATGTCTCCACTTTTCAAGTCAGAACCCTTTGTCTCCCATGGAAGAGCCTCAGGGGACCTTCTCTGGGAGCTGGTAGTTAAGCCTCAGAGCATTTGCTGAGCCAGACACAGGTGCGTCAAGGCTAGTGTGAGGAGCCTGAGTGAAGGTCTTTCACGTTCTAGGTTCTGGGGTTTGGAAGATGTGTGGAAATGTCTGGCCCTCTGGCAGATGAAGACATTGAGATTCAGTGGTGAGAGAAGCTCAGCTGATTGGCTCAGATCATCTGCATGTTTCTCTCATGAGGACTAAGGAGGGCATCCAACACTCCACAAAGGTGACTCCAGGGTGATTTTAACAAGCTCAATATTCCTGTTTCATCTACATCACAGGTGGGATGCACTTCATCTTGTCTTGGAAACAAGCCAACCTATGCATTGAGAAAAAAAAAAAATTGTGATCTTCTGTATGTGAAGTATTTTATACAGTATAGAAAGAAAATAAAGCTGTCTTATTTACTTCCTGACCTTAGACATATGTCGGAAAGAGGGAGAAGGCCTCCTTGAAATCCAGTTTCTGGATCACTAAGTTTGTAGAATATTAGTGATTGCAAAGAGAGAAATAAGTTTTGCAGTAAGATATATTTGGCAGACTTAATTAGGATTCTTTGCTATAGATTTTCTTGGAGACTTTAGTATGATAATAGTCTTTCAAAACAGGATGGGGACATTCATTATTAAATGGTTACGCATTTCAAATAGTTGATGTTCTTTGGAAAATTCTAACTTTGAGTTGAAGAAAAATTTAAAAATTGAACTATTACTTTGGTTCACAGAGATGAGTTAATAGGTAAACAGAACATATTTACAAAAATAATTTTCTTCAGAACTTAATCCAGAGCAAAAAAAAAAAAAAAGGCAGTAAGTTTATAGTTTAGCTGTTTCACTAGAACTTACTGAATCCCAAATTTTGTGTATTAATGGAATTTGGATATATGCAGAAACAAAGAATAAGCTTAGAATAGCTTTTGAATGACATAGAAAACAAGATTAATTAACATGGTTAAGTTAGAAATATAGGGCAAGTTCCTTAACTAGTTATAAAATTCTAAAACTAAATTCATAATTAAAGACAACAAACCGGATGCTACCTAAAATTGGAAAGAATTTCCTCATTTGGAAAGAAATCAAGGATGTCCCTCCTCACTACTTCTATTCAGAATTGTACTGGAAAGTTCTAGATAATGAAATAAACAAGAAGAAAGTAAAAGGTAATAAAAGAAAAACAAAACTAAACTTGCTTCCATAGGTCATTATTGTTAATGTAGAAAATGTCACGAGTACACATCAAGGGCCCTTCCTGGTGGCGCAGCAGGTTAAAGCACAGAACTAAAAGCTGAAGCCACTTCAGCATGAGTTTGATTGCTGCCTGCCCTGGAGGTGACCCACATGGCACAGCAGACAACTCCTGTCTCACTTGCTCCCCTCAGCAGTGTATTTCAATAGATCTGCCTGTTCAGCTCCTGACTCAGCCTCAGGTGAATCCTCTCACCCCCTCCCTGTACCACTGGGGTACAGCCCAGATGGTTCTATGAGTAAATAAAATTAAAATAAATATTTAGAAAAATATAACACAATTACCAAATATGCAAATGATCTGAACAAACACTTTGCCAGATGGTAAACAGGTGCATGTAAAGATTTTTAATATTTAATATATTTCTGTCATCAGAGAAATTAAAATTTGAAGAGAGGGGCTCTCCCTGGTGGCACAACAGGGTAAAACACCATATTATGAAGCTCTGAGAAGCCACTGCAGCACGAGTTTTATTCCCTGCCAGGGAGCTGACCCACATGGCACGGCAGACCTCTCCTGACCCACC
The DNA here is from genome assembly GCF_000260355.1 of Condylura cristata. Taxonomy (NCBI): domain Eukaryota; kingdom Metazoa; phylum Chordata; class Mammalia; order Eulipotyphla; family Talpidae; genus Condylura; species Condylura cristata. The sequence goes on along the minus strand of NW_004567150.1, from coordinate 2,142,571 downwards.
CACACCCCTCAGCTGTGTACTTTGTCCATCTGCCTATTCTGCTTCTCGCTCTGTCTCTGGTGAATCCTCTCACCCACCACACCTCTGGCCTGTACCCCAGTTCTGTTAGCATAAATAAACAAAATTTAAAAATTTAAAAGAGAATTGTAATATCACCACATGCCTATTAGAATGACTAAAAGCCAACGCACCAACAACCCCAAGATCTGGTGAGGCTGTGGAGCAAAAGGAACTCACTCATTTTTTATAGGATTGCAAAATAACACAGCCACTTGATTTGAAATTCCATTTAAACAAACTGCTTAGTTCTTATAAAGCTAAGGATACTCTCACTACATGATCCATAAATTGTCCTCATTGGTATCTATTCAAGTAAGTTTTCAAAAGTAGGCCTACAGAAAAACTTGCACATAAATGCTTATAGAGGCTGAATTCACAATTGCTAAAACTTGGACACAACCAAGACAGCCTTCAACAGATGAACTGATAAACAAACTGTAGTATATTCAGACATGGATTACAGCTCAGTGACCAAAATAAATAAGTTACCAGGACACAAGTACACACGCACACACAAACTTGTGCCCAATAACATATACGTGTGTAAGTTATTTTACACACACACACACCTTAAAGGTCACAGAGCTTAAAAGAAGCCAGTCTGAAAATGCTTCCTATTATATAATTCCAAATCTAAGACATTCAGCGGAAGGCAAAACCATGGGTAAGGGAGGAGGAGGGAGAGAGGAATGAATAGGTAGAGAATGAATAGGTAGGGATTTATGTGAACTCGCAATTTCCACTGAATTTTTCTAAAAACATAAAACTCATAAAAATGAAGTTCATTGATTTAAAAACTACAAAATAGGCCCTCCCTGGTGGCACAGCCGGTTAAAGCACAGCACTAAGAAGCTTAAGCCACTTCTGTATGAGTTTGATCCTCGCCTGCCCCGGAGGTGACCACATGGCGCGGCAGACCTCTCCTGACCCGCCCGCTGCTCCCCTCAGTAGTGTAGTTCGTGGATCTGCCTGTTCTGCTCCCCACTCTGTCTCTGATGAATCCTCTCGCTGCCCCTGAGCCTCTGGCCTGTACCCGAGCTCTGTATGAATAAATAAATAAATCTTAAAAAAAAATAAAAAAACTACAAAATAAATAATTGAAATTTACTGAGACATGGCAGTGAGTGAAAATAACACATTTAGTAAATTTTCTTCAGTAGATTAATCAAAGACCAAAAAAAAAAGAAGAAGAAATCAGAATATAATAACTCACCAGAATTTATCAAGCCCTATCTTTTCTGTAATGAATATAAATTCTGATAACTCACCAGAATTTATCAAGCCCTATTTTTTCTGTAATGTAATTTGGGCGACATTTACACACACACACACACACACACACAGAATCAGAAAAGAGTGGAAGTTCACTAAATGTTTATGCCTATTAATAAAGTAAACAAGATTAATTTACATGGCTAAATATGCTGAAAGATGGGAAGATTTTAGTGCAGTTCTGGACATAGTATATATTCAACAAAGCTAAAATGTGCCCGGTAGTTTGTGGTCTGTGTGTAAGAAGTGGACCATCTAATGCAAATACTAAGAATACAGAGACCAGAGAACTTACTGTAAACTAGAAGTTTTTGTGATGGAACTGAAATTTGCAGTAATGTTAACACAAACAAAAAGAGGATATGATAGGCAAGTTATACACACACACACACACACACACACACATAAAAGCAAGACCAGGAGAAGCAATAGAAAGGTAGAGAGAATAATGACATGAACAAACATGTTGAAGTTTATAGCTCTTGGTCCTTGATTGCAAATAAGTCACAGTATTTAACTGGTATCTATTCAAGTAAGGGAGTAGTTCAAGGAGCCCTAACAAGAAGATTCTTTGTCATACAGCCAAGAAGACCACCCAGGGAGCTGAAAAAAGTAGACTGAAGAATGGCAGTGATTGTGGGTTTGCCCCAGAGAGCAAAGGTGGAAATGCACAATGGTCACACACAGCAGATCAAAAGATAGCTCGCTGGGACTTTGGCCTAGGCAAATAAATAGATAAAAATAAAGCGCCTCTTCTATCTAACTACGCCCTGACACTTCAACAACAGAAATAATAGCAATCAAAGGGTGCATCTTAGTAAATTTTATGATGTAGCCTGAAGGATGTTTCCTAAGTTAAGAACAAAATGAGGAATAGTACATGAACAATCAGACATTAGAGCAATTTCTTTTATTTGGCTTTTTTAAAATGACTGAATAGAACTGCTGTTTTAGCAGAACCTAATGGTGTGGTCATTATTTTTCTTAACAGTTTTTTAAGATATAATCCAAATACTGTAAAAGTCACCCATTAAAGCATGCAAATAAATGATAACTTCACAGTTGTGCAAACATCACCAAAATAAAATTTGGATTCTTTCATCACCCCAAAAATTAAGTCTAGATTAGCAGACACTCTTCATTTGTTCCAAACCCTAAACTTGGCAAAATCTAATCTACTTTGTGTCTCTGTAGATTTCACTCATCTGGACTTTTCAGATGAATGGAATCTTATAAGAAATTGTATTTTGTGTCTTGATTCTTTCACTTAGCATAACACTTTCAAAATCCATTCAGGTTGTAGCATGTATCAGAATTTCATTCCTTTTATTGCCAAATATTTAACTGTGTGCATTTACCAATTTTGGCTTAGTAATTCATTTTATGGGCATATGATTTGCTTTCATTTTTTGGTCCATTATGAATAATTGTGTGATGAACACACATGTACAAGTTTTAGTGTGAATATGAGTGTGGTCTGAGATATACAACTTTATTTGCATACAGACATTTAGTTTTCCCAACATTAATTGTTGAGAAGACTAAATGTTTTCCACTGAGGATTTTTTGTGCCCTTGTTAAAAAATCAGTTGACCGGGCCCTCCCTGGTGGCGCAGCGGGTTAAAGCACAGCACTGAGAAGCTAAAGCCACTTCTGCATGAGTTTGATCCCCGCCTGCCCTGGAGGTGACCACATGGCGTGGCAGACCTCTCCTGACCCTCCCCTGCTCCCCTCAGCAGTGTACTTTGTAGATCTGCCTGTTCTGTTCCCCACTCTGTCTGGTGAAGCCTCTCACCGCCCCTGAGCCTCTGGCCTGTACCCCAGTTCTGTATTTACAAATAAATAAATCTTTAAAAAAAAAAATCAGTTGACCAAAATGTAAAGGTTTACTTTTGGCCCTTCCATAGATCACTATGACTATCCTTCTGCTAGGACCACATTTTCTTGATATCTAGAACTTCAGCTTCAGCAAGTTTTGAATAAGACTGAACCCTACAAACTGGTTATTCTTTTTTAAGATTTATTTATTCATACAGAACTGGGTACAGGCCAGAGGTGCGGGGGTAGGAGGGGACCGGGAAGGGGGCAAGAGGCTTCACCAGAGGCAGAGTGGGGTGCAGAACAGGCAGACTGATGAGGGACACTGCTGAAGGGAGCAGTGGGCGGTCAGGAGAGGAGTGCCACACCATGTGGGTCCTCTCCAGGGCCCAGGATCCAGCAGGCACTGAAGCAGCTGATTGCTGCATGCAGGGCTGTCCTCCCACCCGCTGAGCTACCAGCGAGGGCCCAAACTGGTTATTCTTTTCCCAGTTGTTTTTGGCTATTCTGGGTCCTTTGGATTTCCCTATGAATATTAGAAGCAGTTTGCTAATATTGGCAAAAATCTGTATGTGAATCTAGAAATAATAAAGAGAGATAAATTGCATTCAGTTTACCCTAAACTTAAATTTTTGCAAAGTTATAGTGTACTATCACAACCAGGGAATTTACTCTGAATAATCCACTTAATCAAATTTCCCAGCATTCTTACTGTAGTCAAGTATGTACATATTGCATTCTATTATCTTATCACCTATATATTTTTAATCCCTTATGATAGTAAGATACTGAAGAGCTCAATACATATGGTTTATCTTGCCCTTTTATAATCACCCCCCCTACCCTATCCCCATTCCCTATGTCAATCAGTAGACCCTTTCCAGATGGTTTCATTGCAAAAATATTATATAACTCAAATTATGCATTATGTAACCCATGAGTATATTTTCCATTCAGCACATTTTATTGTATAACATATATAGTCCATGCTATCAATTGTTAGTATCTTTTAATTGATTAATAGTTACTTTAATGTTTGTACCTGTCTTTTTAAAAACTTCCAAGCTGATTCATTTTTGGCTATTAAGATAAAGTTGTTATGAAGTCTTATATATAGTTTTTTTTTTTTTTGGAACATGAGATTTCATTTCTTCAGGAGAAGTACCTTTATTCATGGTAGCTGTATGTTAATTTTTTAAAAGAAACAGTTGAACTACATTCTAGTGTATTTATGATTTTGTCACAGATGTACTGATGTATGTGAGGTTCATTTTTTCTGTTCTTGATAGCATTTGGTGCTATCACTGTTTAATATTTAAATTCTCTAATGGTTAATTATGACAAATATCTTTTCTTGCACTTATTTTCCGTCTCTATATCTGGTTCAGTGAATATCTATCTTTTCCAGTGTTCTAGATGGATATTTTCTTTTTGCTGTGAAGTTTTTTTTTTTTTTTTTTTAAGATTTATTTATTTTTGTGAAGAAGAACTGGACTGTAGGCTAAAGGTGTGGGGAGGTGAAAGGACTCATTAGAGACAGAACGGGGATCAGAACCAGGTGATCTTCTAAAATACATTATGAATGGGACAAAGGCGAGATAGGAGGGGTCAGCTGTGCCATGTGTGTTAGCTCCCTTGCTGGGGATCAAACTCAGGCCATGTACTTTGACAGTGCTGAGACTTTAACTGCTGAGCCACCAGGGAGGCCCTGGGTTATGTGTTTTAGGAATTACTTCATACTGTCTGGATAGTTGTCCTTTGTTACCTATAGTTTTGTCAATATTTCCACTACATTTTATAACCTGCTTTTTCATCTTCATTTGGAACTTTCATAGAGCAAAAACATTTAATTTTTATGAGGCTTAATTGATCTTATTTTTTTTTATGAAACATACATTTGGAATACTTGCTTAGCTCTTGATCCTAAAGATACTGTCCTTTCTTAAAGTTTTAAAGTTTTTTACTTACCTTTATGTTTATAGTCCTTTTTGAAATTGTATAAGGCATGAGGATTTTTGTTTGTTTTAGCTACAAATGTCCAACTACTCCTTTCCATTTGGTAAAAAGAGAATACATTCTTCACTGAATTGTCACATTTCTGTGAAATTACTGGTGACTTTTTTTTTTTTTTAAAGATTTATTTATTCATACAGAGCCAGAGATGCGGAGGGTGAAAGGATTCACCAGAGACAGAGTGGGGAGCAGAACAGGCAGGTTAACGAAGCACAACTGCTGAGGGGAGCAGCGGGCGGGTCAGGAGAGGTCTGCCACGCCATGTGGTCACCTCCGGGGCAGGCGGGAATCGAACTCATGCAGAAGCGGCTTTAGATTCTCAGTGTTGTGCTTTAACCCACTGCGCCACCAGGGAGGGCCCTACTGGTGACTTTTTGATTGTTTCATTCACCTGTGTCTACATCTCTGCCAGTAAACACTGTCTTAATTATTATACCTATATAGCAAACATTAATATTGGATTTAATAATTCTTACCACTTTTCCCTTTTTTTGTCAAGATTATTTATTCTAAATAGTTTTCATTTTAAATTTAGAATAAACTTACCATATCTATAAAAAAATTACTGGGATTTATAAATGAATTGAATTAAATGAGTTTGGGAATAATTGGCATATTAACTATTTTGAGTTTTCCCATTTATGAAACCAATAGCTACAGTTATTAGACCCTTGATTGCTTTCATCAACACTCCATAATTTTAAGATATAGATGGTGTATATTTTAAGTTTATACCTATTTCATGCCATTTTGATAAATTTCAAACTGTACTATGCTTTTAAGTTCTGTTTATATGTAATCACTGTTTATATAGAGAGATATGATTGATTTGTGCATTTGTTGTTTTTTAACCTGTTGTAACCTTGTTAAATCCATTGATTAGTTGCATTCTTGATGAATTACTGGAATTTCTATGTATGAAAACATACAATTTTCAAAGAGATAATTTTTTTATATAAATTCCACTTATTATTATTATTATTATTATTATTATTATTTCTAGTACTACTTTTGAGTTGTCAGAAAAGTCATGACACATTTTTGTTTGGAAAATATAGAAAAAAACCCCAGTAAGTCTTATGCCTTATTACTGTGGTTAGAGTTTTAGATAACTTGTTGAATAAAAGTAGTCAAAAGTGATGTATTGAATGTAGTCAAAAATGGTATATTGTAATGAACTGATATCTTGTTCATTATCTTTTTTTTAAGATTTATTTATTTATTCATATAGAACTGGGGTATAGGCCAGAGATGCGGAGAATGAGAGGATTCACCAGAGACAGAGTGGGGAGCAGAACAGGCAGACTGATGAAGTACACTGCTGAGGGGAGCAGTGGGCGGATCAGGAGAGGTCTGCCAGGCCATGTGATCACCTCCGGGGCAGGGGGGAATGAACTCATGGGGAAGTGGCTTTAGCTTCTCAGTGCTGTGCTTTAACCCGCTGAGCCACCAGGGAGGACCTCTTGTTCATTATCTTAGAAAGGAATAATTATTCCTTTTTAATAATGTTTTTGTAGATGTGAAATAATACTTCTTATTTTTAATTTGCTAGTAGTTTCCTCATAGTCATATTTCATGTGATTTTTTTGTTTGTTTAGCTTACTGATATGTTGATTAATTTTCAAATGTTGGCCAGTATTGTCTTAATAAATCTGGGTGATTGTGTATAAATCATTTATATGTTGTTTGCTACTATTTTGTTAATCACTGGATAGTTATTTTCATGAAAGATATGAGTATGTAGTTTTTTTTTTTTTGTACTGACTTTGTCTGGTTTCAATATCAGGATAAAGCTGGGTTTTTAAGTTGCTTGGAACAAGATCATTCCTAATTCTATTAGTACATTTTGGATGAAATTGAGTAAAATGATAAAAATTTTCTTAAATGTTTGGTAGACTTCCCAGAAGAAAAAATCTAGGATTGGAAAGTTGAGGAGTTTTGAATTACAACATTTTTTATTTGATGATTGAAGGCTGTTCTGATTGTCTCATCTTGCTTGAATGTTAATAGTTTGTGATTTACAAGGAATGTGTTTATTTCTTCTAAGTTGTCAAATTTCTTGCCAGAAAGATGTTCATTTATTCCACTGTAATTTAAGGGCTATAAAATCTGAAGTGATATCCTTTGTTACATTTTTTTTTTTATATTGGTGGTTAGTGTCTTTTCTCTCTCTCTCTCTCTGTAACTTGCCAGGTGTTTATTAATTTATTGATTTTTTTTTTAAAAAACAGCCTTTTGTTTTCAATATCATTGATTTCTACTATCATCCTAATATATTATTCCTTAATTTTCCTTATTTAGACTTTAGTTTACCTGAACTTGATGATGGAACTTAGGTGGAACTTATGCTATTGATGAGTCATTTCTGCTTTTAGAATTTAATCATTTATTGCTAAACATTTCCTTTCTGCATACTTTGGCTGCATTTCTTTTTGATAAGATGTGTTTTCATTTTTTTAAACCTGCGTAGTCTTTGGGTAGGGAGGGTGATCTTGGGTCCAAGGAGGAAGAAAATAATTTATTGGGATGACTAAATTCTGGCAGGACTACTGTGGACCCAAATTTACTGTGGGTCAGTCTGGTCTGCTTTTGTCAGAAGGACTTTTGCTTATTTGGAGAACAAATTAAGCCTTCCTGAGTGACTAGATTGGGGGTCTCAGGATGCCTGATCTGAATGGCCCTTCTCTTTTGGGAAGGTGGGTGTAAAGCACCTTTTAGCCACATAATTCCTCCAGTTCTAAGATTCCAAACCAGCTTACCTTCTTAACACTTTTTAAATTTCTCCTTTGGTTTTCTTTTATGCCAATTTAAAGGGAAATAGTTGTGCATTCTGGGGAGAGTGAGGGAAAATGAATCTATGCCATATTCTTCAAATCAAAACTATACAGTTTCTTTTCTTGTATTTTCTTTGTCTGCTTTTAGTGTCCAGGGAAAACTTGACTCAAAAAGAAGTTAAAAATTGTTCCCTCCTCTTCTATGTTAATATTAATATTCATTCCTAACTAAGAGTTTGGTTAACTTCATCCATGAAGTCATCTGGGCCTGAACTTTTCGTTGTGGGGATCAATCTCTTCATGTTGAGTAAACTATTTATTGCTTGTGTAACTCTTTTTAGGAATTTTTTCTTTCATCAAGTTATTTAATTTTTGGAAAGTTTGTAGTAGTGCCCCCCCATAACATGCTTGATTTACATATTTTCCCAAGTTTAGTAAAATATAACACTGCATGTAAATGTTGGGGAATAACTGCCACAACAAAGTTAGTTACATATATAACACCTCTCATAATTACAACTCTGCATAGTGGAAATATTTAAGATTTACTCTTTTAGCAACGTTCAATTTTTTTATTATATTTATCATGCAGAATATTATAATCCTAGAAAACTGTACATCTTGGAATGAGCAATTCTATCTACCTCCCGATTTCACCTTCCCATATCTTCTGGCAAGGGCTGATTCTGAGATTGGCTTATTTTTAACCCTATTTATTTGAAATGGCTCCCTTATTTTTTCCATGAATGTTACTAGAGGCTTGTCTATTTTGTTTATTTTTTTCAAAGAATCATCTTTTGCTTTTATTAATATTTTGGATTTTTACTTATTTATTTATTTATTTTTAGATTTTAAAAAATTATTTAAACATAAAAGAACTGGGATACAGGCCAGAGGTGTAGGAGTGGTGAGAGGATTCATCAGAGACAGATTGGGGAACAGAACAGGCAGATTGACTGAAATACACTGCTGAGGGGAGCAACAGAAGATGAAGGAGAGGTCTCCTGGGGGTTAGCTTGATGGCCAAGGATCAAACTCATGCCACTGTGGATGGCGATAGCTTGGCAGTGCTGAAACTTTTACCCTTGTGCCAACAGGGAGGCCCTGGACTGTCTTTTTGATTTCTGCTTTGATATTTATTCTTATTGTTCTTATTTATTTATGCATATAGAACTGGGGTACAGACCAGAGGTGCAGGGGTGGTGAGAGGGAGCAGAAAAAGCAGATCAAGAAAGCACACTGCTGAGGGGAGCACCGGGTGGGTCAGAAGAGTCCTGCTACGCCATATGGTGACTTCCCGAGACAGGGATCAAACTCTGGCTGAAGTGGCTTTAGTTTCTTAGTGCTGTGCTTTACCCCCCTGTGCCACCAGGGAGGGCCTCTTTCTGTTATTCTAGTTGTCTCTGGATTTGTTTGTTCTTTCTTCTATTAATTCCTTGAGTTAAGAGAGATTATTGATTTGAGCGCTTTCTTGTCTCTTGATGTGGACCTGTATTGCTATATATTTCACTCTTTGTATTGCTTTTGCTGCATCTCATAAGTTTTGGTTATGTATGTCTTTTCATTTGTCTCAAGGTATTTGTTTTATTATTTTTTAAAGATTTATTTATTTATGCATACAGAACTGGGGTACAGGCCAGAGGTGCAGGAGTGGTGAGAGGATTCAGAGGCAGTGCAGGGAGTAGAACAGGTCGATAGATGAAGTACACTGCATAGGGGAGCAGCAGGCTGGTCAGGAGAGGTCTGCTACACTATGCGAGTTACTTCCCTGGCCAGGGGTTGAACTGGCAGTGAAGTGGCTGCCTACAGCGTCATAGTACTATGTTTTAACCTGTTGTGCCACCAGGGAGGGCCCTCAAGGTATTTAGTTTAAGGTATTTATTTTAAATTTCTTCTTTAATGTTCTCATTAACTCATAGTGGTCTTTCAGTAGTGTGTTGTTCAGTCTCCATTTATGAAAATATTTTTTTGCTTTTTTTTTGAATATTGATTTCTATATGTTATGAGAAAATGCTAGGTATAATTTCAAATGATAACTGTTTATGTCCCAGTATATGGACTATCCTCTAGAACAACCCAAGTGCACTTAAAAAAAAATATGTATTTTGCTTTTTGTTGTTACTATCTTCTATTTTTTTTTTTTTTTGAATAAGTTCTCTATTCACTTCTGTCTCTTTTCTCCTTTTTGGATTTTTATTGATCTCCCTGATGAAATCTGATAATTCTCAAAGTTTTCTTTTTCCTTTTTCTTTGTATTTTCTTTCTTTTCTGGGTCCGTTGTGTATTTTACCTTCATTGTCACTGAAAATATCCTTCATTGCAGGATCTTTTGAATCTTGCAACTCCTTATTATTTAAATATTCATTTTCTTTTTTGTTGTTCATTTTATATATCTATAGGTGTGTGTGTGTGTGTGTATGTAATATATTTAAAAGAAATTCAGTCTATAAGATGTTTTTTGTATACACACACACATATATACACATATATATGTTTATGTATACATATAGTCAAGGCCATTATCAAGATTTGTCTATATTCCAGAATTTTACAGTTTCAGGTCTTACATTTAGCTATTTAACCCATTTCAAATGAAATTTGAGTGACTCAAGTAGTGTTCATCCATTTGCTTGTGAACATCTAGTTTTCTAATACCGTTTATTAAAAGACTATTTTTCTTTTGAATATCCTTGACTACCCTGACAAGTTTCTTTTATCAATGTTTTGTAGTTTTAAGTATAAATCTTTCATTTGCTTAGATAATTTTTTGTATTTTGTATTGTTTCTAATGTTATTGTAAATGGATTCTCTTAAAAAATATTGCTGAAAATTTAACTCCTCTTTTTGCGATAGCATGGAATATCTTTTTCCATAGTTTCTGTGTGTTCTAAATGTAAAGTGCATATTTTGCCAGCAAGATATTGTTGGCTCTTGCTTTGTATCCATTTGGCCATTTGTGTTTAGTTGGAGAACATAAGCCATTTGCCTGTAAAGAATGGATTTATAAGTAAGGAATTACTATTTCCATTTTATTTATTACTTTCTGACTTCTTTAAATTATTTTGTTCTCATCTTCCTTTCTTGCTGCCTTCCTTTGTGATTAACTTTTTGTAGTGGTATGCTTTAATTATTTTCTTTTTCATAACTAATGGAGGCTGTCAGTGTATTGTGGTTACCATAAAGAGATTTCATAAACATGAAGAGATTTACATAAACCATCTTATAGATATGAGTTCCTTTTAAACAGATAATTTACCTACAATGACAAAGAGAATTTGTGAAGAACCATCTACAATTTTAGTTTTTTTTCACCTTTAATGATGCTGATGTCATACCATGCATCTTTTTATGTTGTGCTTCCTAACAAATTATTGTCGCTATACTTATTTTTAATATCACTGCTTTTTAGCTTTTATGCTAGAGGTAAAAGTGATTTGAATGTAACCATTACCATATTAAGGTATGGTGAAGTTTACAATATATTTATTTTTATTAATGAATTTTACTCTTGTTTTCATATTAATATTTAGGGTTTTTCCTTTCAACATTCCAAATTTTCTTTACCATTTACTATAAGGCAGTGTTTCCTTGAATTTATTAGCCCAGGAATATCTTTATCTCTCCTTAATTCTAAAGGATAGTGTACTGTTAGCTTTAGTAATTTTTTAAAAAGATTTATTTATTTATGCATACAGAACCGGCACAGGCCAGAAGTGCAGGGGCAGTGAGAGGCTTCACCAGAGACAGAATGGGGAGCAGGACAGGCAGACTGACCAAGTACACTACTGTGGGGAAGAGTGGGCGGGTCAGGAGAGGTCTGCTGTGCCATGTGGGTCACCTCCCAGGTGGGGATCCAACTCCTGCTGAAGTGCTGTGCTTTAACCTGCTGTGCCACCAGGGAGGGCCCTAGCAATTTTTTTTTTAAAACTGGTTAAAAAAGATTTGTTAATGATGGAGTTTACGTTGAACTAAATTTTTATTCATTAATATTGTCTAATTTTTTCATCTTTGATTTATTTCTATTTAGCCTTCATTATTTACTTTCATCAATTTTATTCAGGCTTGTTTTGATCTTATTATTAGTTTCTTAAGGCAAAAGTATAGCTACATATTTTGAAGCTTTTCTTCCTATTTTATATAGGCATTTTCAGTTGTAACTTTACCTCGAATCATTTATGACCTATGTATTGCACAATAGTTGATAAATTGTGTTTTCATTTGTATTCACCTGAAAGGATTTTTTATAGTTCCTTGTGATTAACTGATAATTATTTATTTCAAAATATACTATTTAATTTTCTTTGTTTCTTGCATTTCTTAAATGCCTTTTTACTTATTTTTAATTTAACGTCCTTGCAGTTATTGAACATCTGTTGTAGAATTACAGTTTTTATGCTTATTGAAAATGTTTAGTGGTACTTTATAATCTTTATCTTGGAAGATGTTCTATGTGTATAAGAGAAGGATATATATTTGGCTGCAGTGGCAAAGTGGGTCAGGGACTAGGCGGTGTACTAATCTTAAGTATCAGAGGCCCACAATTATGACCTCCTTTAACCATAACTGCTTCCATAAATACTGTTGCCAAATAGAGCCACACTGGAATGAAGGTTGGGGTTTCAGTCTAAGAATTTTCTCTGTCCACATATTTGGTTTATAATATCTGGATATACGTTTATTTTGGTATAATTTTGAAATATATTTTGATGACTTTGAGAATATTTATTTATTTATTTATTTATTTATTTATTTCTCCTTACAATGTTTGCTTTTTTCCTCAGGTGTAGTCCCCATAGAATTTCTAACACCAGCTCACCATGCAGCATCACCATTAGTCCCTGGGCAGGGAGAACACAAGGGACTTTGACAGCTAAATTTTTTGTTTATTTTCCTTTTTCTTTTTTAACTTTGAATAAATCATGTCATCATATTGACTTCTGGTCTTGTTTCTGTCTGATTTCAAGTTAGCTATTAATTCTATATTAATTCTTTTGTTTATGTGAATTATTTTCTTTCATGCTTGTAAGATGTCACAAGTGATGATCTGTCCACTTTTATGTCTCTTGTATTGCAGTTTCTAGCTGCATTACTAATGTTTCTCATTGAATTTGTCATGTTCTCAGCACTTATCTGAACATTTTAACTACCCTCCTCTTCTTTTGGTAGTCTATTAATTGTATGTCATTATGCTCAGTACTGTCTAATTTTCTCTGAATATCTGTTCATTCATTTTGATTTTTTTTATCTCTTTGTCCCTTAATCTTAGGTCCACCTTAAAGTGTTTCAGTCCTTCTTTCTGCAAACTGAAATCTAATGTGAGATTTTCCAGTGCAGTTTTATTTTTTTCAACTTCAAATTTTCCATATTTCTTTGTAATTTTTATCTCTTGATATCCTTTGTTTGACGAGACATTGTTTTCACAATGTCCTCTAATTATGTATAATTTAAAAATTCTTTGAGTGGTTATGATTGATACATTGATGTCTTTGCTCATTCCAACTCTAGGGTGCCCTCAAAGACAAATTTTATTGCAGTTTTTTCTTTTTATGTATGGGCCGTACTTTCCTGTCCTTTTGTATGTTTTTGCGGAAAACTGGGTCTTTTAATAAATATGTTGTAATAACTGTGGATACTGATCAGCCTGTCCAAGCTTTTTCATTCCTTTGTTCTTTTATGTGTTAACAACTTGGCTATAGTAGTTCACTGAAGTCTTTTTATCCACTAAGTGTGCTGAATCTGATGCCATGCTCAAAATTTTGCTCTTTGCTTTATCTTAAATCTAAGGTCCTAGAACCTGTCACTTGGATACACTGTTTAGTTGCCCATCACTAATGGTTAGAGGCTGTGATTAAGCCTAGTAAATTTCCTTTATATATCATTTCATCATTATATCTGCCTGTGATTTGGGGACATCTTTCATTGTTGAAGGAGTTTATAAAAGAGTTCCCACATTCTGCTAAAGATTTTTAATCTCAAAATTTCCCTCTCAGTCACCCCTTAGAGGAAAAACCCTTGAGTAAACATAATCTTCTTGAGTACCACCAAAAAGCATAATTTGGGGGAACTCCCTTTGACCCTTTTGATCTCTGATCCTCAGCAAGCAACTGACCATCTGCTTCTTTTGTTATCACATGTGGTGGTTAAACTACTGATTTATAATTCACTTTAGTAATACCCTAGGATAAAATTTGCTACACATTTGGACCCAATTAATGCAAGCATCTTGAAAGGGATAGAGACTTAAATGTCTCGAGGCTGTTCTGACAACTGCCTGAGTAGAATCACTGCTGTCCAGAGAATTACTGGCAAAGGGGTTTCTCTCCACTGCTGTTCTCCTGTTTTCTATTTTTAAAGTAGAAAAAATGTATATATATATCAGGGACATGTGGAACCAGTGCCACCACTATGTTCCACCCATTACTGATCTTCTACAACCCAGAACCAGGGAGAACAGCATTTGATAGTTTTTTTTAGCTTTCAAATTCATCCTAATAGCTTTTTCAATTTAGGAATCTGGAGAAGAGATTTGTCATTTTTCTATTAACCTTACTCAAGAAGCCCCCACCCCATTCCATAATTAGAAGTTATGTAGGAAAGATGATTGATATCTTCAGTAGTTGGACTGCCCAGATCCACTCTACTTAGAAAGAATTAAAGGTGAAAAAAATAAACATTTCCATGCATTTGCTATCATACACTAAATAATGGACTACTGCTGAGTGAAGCTATAGAAATTGTGAAGAGGACTTTCAAACTCACTGTCACAACTCAGTTCTGAAGAAGGGCTGTAGGCTAGGAGTTGAGTATAACCTTGGACACATGCCACAGCTTTCTACTACTCTGTTTCCATGCATTTTGTTGAATAAATGTTTCTCAATTTGCTGCATCCCTTCACTGTCCATAGATTCTAAAATATTTCTTTTATTGATATTTTACAAGCTAGTAGCTGTTCTCTGGTATAGAATATTCCCTGAGTTCTGTAAGTTCTCACTTCCTGACATGAGTTTCTGAACAATGTTTCATAATCCAACATTAGAAAAAATAATATTTTGTCTCTGTGTGTTATTGTGACTATTGCATTAGATTATTCTCAAAATCAGGACTTCTCTTCACTGAACTATTATTATACCAATATGCTGCTTTTTAACACCAAAATTACCTTAATGAAAATCATTATTAACAAGTAGAAATAGCAATTTCAGGTGACTTTGATCTTTTTTCAATGCAGTGATTGATCTACATGATATAATCAACTCACTGGATCATTATTTTATATGATGAACTTTATTCACTTTCCCTCTCCAATTTAATTAACATAAAGCTTTTGATGAAAACACATTAACATTCTACAGATGATGATATAAAAATGTGTTAGTTGTAGGAGAAGTTCTTAAAGAAGAAGTAAATAATGGAGTCATGCCAAGTCTTGTTAAGATGTCAGCATGGGACACAGCGCAGCTCAGCTCAGAATCAAAAGCTTGCCTTCTCTCCCTGTATGGCTCACCTCACTGAGTTTTGGAGAATTATTTCCAATCCAATACAACATACCTCTCCTATCTCGCCTGCTGCTTCCATCAGCAGTGTACTTTGTAGATCTGCCTGTTCTTCTCCCCATTCTGTTTCTGGTGAATCTCTGGTCACCATTGCACCTCTGGCCTGTACCCCAGTTCTGTATGCATAAATAAATAAAAAATATATTTTTTAAAAGAATAAGTTCCAATACTTTTATTGGCTGCTCTTACATCATCCTAAGGTATCCCTCCAGTATCTTAAGGATCTTTAAGTCCTCCAAGCAGAAACTTGTACAGTGATGGGGTTCAGTAACACACAAAAATATGCTTAAATATCACTCTCTGGGCTAACATTCACATCGGTTCCTGATCATTTACTGTCTCAAACTGTATACTTTAATTTTATTTAGCTGTGCTAAATAATTTTAATTTACTGTCTCAAACTATACTTTAATTTTATTTAGCTGTGCTGTCTACATAGTTATCACCATTGGCTCAGGTAACATGTCTCTTTTATCACATCCATATATTGTGACAATAATCATCTGTGGCAAATCCTTAGCTCAATCAGGAATTGGGCTACACATATCCATAGTCAGGATGGACATGATAGCAACAGTTGAAGCTTTCATTGCCAACTTCCAAGTCATCAGTTCAAATTACTATAGTAGACATCATCTGAGACCCCACTATGATCTCTAATAGTTCAGGTTTGGGTATGACATGAGGCGGATTGATAGTCTTTCCATCAGAGAAAGCTCAGCAATGGAGGAGATGCCACTATAGATGAAGTGTGGGAGCTTGTGCAGTGGCGATTACCATTGTGCCTTGACTGAGGTAAATCATCTCTTCCCGAGAATGAGGTGTGACAGAGGGTACAAGTTTCTCTCTCCACTTCAGAAAACAGAAGCCAAGATCTAAGAAGTATTCATGCTCTAAAATATTGGAACCACAGAATGGACTAGAAAAGCGCTCAAGAAGAAGCCTCAGGAACACTACCTCAAATCAGGCCATAATTACCCTAGAAGGGGAAAAATGTTTTCACAACTAAATCATAGTTTTGGGGAGCAGGTCTGGACTCCAAGGTCCTCAGTTCCTGTTTTTACTGAAGAATGAATCCAATGTTGAAATCAAAGTCTGGGAAGTTTCCTTTCTAAAATATTTTATTATACACACACACACACACACACACACACGTATATTACATCATTCTTCATTTTGTACATTTGCTCATCTCGGTTGTAATCCACGTGGACTTCCTACCACCACTACACTCATGTGCCGTCACCATAGTCCCGTGCATTTCCCCCACAAAATTCTATGGACTTTTCTTCACTTTCACTGATTCTTTCTCTGCTGTGTCATGTGTACCTATGAGTCCATCTATGGCATTTTTCATTTCCTTTCAGTGGTTTTGATTTCTAGCACTTCATTTTGATTCCTTTTTGGGAGGTCCTAATTGCTGCTAAAAACACTTAGATGGTTTTTGTATTTGTGCAATTTTTCATTAGCTATCTTAACATACTTGTTATAATTATTTTACTGTCTGATAATTCAACCTCTGGGTCACATTTTATCTTGGTTCTGTTCTGGTTTTATATCATCAGGTCATCATCATCATTATTATTATTATTATTATTACTTGCCTTTTAACAGTCTTATAATTCCTTATTGAAAGCTGGCATAATATATTAGGTTATTGGAAATTGGATGGATCAGAGGTTGCAAATACTTCTGGTGTATTTCTCTCTCTTTGTTGCTTAGGTATTTTCCTTGGTACTAGTCCCCAGAGAGAAACCATGTTTTGCAGTTCTTTCATCTATCATGCAAAGTTATTGTGAGTTATCATTATTTTGGAAGCTTGTTTTGTGGAAGAGGGCATTCTGTAATTTTCAGATTACGTCTCTCTTTTTCAGTGGTCCTGTTTCTCATGTGTGACTTTAAGATGGTCTCTATTGCTCCATTTCCAATGTATTTCCTTGCATTATTAGCATCTGTTGATTATACTTTCTTATTATTTTTCTTTAGGTGAGGTATAGAAATTGGAGCTGACTGATGTGAGCAGCAATGCCCCTCTCTCTCTACTGGAATAAGTTTTCAGTGTTGCTGCTGGTGAGGACTATTCCCCTATGGTTCCAGACTTTTATTAGGGAGCAGGGCTGGAAGAGTTATACAGTGACCCCAAGGTCATCAGTCTCTGCCATTGCCAATGCCACCATGGGACCTTCACTGTAAGGACCTGGTAGGGTTCCTGGAGGCACAGCTGACAATGTTCCCCCACCCCTGTGACAGAATCTCCTTCATGTCATGCTAATCTGAATTCAACCTGCAGAAATTTGTGAAAATGACTAGTTAGGTTAAGTTATTTTAACAGTTTGTAATTCTGATGAGTTCACATATTGGTAAGCAAAGCTTGGGTGGTGAATATCTCTGGTTAAGCTGACCCTGAGCTTCCAACCTGCTTGATCTCAGGTGTATTGGCTCAAGCAAAGTTGTTGGTTGTTAGTTAAAAATTTTCCTGTAATAAGGGACAGAAATAATAGATTTAAGCACTTTATTTGTTGGAGCTGCTAAGAGAAGTCTAGTCACCATCATTTTAACTAACATCATTTCACTGTGGACTAAGGGGCACCTTCTAGAAGGGTGAACTGGAATGAGGCTGATCTATATTTCTTGATTTTCCTCTCAAAAATGGGAGCCCTCCCACTGGAGCCATTATAGTTGATTTGAAAGAACAACCACACTAGTAGTAAGATGGAGAGTCACATCTCACTTAGTCCAGTATTAATTAGGAAAGAAATGGAACAGTGACAGGAATTTGCCCTCAGTGACTGACTGTCTCACACATTCCAAGGTGGTGACAGAAAGAAAAAAGTTCCAAATTTTGAAAAGAGTCAGGTTTGGGTAATTAATAACAGCTCTTCCCATCACTCTCAGGGCTGACTATAGAAATAGCTTCCTCATTTGTAAAATTAGATGCCTTCCAGACTACTCTGAGGATGAAATGAGATCATTTTTTTAATGACCTCAGCCAGGCCTGGCACCTGACCAGCACTGAGTGGCCAGTGCTTTCAGCATCTTACACACCCTGCCTTTGACCCTGCTGCTCCATGCCTGGGTGTCATAAATCCACAGAGCGGAGACCAGCACTTGACTGGCGTGGGCCAACACCTCCTGCTCTAACCCCCGCGCTCCGAACGGGTAACACCCACCTGCATGCTGTGGGTGAGCACCAAGTTCAGGCTGGTGCTTAATTTCCTAATTAGCAAAGGCAGAGAGCTGCTAAATTGCTGGAAGATCGAATGTCTCATTACCTTTAATTCATTACTGACTTCTAATTATTCTAAATTGTTTCTTAATTAGATCCTGTCCACCAGAAAATTAATGTGAGATGAGCTGGCACTGGATGAGCCTCCAGGGTGAAATAGACAGCTCATGGCCCCTCAGGGGTGGCCTGTGCCACCAGGGCAGAATGCTTCTTCCAAAGGTTCTATTTGCCATACTCTTCCCGGACTTGGGTAGTAGGTGAATAGAACCAACTACAAGTTCCTTTGTGAGTTTTGTCTCCATGGAGATACTCTTGTCCATGTAGTTCTTCTTCCAAACCCTCTGCAAGCCAGAATCTTTATCTTCCTTCCTCCTCTCCCAGAACATGACAGGGCTTTTACTCTCTAACCTTTCCCTTCACATTATAGATACCATGTTTACAAGGGGAGTAATGGTGCTCCCATTTCCAACTGTAAATGCAAGTTGTTTCTCTTCTAAATGGGAAAGCTATCACTTTGATACTATGCAATAAGGATCTGAAGAATTGATAGTCATTATCCCTACCTCTGAGAATTTAGTCAGGAGTAAATAATCACAAGTACAGGCAAAGATTTAGCTCAAAGATTTTGTAAAGGATTGAACTGTTTCCCTCCAACATCATGCCTTGAAGTTCTAAACCCCAGGATGTAATCTTCTTGGAAGATATGACTTTAGGAATACAATTAAGTTAAAATGGGTCTATCAGGGTAGGTCCTTATCCAATATGATTTGTATTTTTTTAAAGATTTATTTATTTATGCGTACAGCACTGGGGTACAGGCCAGAGGTGCAGGGGCAGTGAGAGGGTTCACCAGATAGAGAACAGGGAGCAGAACAGATCAACGAAGTACACTGCTGAGGGGAGCAGCAGGCAGGTCAGGAGAGGGAATCGAACTCATGCGGAAGTGGCTTTGGCTTCTTAGTATAGTGCTTTAACCCGCTGCGCCACCAGGGAGGGCCTGATTTGTATTTTTTAAAGATGAGTGATTTGTACACAGACATATGCATTAAATGAAGATGGTACGAAGAGACACAGTGAGAAGATGGTCACTTATAAGTCAAGGACAGAGGCCTATAACAGATGCTAACCTTGCAGTTACCTTGATTTTGGATTGTGAGTGTCCAGTACTGAGACAACATATTTCTGTTGAGACACATTGGCACAGCAGTCCAGGATAATTATTTCAGATGGGCATCACAGTGAAACTAAAATAATGAGAAATTTGAGCTAAATGTACAGTAATTGAGAAATGTCTAAGTAAATGTGGTATGTCTATTTAATACCATTTCATAAGAAATTAAAATGCAGGCTTATAGATGTATTGATAAAGTGGAAAAATAATTTATGTGAAAAGTTAAGCTTAATAATTATTGGCATAATGGGTATATCGGTCAAAAAAAAAGAAACAGCAGAAAATGGTCATTGGGAAAACAGCAGAAAATGGTCATTGGGAAAAATGTTCAATCATAGTAGTAATCAAATAATGTAATTTTAACAACCAAATTGGATATTTTAAATCAAACTGTTTAATTCTGAGAAGGTAGAATGAGATAAGATTTCTTAGATGTTGCTGGTGGGAGTATGAGTTGATAAAAGTAGTTGATAAAACTATTTGGGAAAACAACTAGGCTAAAAGTGGAAGAGTTTAACATTTTTGGCTTTGTAGACCAATATTCTAATTTCTAGGAATATTTACTTAGGAATTAATCATAGTTTTGAAGATTCAAATACAAGGCTTTTTAGTACAACATGAATCATAATAGGAAGGCAAGAAGAAGCAACAAAATGCCTATAATAAGAAAGCTTCTGATGTATTTATGAAATTACGTACTATGAAAAAATGAAAAAAATTTGAAGACTATGCTTCATACTGTGAGAATGTATTGTTCATTTTATTAAGCACTAAATATATATTAGACACTAAATATATTTTAAAGGAATGGACAAGATTTTATACTAATTCATTATGGAAATTGTATTGTTTTAAAATTATATTGTGGTTACACATATCATTTTAAAATAAAATGAATATTATTTACATATCATAAATAATTAAAATAAAACCTGAAACATATTGGCAAAAAGATATAACAATGCATCGAGTGGACACCTGGGTGGTAGTCATGAGGCTCTCCAATATTCTTGAAACCATTTATTTTTTATTGACCTCGCTTCATTCCAAATAGAGATAAATTGGTAAGCAGTGAGACCACATGGCTTCACTGGGGGAAAAGAAGATTCACAGGCAGGACCAACAGGGATATTCACTATAATAGCATAAATCAGAGAAGAGCACCGTCCTACTTTGCCCACCCTGGAGAGGCAGTGGTGTCCATCAAGGTAGGACAGACAACCTCCAGGGGCAGCAGAAGGAGCTTCAGCTTCCAGGATAGAAACAGACAAAGTTCAGCAAACTGAAACTGGACCCGATAGATGGCAAATGTTTGGTACTTAGGACCAAGCCCTGTGCCAGCTTACTTTTTTGGCAAGAATCACATTATTTGACAGAGCAGCAGTTCTCAAACTTTTTTGATCTCAGGTTGCCTTTACTCTTTAAAATTATTGAGCATGCCCAAGCCATTTTCCATCAATATTTTGTGTATTCGAATTTTTTTGCCTTCTGTATTTTCTGTAAAAATACAGAAAATACAAAAAGTACAAAAATGTGCCATATTC
Organism: Condylura cristata; assembly: GCF_000260355.1. Lineage (NCBI taxonomy): Eukaryota > Metazoa > Chordata > Mammalia > Eulipotyphla > Talpidae > Condylura > Condylura cristata. Next base: position 2,121,140 of record NW_004567150.1, on the reverse strand, counting down.
AAGAACCACCCAATCATTGTGGGAACCTGCCTATGAAAGAAACTCTCCAAAGTCAACAGAAGTAATCATTTATTCAACAAAATAATCATTTATTTACCAGGTGACAATATAGATATTGTATGATTAACTTAGGCTTCTTTTAGGATGAACATGTAGATAGGTTTTTTCTTTTCATTGATTGCTGTAATCCTCATCATAAACAATATTATAAAACTAAAGCTAATTAATTTTGAATTGCAAAGTATCAACTATTGTTTCAAGAAATTTAGAAAGATTTAATCTTTTCTGGTAGTTTTCTTTGGAGTTGACATAATTATTCTTTCATATCATCTATAAGGATCTATAAACATCTATAAGGGTCATCTATAAGTATTAAGTGGAACTTCTGGATGGAAAAGACATGAAAATTTGAAGTTGTGATAAATTAACCAAATTATTTTCAATATATTAGTATGTTTACTTTTGTACAGAATATATCACTTTTTAATTTACACAAATCTATACTGCTAAGAATAGCTGGTAGATCATTTTTTTCTGACAATAATGAATTAATATTCTTTTTAATTTTTCTACATGGTCAGGAAAAAAATCTCACCTTAAATTTTAAATATTCATTTCATTAAAAATTTTATTAGTAATTAAATATTTTCATTTCTTTTATTTTTTTATATTATAAAGTGCCAGTACCATAACTTCAATTAATTTGTTTTCATGATATATAGGCACTTCTTATACACAGAGAATATTAATTAATTATTTATCACATGGATTTCCAATATTTTCTCCCAGGTTGTCACCAAGCCATTTATTTATATGATACTTTTCACTGTAGCAAAGATTTCAATATTTATGAAATCAAGTCTTGCAGCCCTTTTTCTTGATGGCTTCTTCCTGGGGCATGTTTCATGCTCGCGGTTTTACAAAGAGTTAATTTTCATTTTATTTTTAAATTTATTTCAAGAAAAGAAGCCAGTTTTATTATAAGGATGAGAAAATTCATATTTTCTGTCTTTGAGTATTTCTTTTTATTTATTTTCAAATAAATCATCATTGCTTATATCTTTAGTGGTATTTTAACAGTATGATTTTTCCTTCAACTGTGATCTCCTTAGCTCCCCCACAACCAAGGCACCCATAATCTTATACCACAGTCCCTTGTGATCTCCCCACCAACCTTATCCTCATCTCTCTCCTTCGTCTTTTCCTTCCCTCTTCCATCCTAGATGCCTCATATCTACAATCAGCATTCAAGGGTTGGCTTAAAAGTTTGCCTCTACCCAATGTTTGGTTTCTCTATTTTCCATATGTAAGTGACACCATTCTATAATTACCTTCTCCTGTTGGCATATTTTGCTTAGTAAAATCCCTTCCAGCTCCATCCATGGTACTGCAAATAGCAAGACAAATATTAACAAATTCATGATGATTCAAATCATGTCAAGTGTCTTCTCAGAGATAATGGTATCAGATTAGACATCAATTTAAATTAAAATAAATAAACCATGGAACACATCTAACGTGTGGAGATTCAACAACATGGCATTGAATGACTTGGATCAATGAGAAAATCAAGGAAGAAATAAAAATATCTCAAGACAAACAACAATGAGAACACATCCTTCCAGGGTGCATGGGCACAGTGAAAAGGGTAGTAGGATGGGAATATATAGCAACACAAGACTACAGCAAAAAGAAACAAGGAAGAATCCAAATAAAGCAACCTTGTCCTTCATTTTGAGGTGGTAGAAAAGTACCTAAAATCCCAAATCCAGTAGAGGAAAAGAAATAATAAATACTAGAGTACAAACGAAATAGAAATGAAAAGAAAATCCAAAGTACCAATGAAACCAAAAGATGACTCTTTGAAAAAATAAAAGCAAAATAGAAAATCCATATTTCAAACACTTTTGTGCCCATGTAGATGGATCTAAACCACAGGTCTCCTATGGCATGGCACCTCTCCCTTGTTTCAATTGGATTGGGTCTATCATTATTGAAATCATGACCTCATTAATTCATCCACGTACATAATAACCTACAGCCTCTCTGGTGGCAACATAGGAAGAAGCATTTACCTTTTATGTTGGATATTACCAGACAGAGATTTATGTCACTGTCATAGATTTATACCTTAGAAAATGTGCGTTACACACCTATACTTCTTCCACAGCAAGACATCAGGGCCCATCCCCTCACAGAAACACCAACTGCGATGTCTAGGGAATTGAATAAGGTCTGCAGCAAAATACTTGGGCTCTTCTCCCTCTCATAAGTGTATCTCTCATAAGCTGAGAACAACTGTATTTCAGCTTTGCACACCTTAGTCAAGTGTTCCTCCAGGTTAGGCTTAAGAACAGGCATTGCATTTAAGGTCCGCAGCCTCTGGATCTGGTCTAGTCCAAGGAGCTAGAGGGGCCCATTAGAGGATGCTTCTTGACACAATTTTTGGAAACTAAGTGGAATTTTTGTGTCAGGACTAATCTTTTTTCCTGTCCAGATAATCACACCTTTATTACATATTCCCTTTTGCCCTTACTGAAGTTAGAATACACCTCTGCACCCCTCCACTGGACTAGGGGGGCTCATTTCTGTAAGCCTATTAGAAGAACTCCTAATTCTAGCCTACCTCATTGTGTAGCCTGTCCATAAATGCATTGCTGAGGAGAAAATTCAAAGCAACATAAACCTTTCTACCAAGTGAGATTCATTCCCAGGAGGAGCTCAGCTCAGCTAGGAGTTCAGGAAGCCAATAACATTTGGGATGAGCAGGAGTAATTTACTTCCAAGAGATTTCCATCAATAGTAGTTGAGTTAGAGGAAACTTTGCCCAAGCTATTTCCTTCAGCCTGAGGCCTGGCAATTTTATCATTCTGTTTACCTAGTGAGTGAAGCTGTCATGGGACTAGAGTAGAATATATAACTCAGAAGTCACTTGAGGTAAGCCATCTTATGAATTTGGCCTGACAAAGTGTGGTAGAAATATAGGGACAGGAACAGATACTGAAGTAAGAGCTTATAGGAAGGAGAAAGTTTTCATTCTTTCCCAGAGTTGTGCATTTATTAACCACTGCTTAGAGTTTGTTGTTTATCTTTATTTTGAAATAAGTTAGTTCAATAAAAGAGTTGGAAGATGACATGGAAAGTTCCTGTGCACCCTCTTTCCCACACATTAGCATCTGTCATGCTCATGGTACATCACTTATCAAAGCTAATACATTCAGAAAAACATTAGAAGACGAAGTTTATACAGATTTCATCAATTTTTCCATGAATGTTTAGTTTTGTTACATGATACAATCCAGGATATCATGTCACATTTAATCATTACACAACAGGACCCCGAAGGAAAGAAGACTAAGCCCTGGAAAGCCCTGATTTGCCCATTAGAAGCAACTCACTACCTTCAATCCATACTCAATGAGAAACAGCTTTAAAGGATTTCTGGATAATTGCTCGAGTCAGCAGAGTAATTATGTTGAGTTTATTTGATGTTATGTAAATTTCTGTTTTTCACTAAATCCCCACCCCCTAATTCTAATATTCATCAGTGTCCTGCAACAATGACTTCAATGGTGTTCTAATGATTTTCTCTTTCCTTTATTGCTTTTTCTATCTTGCTTTTTAAATTATATCTTCATGTAGCTATAATTTGAGTATAAAGTAGTGGATTTATTTTCTGTCAATGGGAGAACTGACCAAAAAATGTATCTTCCTTTCTTATTTATCTACATCCTCATTAATTTACCCACTCATCTTTTTACTTAATGGGTAAAAAAATGTTTACTATAAAATATAACCTATAAAAAGTATTTACTATTTGGCATGGAAGAAAAAAAAAAAGTATTTACTATATCGTTTGCATTGCTGTCCTAAACCATGGAGATAGAAATGACATCGACATAATCTTTGCTGTGCAGAGTTGACTGTGAATGAGAAAAAGACGAAGGACAAGTGGAGAGTTCAGGAAAATATTTTTAAGGAGACTTATGGTATAATATTAATTGAAGAACATTAAGTCAGAATAACTCAACTCCAATTGCATCTCTGCTGTCAACTGTAGCCAATTGACATCAACAAGCAACAAGAGGAAAAACACTATTAAGGACAAGCTCCATCTGCCGAGGGAAATGGGAAAGCACTGGCCGCTTCTTTGCACGATATTGCCGAGGTACGGGGGTATGGCTTAGTGGTCACCCACACTCCCTGGTGAGAGTGAGTCTTCCATGGACTGGTGTCATCATTGATTTGTCACAGGATGTCTGTCCACACAGACACAGCCAGTAGGGTCAGGGGGCTGTGGTCACACAACATGAAGGGGTGAATTGCCTACAACGTGAGCCAGGGAGAAATACTTAAGCGTCAGTACTGCACTAGCCAGGGTTCCCCCAAATACATAATTCAACCCAGATGGTTCAAATAAGCTCTTAGTGAGGAGACATTTAACAGAACTGTAGCAGAGCTAAGGAAATAAGTAAGGGATTTGCACTTGGCAGGACAAACACTGCCACAGAGAGAAACTATGATCACCCTCAGGATGAAGGGAACTAAGGAGCACAGGTCTCATGGAGCAGGCGCTCTGCAGCGATAATCAGTCCTGGAGCTACCGCTCAGTTTCCTGTTCCATGTCAGGGAAACAGTTGGATACTTTGGGTTCTTCATGCTTCCCACCCTCCAGTGTCTCACCAGTGCTGCATGTGGTTGAACCCACTTGAAACCTGCTATTGTGAAGCAGCAGCCTGGGTGATGCCATCCAGAAAGGCGTAGGGAATGGCATTGAGGGCAAGAAGAGGCAAAAGAAGAATCGACACAATTGTGACAAAGGGATACTCCAGGCGAATTAACTGAGACCAGTGCAGTGTGATTTTGGCTCTGAGGGGCAGAATAATCCAACATCACAACTACTGAAAGCTGGTCTGGGATGTCAGGAGATCATCCTGACATCAGCGCCACAAGGCTACACAGTCTCACTCAGGGCCAGTGCAGGAAGAGCTGCTGCTGACTATCACTTTGTCTCTCATAGGGGTAAAGAATCAGGGCTGCATCTGAGGGAGGGACTGGTTTGATGAAGGAGCTCCCAAAATACCACATGTTAGAGGCAACATAGGAGTGATACAAATGGAAAAGAACACCAGGAGCTTCTATTTAATTCCCTGGCACAGAAGTGCATTTTTTTAGAAAAATATTTTTGTATTTATTCTTACAGAACTAGAGTATAGGCCAGAGGTGCAGAGGGTGAGAGGATTCACCAGAGACAGAGTGGGGAGCAGAACAGGCAGATTGATGCAGTACACTGCTGAGGGGAGCAGTGGGCGAGACAGGAGAGGTCTGCTGCGCCATGTGGGTCAGTTCCCTGGCTGGGAATTGAACTCATGCTGCAGTGCTTTCTGAGAGCTTCATAGTGCAGTGCTTTAACCTGTTGTGCCACCAAGGAGAGCCCACATTTTAAAAAATATATAGCCATACTACTTTTTTTCCCCCTCAAATGGAAAACAGAAGTTTGAGATAACAAACATCATCGATAATATAAGTTATTCCACTCTTCGTGAACACTGAAGGTGGTCTTGACTTGGGTGAAAGGCCTAAAATTTGCTTTCCTCAGGAACCAGTGGATGTGAGCTGGCTGGTCACATGCCTCCCTCTCCTGCCAGTGGGCTCTCATGTCTCAGGATGTCTATAGGGGATGCAGGAAAAATAACTATCTTTGTGTTATTCTACTCCCTTTCCCCCTGACTCTTCTTTCTCCTTCCTCTGCCCTCTCTCCTGTCTTTGCTCTTGAAGTGTGTAGGAACTTCAAGTATATTGAGCACTTATAGTATGATGAAATTACCCTCGTGCTGCACTGGCTGTGCAAGAGCTACTGGGCCTGGAGGCTGTGTGTCAGCCAGCCCCACCAGGCAGAACTGATGACACGTACTCGAGGGAAGCTACTTTTTGTCAATGTTTTACCAAGACCTCAGGACAAAAGCGGAGACTCTATATTTACAAATGCCAGCTCCCCTGGATAGCTTTTTTTTTTTCTTAGATGGAATATGAACATTCATACATTTCAAGCACATTTTGACGAATGTTATATGTTCTCCTGAGTGAATAGCCCCAAGAAGAAAACACAGAATGTGCTCTTTCCCAAGAAAGTTCCATGTTCCTCGCTGGCCGAACTGGCCACTCTATCTCCACTCCCACTACCCCCTGCACCATGTCATCCCTTTTGACTTCTGCCATCTTGTGTATTTCTTTATATATGGGTGTTTGTATCTGTCTTACTTTGCTTTATATAATATTTCCGAGAGTTCATATTTTTGAGTGAAGCTGTCATTTCATTATGTTTTATTGTCATTTGGTAATACATTGTAAAAATGTATAACCTTTTTTATCTGTTTTCTCTTTGTGGGTCATTTGCTTCATTTTATTTTCAGCTTTGACAATTTTGCACTGAAGTTCTATGTGATTTTTGGTAGACAGATGGACTCATTTCTATTGGGCATTGCTTTCACTTAAATCATGTCTCCCAAATATTCATTTTGTTTAAATCTAAACCCCATATTCCCAGAAAGTGACTATCTTTGGAAAAAAGGTCAGTGAAGATGGAATACATTTACTTGAGGCCATAAGGAATAGAGTAGTCTCTAATATAGCCAGAATCACTCTTAAAAGGGGATGGTTTTGGGGCCCTCCTTGGTGGTGCAGAGGTAACCCTAAAGCACAACACTAAAAAGCTAAAGCCACTTCAGCATGAGTTCAATCCCCACCCTGGAGGTGACCCACATGATGTGGCAGACCTCTCCTGACCTGTCTGCTGCTCCCATCAGCAATGTTTTTCAGTCAATCTGCCTATTCTGTTCCCATTCTGTCTCTGGTGCATCCTCTCACTGCCCTTGCACCTCTGGCCTGTACCCTAGTTCTTATGCATAAATAAATACATATACATTTTTTTAAAGGGGATGGTTTTGTATATAGGTACACACATTGGGAAAATGTCATAGGAGACAGGAGCATCACCAGACTCTAGCTAGGGCAGAGTCCAGGAGCTGCCCATTCTGGACTGCCCTCCAAGGGAACATGAATGCTGGCAGCTTGATGTCTGCTCTTCAGGATCCAGACTCTGAGACAATATACTTCTGTTGCTTCAGTTACCTGTTTGTGGTGTTTTGTTATGGAAGCTTCAGTCAAGTAATTTAGGTGTATACCTGAAAGTAGAACACCTATAAGGTGGTAAAAATCAGTTAAGCTATTAGGAGCCATCTGTATTCCAAAGTCATTGCATGTTTTTCAGTCCTAAAAGCAGTGCATGACAGGTTCACTTGTCCCATTCTCAACATTTTGATTGTTTGTGTGGTGAGTATGCAGTGACGTATCATAACTAATTTTTTTTTATATTTTCCCAGTATGTTTATTAGCTTTACAGAAATTTTCCCCTGTGCAGGATCTGTTCAAGTCCTTTGCTAAATTTTGAATTTAGTTATGCATTTTCATTGATTTTTTTGTGAAATTTTATATATTCTGAACAAAAGTTTTATTAGATATATTTCTTAAATATATTTTTACCAGTACGTCTGTCTTAACTTTTTAAAAAAATATTTATTTATTTATGCATACAGAACTGGGGTAGAGGCCAGAGGTGCTGGGGCAGTGAGAGGATTCACCAGAGAGTAGGGCACAGAACAAACAGATGGATGAAGTACACTGCTGAGGGGAGCAGCAGGCGGGTCAGGAGAGGTCTGCGGCACAGTGTGGGTCACCGCCGGGGCAGGGATCGAACTCATGCTGAAGTGGCTTTAGTTTCTCAGTGCTGCGCTTTAACCCACTGCACCACCAGGGAGGGCCCTGTCTTAACTTTTTTAATGGTGTGTTTAATAAGCAAAAAAGTAAATTTTGATATTAGTTTAATTTTTTTCCTTTTCCAATTAATGCTTGCCACCTTTCTAAGAAATCTTTGCTTACAAAGCTGTGAATACATTTTCCTGTTTTTCTCTAGAACTTTGCAATTTTATCTTCTCTCACATCAAGCTTTATGATCTATTTCAAATTTAACTTCTGAGGATGGTCAGAATGTCAAGGTTAATTTTAGTTTTACATGGATATCTGGAAACTTGAGCAACTGTCCCTCTGGTCAGATAGGGTGAGCATCAGCTTGATTGATGGTCGAAAGGGGGTTAAGCCAGAGGGTCAACTTGCATTGACAATGCTGATCTCAGGTTCAGTCAACAGACCCACTTACATTTAAGGGAATCATGCCTGCAGAAATTCAACTTATTTTTAAACCAGCGGCAAGCTTTTGTGCCACATTATATTAGGAACTGTGTGAAACACGAACAGTATGTGACCGAGCAAATCTACGCATCACATCTCTACCTCCACCTCAGGGGGTAGCCACATCCATCCCTCCAGATCACTAGGGGACCTTCTCAGGTTGGATTTGAAAACATGAGAGTGACATCTCAAGTTCAACAGTGGGAATGGTTGAAACATCTAGGGGTATATTGTCAATGCAGCTACATGTGTGTGTGGCGACATATATGCATATGCATGTTCATCAACCAGGTGAATTATAATGTACATATATGTGTGGTACATATGTGTGCATTTGAATGTGCTATTGCATGCATATTATGTGTTCACATGAGCATGTAGTCTCAGAATATTAATAGGGATCATGTTCTAGGGTGCTGCCTCCTACAACTTCAGTGCTCCCCCAGAAGTGGACTGTGTGCCACTAGGCATCCTCAAGATTAACAATTTTTATGTGTGTCATGTCTGTTATTTGTGCAACACATTTCATTTGCTTTCTTTCACTTTATCTTTCTTTTTGGGGGAAGGTGGGTCATTGCACTGCTTTTTTTAAATTATGAGAAAGGAAATGTCTCTTCCCTTTCTGTTTCTCTTTAGCCCTCTCTGCTCTTTTGATCTTCATCCCTCTCTTTGTCCTCCCTCCATTCTTTCTCCCCTTATTACCTTTCTGTTTATCTTCTTTAAGTAGCATATTTCTGTCTTATGGAGGACATATAATCTTAAGCATCACTAAATATATATCAGTTCTCTGTACATGCTAATGTATTTTTCCATTCCCTGTAGTACCTGTTTCTCCACAGTAAAAGTCATTCATTCAGAAAATATTCATCAGACATTTCTGTGCAATCACAGCATCCCCTGGGTACATGAGTATCTCCCTTAAATGTCTGATTTCCTTGGTTGTCATGTTTAATTTCTTACTTAAGAGTGAGACAATTATAAGTCTTGATAGGAGCATATGCACAAGGTTAGAGACTGTCCATTGGAGGTCTTGGCTTGAAATGAATATCTGGTATCTAACCTTATTGAGTGAAGTGGAAGACAAGGCCAGAAATTGCATTATTTTCTTCTAGTTTTCTAATGACCATACCAGGCCTTCTAACTCTCTCCCAAATTGTTCAAATTCATTTTAACCCCCACCTTTCTGCCTGGAGTGAACAGATCAGACTATTCAATCTCCTGTGTGTCTACTGCTTGTGATGGAAATCTACTGCTGAACACACAGAACTTAATTCTCCATTTTTCCATTAACCAATATATTCACCCAATCCTTGTATCTGTAAATACAAACACACAAGTTCCTTCAGGATTGAACCAGGCAGAATGGCAATTTATAGGGACTTGCAACTTCTAAATTCAACTCTATCTGTGAACGTTCGTCTATATCTTATCTTCTAAAACTTAATTTTTCTCACTTGTTAATGTCTTCATTTTGCTTTGCTACCATTTAGTGAAAGTTTGTGAGGGAGGACCTATCGAAGCATACCCTAAATACATTTTTTGGAACTGAGTCTGATTGGGATTTTTTGAATGTGTAGATTAAGTCCTGAAAAGTCAATATTGTGCAATAGAGAACTTTTCCAGAGAGAAGTACAGTTTTTTTTTCTATTATTTTTTTTGGACTTTTTAAAACTTTGGTTATTATTTTTTCATTGTCTTGGTATGTTTGTGATGTTTGGTTTTCAAATAGATTTTCTGGTATGAACAGTGATTCTTTTTTTTTTTTCTAGGAAATATTTTATTGTTTTCTTCCAATACTAGGGAATTTAATTATTTGATTTTTATTATTTTATTTAACTTCTTTAATTGAACTAATTTTAGTTCAATTAATTTTCAGTTGAATATCACACATTTCAAGGTAAGTTATCTTACTGTCTAAGGAAGAAATTGTTTTGATATTTTTTCTTCCCTAGTGTTAAGTCTTGGTTTGATTTAATACACTAGAAAGACAAATAAGTACAATAATGAATAACAGCAATATTTGACATCACCCTTATTTTTAAATCTTCTCATGGGAATGTCACTAATAATATTTTGACAGTAATTATGGTGTTTCCAATATTACCTGGAGAAAATGTTTATCAGATTAAGTATTCCTTATCTACCTATTGCTTTGAATTTCATCATTTACAAATGTAAGTTGAATTTTAGCAGACATTTTTCACGTGCTATCATGTAATTGTGTTTTTTCTTTAAGTTGCTGAATGATACTAGTAAACGTAATGAGTCTTTTAAGATATTTAAAGTGTAATCAGTCTTATCAAATACTATAATAGCATTGGTAAATTATTTTCTATTATTTTTTAATTTGCTTAAATAGTACATTATTATTTTATTTTATTTTATTATACATGTGCAGGTTTTTTGTTTCTCTAGGGTTAATGCCCATGAGTACTATTCATTTTTTAAAACATTGTTAAGCTATTTTCCTGAATTTCTGTAACATTTTAGATCCCGAGTAGCAATATATGAGAAATACAGTCACACTGTGGTTTTACCAGTGTTCATTATTATCACTATTTTTATTATTGCTGTTTTTATTGATATATGTTGATATATCATTGTGATTTTAATTTGCATTTTCTGAATGGCTAGTGATGTAGAACATCTTTTTATGTGTGGAATATTCCCTTTAGTGTAGTGTCTTTATGAATATTTTGCCTATTTTCTAACTGGATAGTTTGTTCCTTAGTGTTGTAATTCTTCCTATATTTTAGAGCCAAATCCTTACACATACTTTCACTTAATCAGTAATTGGTCTTTTCAAATTCTTAGGAAAGTTAACATAAAAATGCTTTAATTTGGGTGAAATCCAATTAGGCAATATAAGTACAGATGTCTCTCCACTTATTTGATTTCTTTCATCAGCATTCTATACTTTTAGAATATACTTTCTGTATGTTTTAAAGGGTTTATACAGAAATATTTCCTTTTGTGTAATTCTTGGTTGTATCGTATTTTTAAATTTATTTTCTCTATTCTAATTGTGATTATACAAAACAGAGTTGATTTTTTTTAAAGATTTATTTATTTATTCATACAGAATTGGGGTACAGGCCAGAGATGTGGAGGGTGAGAGGATTCACCAGAGACAGAGCAGGGAGCGGGACTGGCAGATGGAGGAAGTACACTGCTGAGGGGAGCAGCGGGCGGGTCAGGAGAGGTCTGCCGCACCATGTGGTCACCTCGGGGGCAAGGGGGGATCGAACTCATGCGGAAGCGGCTTTAGATTCTCAGTGCAGTGCTTTAACCCGCTGCGCCACCAGGGAGGGCCAATAAATAAATTTTTTAAAAAATCAATGCACTGAAAAGCTAAAGCCACTTCCGCATGAGTTCGATCCCCCCCTGCCCCCGAGGTGACCACATGGCGCGGCAGACCTCTCCTGACCCGCCCGCTGCTCCCCTCAGCAGTGTACTTCGTCGATCTGCCTGTTCTGCTCCCCACTCTGTCTCTGGTGAAGCCTCTCCCCACCCCTGAGCCTCTGGCCTGTACCCCAGTTCTGTATGTACAAATAAAATAAAACTTAAAAAAAAATTATTTATTTATGTATACAAGAACAGGGCAGAGGTGTTGGGTGTAAGAGGGTTCGCCAGACATGGAACAGGGAGAAGAACAGGCAGACATACTGAAATACAATGCTGAGGGGAGCAATAGGAGAGGTATATACATATACATATATGTGTATACACACACGTGTGTGTGTGTATATATTTCATGTGTGTGTGTATATATATATCAACACTGTGGAAATATTTTTCTTGTTATCAATTTAAAGGAGAAAACACGTTCATTATTTCACCATTAAATATGACACAAGTTGTATTTCTTTTGTATATGGTCTTCAGTACATTGGGGATGTTATCATCTATTTCGTTATTAGACTTTTTAAAATTCATAGACTCTAGAAGGTACTATATTTTACATGTTTTTGTTTAAACTGATGTGATCAAATGATTTTTCTTCTTTTACCTGTTAATATGGTAGATTGTACTATTTGATTTTTTTTTTTTAATGTTGAATCAGCTTAGCATCTTAGGACTAAAACCTACTTGATTATGGATCTATAGGGAGAATATAAAGAATGGACAATATCCTTGAGTCATTCCTTGATAGACACTAAGGATAAGCATCTGGATTGAAGAGCCACATCTGAAATGGAGCTTGGTGGAGGACAAATGCCTCAGCAAGGAGTAGGGATGGAAACCGCCAGATAAATTAGGAAAAACTTATAAAAGTTAAGAAATTGTGCCAGTTTACCAGAAAGAATACCCACCTTTCCTTCACTGAGTGTTTGAAGTTCTCTAGTAATCCCAGTATGAGAAATAGAGTATATACATCTCAATGAGAGAATTGCTTGTTGGTGAGAGGCAACTGTCAGGCCAATGACTAGGTTAAGCAGTGGGAAGAACCACCTGTGTATTCACTACCCAATCTCCTGGCTCCCAGGATGGTATTGTGTGCCATGGGAAGTGGGGTAACCCTATGTCTCTGCTATTGTCAACCTCTGACCACATCCAGCATACACTGAAAGGTGTCCACAGTGAAATGCCTGTCCAGTTGGGAGTTTTTTTTATACTATGGAGGGTCAAGAGAGGCACAGGCTAACACAGCCTTAGAAGTTGAACTTGTAGGACCTTGCTTGCCTACATGCTATGAAAATACAGAATTTCAAGGCATATAGCTCCTAGCTTTGTCATCAAGAAATTTCTACACCATAAACTTCAAGGAACTGATTTCCACCACCTTTCCCCACTGTGCTAGCTAAAGCCCACACATAAGGTACAAAAATGAAGGTGTGAATAACCATGGCAAATACAATCTCCTCATAGGATTCTTTGTACCTATATGGGGGGTCAGCAGAAGACTAGGCTTGGAACTGGTACAACTTATGGTGCTTGCTGCCCTGTACACTGGGAACATACAGGAACTCTGAGCATATCTCTTATCTCATGTGAAAGCCTAGTCATAGCAGCAGGGTACTCTTAGTTCACAGAACTTGGAGGACCTGAATCTGTGTTCCCACTCACCTTTCTCTACTGTGTGCCCAGAATATATGTAGTCAGAAATTTCATGATAAAGACATTTAAAGAAATAGATAAAAACACAGAAAAAAAATGAGTGACATGAGAAATTAGATATCAATTATTTTTTTTTGTTTTTGCCAGCAATGTTTAATAACTTTTTTTTAATTAAAAAGTTTATTTTTACATCATTTTGCACATTTTTTTTCATCTCAATTGTAATCCCCACGGGTTTCCCATCACCAAATC
>NW_004567150.1:2076988-2100508 GCF_000260355.1 Condylura cristata | reverse complement strand
AAGAAAAATATAAAACTATTCCCTACTTATGTATGGGAGAATCAGCATTGTCAAAATGTCCATTTCACCCAAAGTAATACACAGATCCTATACAATCTCTATCAGGATGCCAATGATATTCTTCAAGAAATGGAATAACATTACTGAAATTCACATGGAACCACAAAAGATTCAAAATAGCCAAAACAACACTGACAAAGAAGTGGAAGTGTAATGGTATTGTACTCCTAAGTTTCAAACTATACTTCCAAACTACAGTAATCAAACAGAATAATAGTGGAACAAAAACAAACACACCAAAGGGTGTCCAGAAATAAATTCAGTCCAGAATTCAGTCCAGAAATAAATTGAGTCCAGAAATAAATTCACACATCTATTAATGATTAATCTACAAAAAGTAGCCCAGAATATACACTGGAGAAAGAAGATTCTCTTCAAAAATTGGTGCTGGAAAAACTGGACAGCCAAATGCAAAAGAATGCAACTAGGTCACCATCTCACATCTTAAGCAAAAATTAACTAAAATGGATTAAAGAGATGTATGTCAGACATAAAACAACAAAATAAGTATAATAAAACTTGTACAAAATACCTCATGATATCAACTGACATTTTTGTGAACTTGTCTCAACACGAAAAATGAAAGTGAGCATAAAATGGAGTTGCCTGAAACTAAAAAGCATCCAAATAGGAAAATAAACTATTACTAAAACAAACAAAAAACACCAAAGTGAATGGTGAAAAATATTTTTGCATCATACATCTGACAATGGGCTCATTTATCTAAGTGCTTATGAGCTGTGGAGAAAATATTGAACTGTGCATACTTTTGGTGGAAATGTAGAATGGATCAATCCCTTTGGGAAACTGTATGGAGATTTCTCAAAATTATTTAACATAGATCTAGTATAGATTCAGTAATTTCTCCTCTAGATATCAATGCAAAAAATCCCCACTAATTTGAAGGGTATATGCCTTCCTATGTTCACTGGAACAACAATCTACCCACAGACAGATGGGTAGGTTGTAAGAATGCATATACACAATAGAATACTCAACTGTATTAAAAAAGATGAACTCTTGCCATTTACTTCAATATAAATGGAACTGGATGAAATAATACTAAATGAATCAAATTAGAAGAAGAAAGACAATTACCAGATGTTACATCTGGAATATAAAGAGACAAAACAAAGAGCTGGACAAAACTAAAACAATGTGGTTTTGTGGCTACCAGAGGGGAAGAGGACACAATTGACTGCGCTGGAGAACTATGGGTAGCTTTGTTGTAAGCATAATGTGGTGACAATGTACCTGAACAGCTGCTACTAAATCCCATGCAATGTTGTAAAGAATGTTACCTCATTAAATGAACCTCTTTACCCATTGCATTATACTACTTTACATCATCAGATTTAGTTTTCTATTTTTTTTTTTTTTTAAGAATTGTGGGCATTGTAAATTTTTTTTTGTACTATTAGTTTTTCTACCAGTTTACTATTAACTTCATAGAATAAATTGAGAGGTGATTCCTCTTCTGTATTCTAGAGAAGATTTTTGTAAAATTATTTTTAATTATTTAGTGTAAATATTTGATGTATTTTTCCTTATAAAACCATATGTATTGAGAGTTTTTTTCCCAGAAGGCCTATCATTAAAACTTCACTTTTCTGAATAGTTATTGACTATTCCAATTGTTTATTTCACATTGTAAGAGTTATAGTAACTGAGGTAGGATTTTTATAATTGGTTCACTTCACCTATGTGTATAGAATTGTTCACAATATTACATTTTGTTATATAAAGTCAAGAAGATCCATAAACCTATCAACTGTTTCTTATATTGATGATTTTTGTTTCCTCTTTCTTTTTCTGTACTCCTATGTTCTATCAGTTTATAATTTTTATTTATATGTTCAAGGGACATGTCTATTATTTTCCTATTTTAATTTTAATTGTTCTATTCATGTCTTTACTTTCTATGTTCTTGTTTTTTATAGACATTACTCTACTTTCTTGTGTCTAAGAAGTTTAGCAATTCCTGTAATTAATAAATGGTTGTGTTTTATGCCTCTTGTCATGGGTCTTGGGATAGGGATCCCTAGAGAGGTATGCTTGCTTTTGTATAAGCCTCTCAGAAATTAGCAAGCCTATTACTGCTTTAGCCCATATGTTATTCTGTCCCCAGAATAGATTAGAGGGCTATACCAAGGTTAGAAGCCCATGGGAGATGGGGATGTTGCATTTTTGGGATCCGTTTAATGCTAATTGGTACACAGAAACATAGAATTCATTGCATCAAGATAAAAGGGAAACAACCTCACTGGCTTTGGGTCTGAGGCGATCAACATCAAAAACTTCTTCAAACTTAGTTGTGGATATGTTCCTTTAGGTCTCTGAAAGCCTCTATCATTATGACTGTACAACTTAATTTATCTTTGGTATTATTATATTAGCTATGTGCATCTTTTAGACATCACCTCCAAACCTTAAAAACAATTGCTGTGATTTTGAACATTTTAGTTTGATTGCCTGCCTTAGGATATAAAGCTGATGGTGTGCTACTAGGAAACCTTAGATTCACTTAAATATAAAACTAATTAACATTAAACACTATACACTCCTGTGAGCACAGTTTTAACTATGAATACCCAATTTTTACAAGTTGTCTTTTTATAATCAATGTATTTTTTTCTCTTGAGACTTGCTCTATGAGCCATGGAGTTTCCAGAAGTATTTTATTTTATATTTTTTAAGTTTTAAATTAGTTAAAGATTCTTCTATTATTCTTCTATTATTGACTTTTAGATTTACGGTCAGAAAATTCTGTACAATTTCAATTTTTTTTTGTTTTGTTTTGTTGAGGTACATTATATGTCTCGGGTTATTATCTCTATTTGTATAGGTTTAGTGGTTTATTGAAAAGAAAGGTTTTTTTTTTTCTTTCTGTTTTTGGATGTTATGTGTTATAATTACAAAATGCATCTATTATGTATCACTTCCTTTTGATTGATAGTGTTATCGACTTCTATTGCTGTTTTCTCTCAAGCTATTCTGTCAATTGTTGAAAGAGATATTGAAGTGTTCACTTATTGCTGTTTATTTTCCTTTTTCCTCTCTGCTTCTCCTTTTTACTTTACATATTTTTCAGCTGTATTGGTTTCCTGCATACATTTAAAGATTGTTGTCTTTGTGGTATACTGGCCTTTATTTTTAGGTAATTTTTTTTCTGTACATTTACTTTTTGCTCTGAAATCAAATGCATATATTAGTGTAGTCCTTCCTTTTATTTGACAATGTTTTCATGGGGTATATTTTACCATACTTTTACTTTCAACCTATGAATACCACTTTATTTAATTTATTGTAGATAGGCTATATGTTGGTTCTTCTTTGCTAATCTCTGTCTTTTAATTGCTGTGTTAGACCATTTACATTTAATTTAATCAGTGCTATTTGAAGGCTTGTATCTACCATTTCATTTCTGTTTGGGTTCACTGTGTTAATTTTATTTTCTTCTGCTGCCACCTTGTGGTTTGCTTAAATATTATCTTTTAAATTGCATTAGGTTGTATAGTGGCTTTAAGTGGTTTCAGCAAGATGAGTCTTCTTATAATTTAGCTTTAATAAATATGTGTATAAAGGTATTGTATTATGTATGCATAACTTAGCTTGTAGGCATTAACATCTTATTAGCTCAACTGGAATGTAGAACTATGTCTATGTCTTTTCAACTCTTCTCATTACAAACAATCCTGTAAAGTATAACCACTGCATACATTATGTTACACTTTTTTATCAACTCTAAAACACAATTTATAAGACTGACATAAAATTTTAAGAAGAAAAATAAAATCTGTTGTATTTACCACTGTCTTTACTCTTTATACTCTTCCTTCTTGAAATTTCAAATCCCCATTTATAACATTTCATTATCGTTTAAAGATCTTTCCTCTAGCCATTATTTTTTTTAAATATTTTATTTATTTATGCATACAGAACTGGGTACAGGCCAGAAGTGCAAGGGCAGTGAGAGAATTCACCAGAGGCAGAGTGGGGAGCAGAAGAGGCAGATGGACAAAGTACACTGCTGAGGGGAGCAGTGGGAAGGTCAAGAGAGATCTGCCAGCCATGTGACCATGTGAATCACCTGCAGGGTGGTGATTGAGCTGGCACTGAAGCAGCCACCACTAGTTTCACAGTGCTGCTTTCCAACCTGCTGCACCACCAGCGAGGGCCCTAGCCATCATTTAAAAATCTTTCCTCTAGCCTTCTGATGACTAATAGTTTTACTTTCCTTTATTTCATATCTTAATTCCCCCTTCCTTTTGGCAGAATTTTTTTTCCCTTTTACTGGACATTAATATCTAGGTTGGCAATATCAGTACTTGAAAAATATACGACTTTTGGCATCCACTGTTTCTAATAAGAAATGTGCTATCATTTGAATTGATTTTTCTTTATTGGTATTGATTTATTTTTATTACTTTAAAGACTTTTCTCTTTATTTTTCAAAAATTTTACTATAATAAACCTTTTGTTTTATAATGCTTGATTTCTGTAGGTTTATATTTTTGTCAAGTTTAGAAATTATTCACTCATTATTTGTTAAAATATAGTTTCAGCTCCACTCTGTTTCCCCTCTCCTTCTGGTACTCCACAATATAAATAGCAGATATTTTGTTGTAGAGTTGGGTTCCAGAGGCTTTATTCAATTTGTTCAGGCTATTTTTTAAGTTATTGCTCAGGCTGGATCATTTCTATTGTTCTATCTTCAAGTTTCTGTTGTTGTTGTTTTTTCTTCTTCTGTGCTCTCCTCCTTTGAGGTTTTATTTCATTCATTGTCTATTTCAATCTAAAAATGTTAATTTATTTCTTCTTTATATCTATTTACTTGCTAAAATTTTCCATTTCATTCTGAGAGTTATATTTTTTAAATTTGTCTCAAATGGGTTCTCAATTGCTTATTAAAGACCTTTTTCTATTGGCTGCTTCAATTTTGTCAAGCAATTCTAATATCTGTCCTGTTTATATTGGTGTAAGTTGATTCATTTTGAGCTCTTTCTACTAGTTGATATGATAAGTGATTTTCAGTTATAATTTGGGCTTTTTTTTCTATTTTCTGAGCGACTTTGGATTTTATTTATATTTCATATAGTCTTCACTAAAGTATTTTTTTTCTGAAGACTTTATTTGTGCATACAGAACTGGGGAACAGGTCAGAGAGGTAGGGGCCATGAAAGAATTCACCAGAGACAGAGTAGGGAGCAGAACAGGCAGATCCACGAAGTACACTGCTGAGGGGAGCAGAGGGTGGGTCAAGGGAGGTCTGGAGAAGAACAGGCAGATCCACGAAGTATACTGCTGAAGAGGCAGTGGGTGGGTCAGGGGAGGTCTGCCGTGCCACTAAATCACCTCCAGGACAAGGGATCAAACTCACACTGAAGCTGCCATCAGCCAGGTTTGCAGTGCTGCGCCAACCCCTTGCGCCACCAGGGAGGGCCCTCAGTATAGAAAATTCTAAACCACTCTTTTGGAGGTAAAAAAAAATAAAAAGGTAATAAAAAACATTAAGTGATTATTTATTTCCACACTGTGATTTGAAAAGCACATCATCTCAGGTCCAGTCTGTGGGTTACTCTGTAATTAGTGATTAAAGTACCTGCTCACCCCTACTTCCCTTTTTTCCTCAGGCATCTCTGGTTGGGTCTCTAGGGGTTCTAGCCTCTCTTTCTTTTCACCACTACAGAAGTCTCTTCAGGAAGGCAAAAGGTAGGGCTCCTCCTTCCTGGGCATCTTCATCCTCATACCTTCCCCTATAGCATGAGAAATATCAATTTGTTAAGGGTCTTGCTCTTTCCTTAGAAGGAAGTTGCCCTGGTGAAGAAATGAGAAAGACAGAAGTATGTTATCAGACCCCCTAGCTCTCTTTGCTCTTTCTAATGACTTGATTCTTCCATTTAATCCAAAATTAACTAGTTTTGTATCATTGTTTAAGCTTCTTTAGGTATCTAAATCTCTAGACACCTTTCCTACTTTCCAGCCATTTTCATGAATAAAGGTGCTTACAAAAGCAATTTGAAAAAAGTTTTGATATTCATATTTGAGATGATCCTGCTTTTCAATTATTTTTTTCTGTTCTTTCTATTTTAAAATAAGCAAGTTTTTCTTTTCCTTTACGAGAACCCACATTACCATATCACTCTGATCTGTTTGCTCTCTTTCCCTCCCACTTTTATCATTAACTTAAAAAAATCTTAATCTTTTTCTTCCTCCAGGCTACAGTCCCTAATTACTTTCTCTTTTTAGCAGTCTTGGTAGCTTCAGCCTAGAGGTCTTGTTAGTCCTGGTTCTGCAAGAAAGATAAGACATTTTGGGATGTACCTTTTTGATTCTTGAGCGCAAGTGTTCTAAAATACTAGTCTTTCTTTCTAGGAGATTCAGTAGTGAGACTGACACTTTAATTTGAAGAATAATAACAGGTAGGCAATAAGTTTGAATTATTTGATGATTCAAGAGCAAAAATGAAGAGAGAAATAATAAGGTATCAAAGTTTGATAAGTCCTTAGGATTATAACAACTCTGATGGGAGAATATTGTTGAAACTGCATGCAATTGTTTGTTTGCTATTCCCCTTTCACTTCCACCATTTTTTATGACTAAGAACCTGGTTGTTTAGCCTCCATTCCATAAACATATTTAAGAATATTAACTTAGTTCTAAATTATTTATCAGTTTGTACACCACTTCACTCCCACTATTTAGTCACTCACTCTCACTCTTTAGTCAGTAGGAAGATGCAAATTAAAACCACAATGGGATATCCTTAAACTCTATAAGAATGTCTAAAATATTCAAAAGAGGTAAAAATACCATGAATGAACAGAAATTGGGTATCTCATACAGTTGGTAAAAATATAACATGGCACATATAGTCACTTAAATATGTTTAGGTGTTTCCCATAAATTATTAAATATACAACTGCCATTTAACCCAGCAAATACACTGTTGGTGGTGACCAACATTGTAGCACTCCCAACATCACAATTT
Source organism: Condylura cristata (assembly GCF_000260355.1). Classification (NCBI taxonomy): domain Eukaryota; kingdom Metazoa; phylum Chordata; class Mammalia; order Eulipotyphla; family Talpidae; genus Condylura; species Condylura cristata. The sequence continues at coordinate 2,093,457 of NW_004567150.1, read as the reverse complement.
TTACAATCTCCACCACCACCAATATCCTATGGCTACTACCAACACTAACACCAAAAGCAACACACTATAGTATTATCTCTACCACACAATCAATACCTCCACCAACACTCTCACTGCCACCACCATTTCTGCCACCACCTCAACACTGTCTCTTCAAGCATTGCAACTACTACTACCTACACCAATCCATCACCATCACTGCTCCTGTTACTTTCATCATCACGGTTATCTTCACCATCACCTCCAATACTAAAATGAAATTATAAAGTATGTAATATATATATATATATATATATATTCAATCAAAATAATCTTTGCAAATTCAATATGGTTGACTATTTTAGCAGTCTATTCTTTTTCGTTGTGAAGTAGTATATCATTACATGGATGCACCCGTTTAATTATTTACCTAATGAATGACATCTTGGCTGTTTCTACTTTTGCGTTATGACAAATAAAGCTGCTGTAGGCATTTGTGTACATGTTGTCCTATAAACATAAGTCTTTTCTGGGATAAATGCCCAAAAGTGTATTTGCTGAGTCAAATGGCAGTTGAATATTTAATAATTTATGAGAAACATCTAAACATTTTTAAGTGACTGTATGTACCATGTTATATTTCTACCAACAGTATGAGATATCCAATTTCTTTTTATTCATAGTATTTTTGCCTCTTTTTAATATTGTAGACATTCTTATAGAGTTTAAGGATATCCCATTGTGGTTTTAATTTGCAGCTTCCTAATGACTAAAGATGATAAATGTCCTTGCAAGAGCTAATTTTTCAATTGCATAGCCTCTGTGATAAAATACTTTTTTCATTATTTTTTTCCCTAATTTCGAATTGGAATGCTTTTTTTTTCTTTTTTAAGTTGAGTTTGGTGTGGATAAATAGATTATAGTCCTTCATAAAATCTGTGATTTACCAGTATTTTATCTCACTTTGGAGCTTGAATTTTTCACTTTTGTACAAGGGTCTTCTACCTTCAAAAATATCTCATTTTGATGTGAAGAAATGAGAAAGACAAAGTATGTTAAAATTTCCTTTCTATCAGTTGTGCTTTTGCTATCAAATAAATGCTCTCTTTGTTCAGTCATAGGTATCAATATTTTCTTCATTTTTTGCTAATGTTTTATGGTTAAAATTATAGGGGGCTCTCCCTGGTGACGCATAAAGCACCACATTATGAAGTTCTCTGAAGCCCCTGCAACAGAGTCCCATCCCCAGCCAGGGAGCCCACCCACACTGCGAGGCAGACCTCTCCTGACCCGCCCGCTGCTCCCCTCAGCAGTGTACTTCGTCAAACTGCCTGTTCTGCTCCCCGCTCTGTCTCTGGTGAATCCTCTCTCCCACCGCATCTTTGGCTTGTACCCTAGTTCTGTAGGCATAAATAAACAAATCTTTTAAAACATTATATTTGAATATTTGATAATACATATTTATATAATACTAAATATTAAAGTTTAAATACATTTAATTTTATATAAGAGTGAGTTGTTTAAGATCCATTTCTCTTTGCTCATGATATCCCATTGTTTTAGTTACAATTCTTGAAACTACTTTTCTCCCTTGTGTTTTTTTCACTTATAAAAAAAAAGTAAAACCTGAATAGCACTGACTAACAATATTATGTAATGGTATTTTAAAAATATACTACTTGTGATAGCAGAATACTACACATTCTTCTGAAATTTAGCTGAAACACACTAATATGCACCCGACTGTGGGTCCTAAACTTCATATAAACACATTTAAAAGAATAGAAAACAGATAAAACTATATATTTAGATTATAGCAAAATTAAATTAGAAATCAATAACTGAAAAGTTAAATGGTGTAAATATTTGGAAATTTAGTAACACAAAATATGTCACACGTAGTTGGAGTAAAAATGACTAGATAGATATTGTATCAACATATGAAATGTTAATGTTAGGCAGACTGATTCCTTCTACTTTATTTATCACAATTATTTTAGCTATTTTTTTTGGTCTTTTATTGTAGACTTTAAAGCAATCATCTCTATATCTACAGAGAAATCTTACAGGGATTTTGATAAAGAATTGTCTTAGCTTGTGTAGCTATTTGGGGTTATCAATATCTTTAATATTTTGAGTCTTCTAATTTGTGACCTTGTTAAGATTTTCTACTCATCCCCAATGAATTCTTTTCATCAAGATTGTGTAGTTTTCATCACACAAGTCCTGTATATTCTTTGTTAAATTTATACCTAAACATTTACTGTTGTAAGTCTACAATAATTTAAGTTTCTGTGCTTATTGTTAATATGTAGGTATGTACAATATTTTTAAAATATTTAGTTATTTATTCATACAGAACTGGGGTACAGGCCAGAAGTGCAGGGGCGGTGAGAGGATTCAGCAGAGACAGAGCGGGAAGCATAACAGGCAGACTGAGGAAGTACACTGCTGAGGGGAGCAGCAAATGGGTCAGGAGAGGTCTGTCACACCATGTGGGTCAACTCCTGCGCAAGGATCAAACTCGTGCTGAAGTGGCTTTAGCTTCTGCTGTGCCACCAGAGAGGGCCCTGTACATTTTTTATATTGCCCTCATAAACTGCAAACCTTCTAAGAACACACTCTACCTGTAAGATTTTTAGCAGATTTCTTGGGACTTTTTAATGTAGGCAATCATGACAATTGCAAGCTGAGATAATTTTTATTTGTTCCTTTGCAATTAATCATCATTTATTTTAGCTTACTTATTTATTGCACTGACTAGAACTTGAAGTGCTATGTTGAATCAAATTGGTGAGACTAAATATCCTTGTGCTGTTCCTGAATTGGAGGGTAAGCTTTCAGGTTTTCACCATAAAGTATGTTAGCTTTAAATTTTGAGGTGAATGTAATAGCCATTACATTACAGAAACAAGACTACTTATTAACTATAGATTATCCATGCTTATCAATGAGGAAATTTCCTACCTTTATTTTATGAGATTTTATCATGTATGATATTTGAATGTTACCAAATGCTTCTTCTGTACCACATGATACTTTTACTTCTTTAGCATGTTAACATGGTAGATTACACTAATTTTTAAACATTCTATACCTTGCATACACATACTAAACTGCATATTGTCTCATGTATAATTTTATTATACATACACAGATGTATGTATGTATATAAATGGTCACTCAGATAACGAAAATATATTTCTCATATATATTTGGTATTTAGCAAAAGATCTTGAAATTACAGGTCTCCAAACACTTGAAATGTCCTAAATGTTGAGAGGGATGAAGATGTATTTTTGTTATGTGAATGAGGTGATTTGTGGAAGCACCTAAGGATGGGTACTGTTTACCATGAAAACCATCCATGATTACAAGGTTGGGAATTTTAGTTCCCCATGCTTAGCTCTCCTCCTGAAAGGGGAGAAGGACTGATGGTTGAATATATTTCCAAAAGCCAATGATTTAATCAATCAGCTTTGAGATAAAACCCAAAAGGATGGAGACTTGAAAGCTTTAGGATTGGGGAACACAATCCTAAAGCATGAAAGCACATATCTTCTCCCTCTTCCTTGTCTTCTGTGTCACTTCCAACTGGCTGTTCCTAAATATTATAATTTTTTATAAAATCATTGATCTAGTGCATGAAATGTTTTCCTGAATTCTAATAAATTAATAGATCTGGGGAGGTAGCCGAGGGAACCCCTTTAGCCAGCAGTCAGAAGCACAGTTTAAAACCTGGTTTGCAGTTGTTCTCTGAGGTCTGTGGATAATGTTGTGGGGACCTCCAAGTTCTATGAACCCTCCATAAGGATGCTGATTCTTCCCACTTAGGCTTTTTTGTTTGTTCGTTTATTTTAATTTGGCTTGTTGTGTTTTCACTTTATAAGTCACATTTGCTTTTTTTTTATTTCTTTGGAGAGCTTTTTAAAGTTTCTTTGATCAGTTTTTCTATTTCTTTGACTTTTTACTTTTCCAATTTCTTTTCAACTATGCTTATCATTTTTCAAATATTTTTAACGTCTCTCTTTTCTGGGTGTTGGTGTTTATTTTTTCCCCCTTCAACTTTAAGAGCTTCCTGACTCTTCATGTAATGAATGATTCTTGAGGAAATAAGAGAATTTTGGTATAATTGATGGGGTCCGTATCTTATATAAACCTTTTGTTTAGCTGTGATCTTCTACTACTACTACTCTGATAGATAATGAAGGAAATGCCACCTTGTTAGTACCAGGTTTTTGGAGTAGAAGTCCAGGTTCCTCAGCTGGCATCTATTTAACATGAGGCAGGGAGTTCATCATTACTGTGGGATGAGGATGAGAGTTCTGACTGGCCTTTTGTCTTCTTAGCTGAACAGATAGGAGTTTCAGCTGATTGCTCCCCATTTGATGTCCACTGGGACATCACTGCTTGGTTGTGAGAGTCTGGATATTTTCCCAGGTTTGCTTTCACACTACCCCAGTGAGAGTGAGGGTGGAGAAGCAATGCTTTTTTGCTGGTCAGTGGGGATAGATGTCCCATTGTCTCCACTGATGTCATTGCAGGGAGGGGCAACTCATCACTGTCCAGCAGCAAACAAAGTCCTCCATGTGGTTTTGTTTGACACTAACATGGCACAAGGAAGGGTGTCTGGGCATCTCAGTACAACTAGCAAGATGGGTATAAAGATTCCCTTCTTAATCTTTGCTGGCCCACATCAGGGTGGAGCCATGTTTTTCTTTCATATTTGGCTTGAGTAGAGTGGTTATCATTGCATGGATTTCTGTCTTGCTAAGTTGACCCCTTTCATTGTGAAAGGTGTGGCAGTGGTATTAAAGATAAGCACAAAGAGGACAGACAGGAAATAGAGTCCAGACACTTGGAGTGGCTAGTAGAGGAGCCTTTAATTGGGACACTCCAGAAAGAGGTTCATTGACAACCCCCCACCCCCTCGACCAGGGGTCAGAGAAGTCGCAATGAGGCCTTCCTCATTGGGTAAGAGAGATTTTTATAGGCCTAGGTGAGGGTGGGGGGAGATATAGCCAGGTGGAAATTTTTGACCTTATTTTTCTGCCTGGGCTTGTGTTAACCGGTGGTGACCAGCAAGGTGGTAACAGACAAGTCATGAGGTTATTGCTCCCGAATAGAATATCTGCCTCTGCTTGGAGCAATTGCTCCTTCCGTGTGCCTATGTCTGGCTGGTGCCTGACCCTCGCACATTGTGCTCTGAGTAGACACTTTTTTTGCCTGTTCCTTTTTGACTTTATAGGTTACTGACTTTTTTCAGCTTCAAGTCTGGGATATATATTGAAAAAAGAAGCTCAGGGAACTCATTACCATGTTGTTACTTGGTTCTCCAAGTCCCTAACTGGTCTACTTAATCTCTTCACCTTTCAGAGCCTTCTTATACTTAAATACAAGTTATCCAGGGATTTTATATATTTTAAAGTGAGAATAAGGGTATAAGGGAATAAGGGTATACTCTATCTTTCAGAAACTCGTATTTTCTTTTGATATGGAACAAGGGCAAAGCAAAATGACTGTCCCTTTTGTAGACCCTTAGGTAATTGAAGAAATGAAACTGGAAATTTTTCTTTTGCTTGAAATTCTGTGTTCTTCCCAATACACTATGCTAGAATCCCTACTTTGCATTTGAGTTCTAAATTATATGCCTAGCTATTAGAAATAAATTGGTGCATCATTGTTTGAGAATTTTGCACATTTAATCTTACCATGTTAAAATGACATAATCAAAAAAGTGTCATCATTTATTTGATCACAAATTCTGGCCTATCCTACAATAAAACAGGTCCACACAGAAAATTAATGAACTTCTGAGACATACAGCAACATGGATGATCTCAAGAAAATTACATTCAGGGAAAGAGTGTATAATGTAAAATACCATTTGCATGATGTTCTAGAGATAAGCAAAATTAATCTATGTTGAAAGAAATCATTACTGGTTGATTGAGGTGGAAGAATTGCCTATAAAGAAGCATGAAAACATTTCTGGGTTTATAAAAAGTGCTATATCTCAACCAGATCTGGATTAGAAAGAGCTATACAATTGTCAAATTACACTCCTAAAAATCTGTTGATTTTATTGTATGCAAATTTATCTCAATAAATTTGTAGGACAAAACAAAATGGTTGTCTACCCTATTTTTATTTTGCTTCTCTGGTTCCCAAGGCAAGATAATAGCATAAAATGGAGTGGAAATGGATTTCAATCCTTGGTGAAAAAATCTATGAAGGCAAATAGTCAGATGTTGAGGTTCAGCATCTACTGAAGACCACATAGTCTGTATGCCCTGTGCTCAAATGAATAGTCTCTACTTTCCCCGGGAGTGATTCTGGAGCATCTGACTGGACTTTGCTAAGAAGAAAGGTAAGAGTAAAGTGGATACAATATCTCCTCACAGTGGAATGTCTTGTGTCTGCCTCACACAACTTTACAGGACACAGACAAATGCAGGATAGCCCAGTGTGAAAAGACATCCTCCTATTTCTTCACTGCTGTGAAGACAGACTGACATAACAGCATGAATCAGGTTCTGAATATGTAAGTAACATGTCTCAGGTTTCACATTTGGTAGCAAACTCTCTCCATTAAATTCCTTTTTCTGGGCCCTCCATGGTGGTGCAATGGGTTAGGACACGATACTGCAAGCTAGCCATAGCCACTTCAGTGTGAGTTTGATCCCTGGCCAGGGAGCTGACCCACATGGCATGGCAGATCTCTCCTGTCTTGCCCGCTGCTCCTCTCAGCAGTGTACTTTGTCCATCTGCCTGTTCTGCTCTCCATTCTGTCTCTGGTGAAGCCTCTCACCGTTCCTGCATCACTGGCTTATATCCCAGTTCTGTATGCATAAATAAATATTTTTTTAGAATTTCCTTTTTCCACAATCCTGGACTCTCCTGTTGAGGGAAGTTTGGGACTTTCTCTTGGTACTAAGGATGCTGGGCCATATACACTTAAAGGACAGAAACTCAACTGGGGCTGGCCAACGTGCTGAGTTAATGGAATCATTACTGCTGCGTGTGTGTGTATGTGTGTGTGCTCTTGAGTGCCTGCAGATTGAAAACCAATGCTCTTTGTCCAAATTAGAAAGTGCGAGAATCACAACTTGGGCAGATGAGTAATAACTTGGACTTAGTTAATGCCAAATTCTCCACTAAAATGAAATGGGTGGAAAGAGTGGGACAACAGCTAGCATTTGAAAATTTAGTCCAAAATGTAGAAAAATTATGCAACAAAGAGAGCCTGTTTTTCATTGTTTCCAGTGAGTAGAATTCCTTTTCTAGGCGGCCTGTTCTGAGGAATTCTTGTCCTTTTGTGGTAGAATACCCTGATTTACCTGGAGGTATTTAGCAAAAAAATTCTTTAACATGTTTCACTTCTTCAGAAAATAATCCTGTTTCTGGAGCAGCAATGGATAAGGACTTTGCTGCATAATAATACCATATGGCCATACTCCAATTTCAAATCACACCCTGAGGTTAAGAAATGTCCTGATTATTCATGAAGCAATATCATATCAGAAAAACTAATTTGCAATTTCACGCTCATCCAACAGGGTGAGGCTTTGACTTGCAGACTTCCCAGGTTGATGTGTGCACACAGACACATGTGCACACACAGACACACTGTTCTGTGCTGTTAGCACACATTACTTCTGCTTGCAGTCTCTGTGTCATAAGTATACACAAGTATGGCACTGTTGTTACCAATTAATCATTCAGACTGCCCAAACCTCCCTTGTTGGAGGCTGGGAAACTCAGCAAGTCTCCCAATGAACTCTGTGGGTCTTATTTGCTGAGTCCCCTTGTCTTCTTTCAATATTTACTCCTGCTGCATGACATAACCCTTGCCTCATTGCATTTCTGAAAAAGATCAAGAAAGCCAGCCCTAGTTCCTATCCCCTACTGGAATCCACCTCAGTTTTAACAAATCAAACCCTATTTTTTAATATATTTGATAATTATTTTTTTACTTCATAAAATGCTAGTTAAAAACCTCTAATTCCTGTTTGGTAAGATACACCAAGGTGATCCTTTCTGCTGCCACTGGGCACAAGGTCTGGTCATCAGTGGTCTCTAGGCTTGTGGTCTGACATTCCAACAGAGGGCGGGGAGACCCAGAACTTGAGAAAAACTGCCTGCAAAGGGAACCCTGGGTCAATTTTCAAAATGGGAGTTGGGAGTAGTAGGGACGATTAACTGTATAGCTGGGATCCTCCAGTGTGACACAGATCTCCCGCGGATATGCTTGAAACCCATCTGGCCAGGTCATTAGAGACTGAACTCTTAGGGATAGTACTAAATTCTTAAGGAGAAAGCATGTCCTCTGAGGGTCTGGGAATACTGTTTCCTTCAGAGTGAAGTGAGTGATTCAAGAGAAACCACTAAGGAAAGATGATGGTGTGATTAAGTGCCCTGACATCAGTGTTTCTTTCCATCTATTTTTCTAATAGTTTATTTCATGATAATATCTTTTTTTTCTTTCTCTTTTTTTTTTCTTTTTTAAGATTTATTTATGCATACAGAACTGGGTTATAGGCAAGAAGTGCAGGGGCGGTAAGAGGATTCACCAGAGACAGAGTGGGGAACAGAGTAGGCAGATTAACAAAGTCCACTGCTGAGGGGAGCAGTGGGGGAGGTAGGAGAGGGCTGCTGCGCCATATGGGTCAGCTCTGGAGCCAGGGATTGAACTCATGCTGAAGCGGCTGTGGCTAGCTTGCAGTGCTGCATCCTAACCCGTGGCATACCAGGGAGGGCCACCAGTGTCTGTTTCTAACACAAGAACACAGAGCCAGAAATAGGCCTGAACACCTCTGAGGAGCAAAGTGCAGGTGCACTGGACGACTTGAATCTGAAGAAATGAACAAATTTTCACTCCACTGTGGATGTGTTTGCTGCTTTTCAGGAATTTGTGACAATTCCCATCCATCTTGTATAGTCTCTGAGAGGGGTCAGCTCATATCTCAGCTGGAGGTGGCATTTGGCATTTAACATCCTACATTTAGAAAGAGTTTCAGCATTGATAAATTGAATTTAAAAATAGTACAAATCATAAGCTCCAATGCTGTAGTCTATACAGAATGTTATTTATTGTTTTATTATTTACCTGTAAACAAATAACAGATTGGATATATCATTATATAATTTATAATCATTTATAAGAATATATAATTGAAAAATAATTTGTAATTCATTAAATCACCTCTTTTGGAATTGCAGATAATTGTACTGTCAATTCTTTTCCATGTTATGTTTCAAGGTAGAAGGCCCTCCAGTTATTCTCTCTGATCTGATAATTGTCTTCAGCTAAAGCAATTAATAACATGTAATGGTAATTAGTTGAGCATGGGTTCTGTCTGACGCAGGCATAATGAAGACTGTCAGCTGTGGCTAGGAAGCCGCAACCTGAAACCCCAAGCTTGTTTACTCTCCAGGGTGTAATTTTGTGACATTAGCAATTGCTTCCAGTAACATAGGACATGACACACTCAAGTTCATGCAGCACAAATGGCACATTTTGCCAGAACTCTAAGAAAGGAACATTTAGGAATCTTGTTGAGCAAAAGCAGACAAGAGAGAATTAACAGGCTAACCACAGGATACCATCAATGGGAAAGTTCTCCTTTGTCAACTTCTCAGGCATCTGAATGAAAGAGGCCATGGTTTAGCACTCAGTGGAGCCTCAAGAATATTTACAGAGTGAATACATGATTTGTATGAAACTTTGAGCATCTCATTCATCTATTTCTGTACCTTTCACATTTGAGCTTTATAGACATGGTTTGCAGTTAAAAACCATGGTAAAAGAAGGTCCCAGGTACACATGTCCTTTACTATTATAGGTGCCAGAATTTCTATAGAATCTATTTCTAGATGAGGAGTTCTGGGATAAACTTCATGCATATTTTTTTATAATTAATGGCTCTGGACAAATTATTCCCCAAAGTTCTTTACAGTGCTTTTGTTCTTCTGTGCTGGTAGTACAGGAGAACATATGTTGAAACATAACTATGTCACTGCTCAGATATCATAAATGCCCTGAAATTTGTCCAGATGTTTTAAAAATAAATAAAGCTCTATTAAGCTACTGTCATTTGAGTCCCGACTCCCCACAGATGGGTCAACCTTGACTGATAGCTAGGCTCACACACTTGGCAAGGGGTCAAGTTCCTGTCAAATGTGGGGATATCAGACATTGTGATGTTTTACTCATAATATGAATTTACATAATAAAAATTATCCCATGGTCCTCAGCCCTCTGTCTCTACTCATCCAACCTGAATTCTATTTTATGTATCATCCATGTGGAAGTACCTGTAGAGTTCTGTGTCCCATGGCACAGCCTATTTTAATCTGAGAAGCCTCCTTTGCATTTCAAAAACATGTAATCCTTCCCAGCCCAGAACAGGCTAATGTTGTCTTCCTTGGATCGCCTAGCCTGGGCAGGCATGGCTCCTCTCCTGTACCACCCTCTGATTCACTCTATCTCTTCTCTATTACTTTCTCTAGAGTTTTTGGATAAGGGTTCATCAGAAAAGAAAATCTTTGTGTAAGTCTTGCAGGTTAGAGGTGACATAGTCATTTCTTATACTCCAGAGTTCATGCAGCACAGAAGCTGCTCCTCTGTCTGTCACCTCATTCTGACTGAGTAGCCCTGTTGGCATACGGCTTCTGAGTTTCAACCAACTTGCCTCCTTCAACCTCTCTGACTTTTAGGCAGCAGGAATGCATCATTCCTTCACCAAGGACACCACCATTTTCTGCAGATGTACCACATCCTTAGGGTTGGCGACAGTGAGAGGCAGATGGAGGAGGAATTATCCTTATAGGGTATGCCTATCCTTGTGGACTTCAGTCACACATGTAGGCTTCAGTTTGTCTTTGAAACTCCCCCATGTCACACTCTGCATTCCTACCTGTCTAATGGTCAAAATGACTTCAGGCTTAGAAACAACCCTAGGTATATTATTTTCATAGCTTTTACAGTTGCAATGGTCTACTTTTTATTAATTTATAATTTATATATATTTATATCATTCTTTATATTTGTACAATGTATTATTTTTTCTTTTCAGGTGTAGTTCCCATAAAGTCTCCGCCACCAGTTCAACCATGTACCATCAAAATTGTCTTTGTGCTCTTCCCTCCCCTGTAACAAATGATCTGCTTTTTGATGGACTACTGACTAATACACCTAGTAGAAAATTGCTTATTCACAAAGTTACTATGCTCAACTATGAGACTAAATTTCCTGAAATCCATTGCACTTAGACTAATCAAGGAACTGTGAGTGGATCTTTCATAATATAGAAAGGGGTATTCTTTTTCTCTTTGATCTTCCCTTTCTTCCTTTCTAAAAGTCAGATATAAACAGCAGTCATACTTCTCCTTGACTAAGGAGGACACACATCAAAATGGTAAAGCAGAAGTAATAAAGGAAACTTTATCTCCGGTTATTTCTCAGAGTCTATGTGGATAGTCAACTCTAGACTTCTTTGTATGAGAAAATTAATCCATAACTTAATATAAAAAATTTACCAGAGTAGAGAATTTACAGTTCCCAAGTTGAATTTCTTATTGCTTTATCAAAAATTGTTTGTTTTTTTGTTTGTGTGAAATCACCTGCCCTGTAAACCATTTTGCTTATTTATGCATCTTTCTGGCTCAAGATGTGCACATGACAGAAATTATATACTTACTCTATTATATACTTACTCACTTGAGTAAGTATGCAGGAATATCTATTGATAACAACTGAGCCAAACATTGACATATTATTAATTCCCCTTGAATAAACTGAAGTCCACTGAAAAAGGAAGCATTTTGCAGATCTCACATGATGCAACCCATGATGAGCTATTTTCTGCCTCACCTATGTTCTAACTATCCTATAAATAAAGTTATTATATTTTTGTGTTATTTTTTCAGGTTCTCTCATTGGGCCCCTTTTATACTCCCTTTTTACTGATTGTCGTGGCATTTTTCAAGATTTTACAATAAGAAATCATATTCAACTGAGGGGTCTGAGGATTCTTGGGAAGAATAAAACCTGTGTGTGGACTGCTCATAGCCATCATTCTCCCACCACAACTTTCAGGGCTGAGGAGGCTAAAGACCTGGCTAAGAAGATGAGGTTTTTTCCATCTAAGAAGATGAGGAGAAAGGGATGAAGTAAGAGCCCATGTGTCCTCCATTTAAGTGAGGATTCCCTCACCTTTCTTTTAGTTGTTCTTCCCTGGATTCTACTTAATCAGACCTTTACCTGGGTGCACTGTTTCTCAATAAACTTTTAAAATTTGGTTTTGATTCTGCTGAGGTGTAACCTCAAATTCTTTCATGGCCATAGTTAAGGATGAAGGAACGCTAAACCTAGATATACTTAGGAAGCCCCAACCTAGAAATGTTATCTGTCTACCATCCATATCTCTAATAGATTGGTTCTGTTTCTCTGGAGAACCCTGACTAATAAGATATTTTTAAAAGTTTTACCTATAGATGAATGACAATGAGGACACAACTTTCCAAAATGTATGGGACACAGCAAAAGCAGCAATATGAGGAAAGTATATAGCAATACAGGCTCACATCAAGAGAAAAGAAACAACCTCATTTCCATCTTAAAGTAGAAAAGAACAAACAAAAAAACTTGTATAAGAAATGAAATAATAAAAATTCAAACAGAAATAAATGAAATAAAAATTCAAAATATCAACAAAACAAATAGTTGGTTCTTTGAAAAAATAAACAAAACAGACAAACCTCTAACCAGGCTAACAAAGAAAAAATTGAGCAAAAACACAAATAAATAAGATTATAGATAAAAGAGGAGAAATTAAAACATACAGCGGAAATCAAAAGACTAATCAGAGATTATTATGAACAGTTATATGCAAACAAGTTCAACAATCGAGAAGTGATGGATAAATTCCTAGAACTATACAATCATTCAAAGCTAGATAAAAAAGAAATAGAACACCTGAATAGACCAATTACAAGCAAATTAAAGCAGTAATCAAAACCTTCCCCCAAAACAAAAGCCCACGATCAGACAGTGCCACAAATGATTTCTACGAAACACTGGGAAATGAAATGGTGCTATCTTATATGAACTCTTTCAAAGAATTGAGAAGGAGGGAATACTATCAAATATGTTTTATGAAGCCAACATTACACTAATACCAAAGCCAAACGAGGGCAACACACAGAAAAGAAAACTACAGGCCAATATCCTTAACAAACACTGATGATGCAAAAACTCTCAACAAAATCTTAGCCAACATAACCCAATAATGAGTCAAAAAGATAGTACACCATGACCAAGTTGAATTTATTCCAGGGGGAATAACATCTAAAAATCAATCGATGTAATCCAATACATCAACAACAAACATATGCTCATATCAATAGATGCTTAGAAATCATTAAACAAAGTTCAACATCCATTTATGATGAAGACCATTGAAATTATCGGGATAGAAGGAACATACCTTACATAATAAAAGCCATATTATTATTTTAATGGTGAAAAGCTAAAAACTTTCCCTTAAGATCTGGAAAAAGGCAAAGATGTTCATTTTCACCATTACTTTTTAATATAACATTGGAAGCCCCAGCTAGAGCCATAAGACAAGAGAAAGACATAGAAGGAATCCAAATAGGGAAAGAAGAAGTGAAGCTATCACTATTTGCAGGCAATATAATATGCATAGAGAATCCTAAAAATTCCACAGAAAAAATTAATCAAAATTATAGACCAGTTTAGTAACATAGGATAAAAAAAAAATCAGTACATGTAAATCAGCAGCCTTTCTATATGCAAACAATCAATCTGAAGAACATGAAATTAGGAAAACTATGCCTTTTATAATTGTAACAAAAAATAATCAAATACTTGGGAATAAACCTAACAAAAGAGGTGTAAGGTCTATAGGAAAAAAATAAAACTATAAGACATTGATAAAAGAAATAGAAGAAGATACCAAGAAACTGAAAGACATCCTTGCTCATGGATTGGCTGAATTAACATTATCAAGTTGGCCATCCTATCAAAAGCAGCTTGCAGATTCAACATAATCCCCATAAAAGTCTCAATGACATTCTTCAAAGAAATAAAACAAATAGTGATGAAATTCATATGGAGCCAAAAAAGTCCTCAACTAGCCTTGACTATAAAGAAGGGGGGTAGAGGTATTACCCTCCCTGATTTCAAACTATAGTACAAAACCATAATACTTAAAACAGTATGATACTGTAACAAAAGCAGACACACAGATCAATAGAATCATATAGAAAACTCAGAAATAAATCCATATTTATGGACAAGTAATTTTTGACAAGAGAGTAAAGATGCAATGAAACAAAGACAGTTTGTTCAATAAATGCTGAGAAAATTGGACTACTATTTGCAAAAGGATGAAGCTAGATTATCTCATACCATGCATAAAAAAACAACTAAAGATCCCTCCCTGGTCTCTTAATGGGTTAAAGTGCAGCACTTCAAAGCTGGCCATAGCTGCTCCAGTGTGAGTTTGGTCCCTAGCTTGAGATGAGATCCACATGATGCAGCAGACCTTTCCTGTCTTGCACACTGCTCCCCTGAGCAGTGTATTTCACCAATTTGCCTGTTCTGCTTTGCACTCTGTCTCTGATAAATTCTCTCACTGCTCCTGAGCCTTTGGCCTGTACCCCAGTTTTGTATGCATAAGTAAATGAATCTTTTTAAAAAAGATACTCAAAATATATAATATACCTGAATGTAAGAGCTGAAACCATAAATAGAAGAAAATATAGACAAAACACTACACAATATATATCTCAGTAATACCTTTAAAGACACATCCCCTAAAACAAAGAAAGCAAAGGACAAGATAAAAACTGGGATTACATCAAACTAAAAAGCTTCTATACAACAAAAGAGACATTAGCCAAAAGAAAGAGACAGCCTACTTACTGACTGGGAGAAAATTTTTGCACACAGTTCAGGACTGATCACCAAAATTTACAAAGAGCCCTAGTGACTCAATAAAATAAAAATAAGAAAATCCAGTCAAAATGGACAGAAGAACTAACTAAAAAGACACTTCTCCAAAGAGATATTGAAAATGGCCAATAGGTATATGAAAAAATGTTCAATATCACTTATAACCAGGGAACACAGATCAAAACCACAATGAGAAGCTACCTTACACCAGTGAGAATGACACACTTTAAAAAAAAACACAGGCAACAGCAAATGTTGGCAAGGATGTTTAGAAAAAGTAAGTCTCTTGCACTGCTGGTAGAATGTAAACTAGTCCAACTATTATGGAAAGCTGTGTGGGGAGTTCCTCAAACTACTAAAAACGGAGCTACCATATGACCCAGAAATTTCACTACTAGGAATCTACTCAAAGGACATAAAAACATTAATTCAAAAGGACACCTAAACCTCTATGTTTATTGCAATACTATTTACAGTAAGTGAGATATGGAAACAAACCAATGCCCCCAAAAGATGGTTGGATCAAGAAGATGAGGTATATACACACAATAGAATTCTATTCAGCAACCAAAAAAGATAAACTCATGCCATTTGCTGCAACATGGATGGAGCTGGAAGGGATCATGCTCAGTGAAATAAATCAGAAGTAAAAGAAAACATACCAGATTTTTTTCACTTATTAGGAGGAATATAGTGCAACAAATAAGGCATCAGGAAAAAAATAACAACAATAAAAAAATTAACAGAAAACCATAAATCATCTAGATACATTCTGTGAAGGAGGAGGAGGAAAAGGGATCAAACAGGAGAGAGAAGAGCACAAGGGACTAAGACGATGGTTCATGAGTGAACTGGTGGTGGAAGCTTTATGGTAAATACACAATGATGTAGAAGATATAAATCAAAAAAGGGATAATTGTTTCATATTGGAATATAAAGGCATTCATAATGTTCTTTAATTATGTTGGATATTTACTAATAAAATAACATTATTGTGTGCTTCATACTCATAATCGTTTACTCTTCATACTCTTGTTTACTGTTTTACAAGATCAATTTCTCTTTCGGTCAGAGCTGAAATCAAAGAAAAGATACTACTATGTGTTAAAGGAATGAGGTATTAATTTGGGGATAAGATCTTCTCCCACAGTGGTGCTGATAGAACATTGTCTCTATATGTGGCTTTAACATAATCAGCCTACCCTTTAAGTGGAAAGAAAGGATGGCAATGATCCAGTTTCTGGACAAGATGGCATATACCCTGCCCTTCCCCTGTCAACATAAATGCCCTGTAAATAATGCAACAGGAGGTTTTAAAGGTGAAAAAAAAGTGAATTGCATAGAATCTAAATATTTAAAGAATGACATTGTAGTGCATCTACTAGGTTTCAATTTTATGTTCTATACAAGCCAGACTAGGTGCCAAAAAGTTCTAGTCAGAATAACTAGTCATAGAGGGTCAGGGGCTTGTAGTGTGTGTGTATGGGGGGGGGGGGTTGGTGAGGGC
>NW_004567150.1:2058869-2075880 GCF_000260355.1 Condylura cristata | reverse complement strand
ACCCTCCGCATCTCTGGCCTGTACCACAGCTCTATATGAATAAATAAATAAATCTTAAAAAAAATTATGAAAATTACAGAAATGATCCTAAAAGCTACCATAGAGAAATAACATATTCTCTGTAGGGACACACCAATTCAAATAACATCGGATATTTCATTAGGCAGTCTGGAGGACAGAAGTAAGTGCTAAACATTTTACATGTGTGGAAAGACATAACCTCAAGTTGATTATTTGATATTTTCAAGATGTTTGGGAGATGAAGTCAGTAATATTCATTCTATTCATTTAATATTAATTCCTGTATTTGAATTATTTTCTCAGTATAACTTTGATCTTCTACCGTGTTTGATATTTAATATTCCCTTTTTATTCTTCAGTTCTTTAAAATATCATTTAAATCATTTAGTTTTTAATTTAAATTTCGTTTTTTATTTTCAAATGGAATCAATTTTAATACTACTCAATATATTATTGAAAACTGCATACTATCAGTAAGTGAAATGGCTTATTTTGATATGAGTATGTCTGTTAGATTATATATTTGTGCATTTTAAATGTATTTGGTTACTTCTGAGGAATGAGTCCCCTAGAGAAGCAGTTTGTCCTCCAGCATATCATTATAGTAAGTAATGACTCTCTTTGGCCTAAAGTACCTGGATTATTTGGAGTTGACCATGTTACATTACTAAAGAAATATTAACAGCATTAAGGCTTAATAGGCTTAGCCTTAAGATTTAGAGACCTGAAAAGTACATCACTCCTGTACTTACTATAAGAAAAAAGCTGGACAAACTGCAAGTTAATGCCAGTTTTTTTTTTTTTTTGGATAAAAGAACTGAGGTCAAAGAGCAAATAGCTAGCTGAAATCTTGAGAGAGCAATAATGTCTTTCAGGAACAGCAGACCAGGTAATTTGCTTACCTGGGACAGAAACCATGGAATGTTATAAATGCCAGTAAGAAGATAAAACTAAAAAAAATAGACCACTTGCTAACGGTCAAATGGTGGCTAGTATGAGTGTATGAAATCTGAGGGGGGCGGGGAGGGGCGGTTCTGAAAACAGGTAACTTACGTCCTCTTGGGGGCTTTTTCCTCGGAAGCTTCATCAAGTTTCCCAAAGCAAAGACTGGGAAGATCCCAAAGAGGGCGCATCTGCGATCTGTCTGGGGGAGGCAAACAGCAGCCAAGTGAAATCTGCACAACTACTTTGCTAATATGTCATAGATGAAAACCTTAAATTTCAGTGGAAAAGTCACCAAACTGTCGCCTGAGGATATTCAGCAATCAAGACAGCCAGGGGCGGCCAGGAAGACATGGAGGATACCAACCCTGTGAGGGTGAGTAGGGTACAGTCCAGGCCCGGTATTATAACAAGGGCAGGGCAAGCCAGACTCAGAGGCTCAGGCTCACAGTCCTGTCTCAGACTGAAAGCTAAAGCACACACAACGCTCCCTTGGCCACGCTCCACCACCGTGGCATGAGGACGATATCCTGCTGCACAGGAAACACTGTTGGAGGAGTAACACGTTTAGCAGGGTGAAGCCTTAACCACTGAAAGGCATGAAGATCCAATCATGAAATTTCCCACATATACAGAGATTTCTAGGTAAGCTTCAATCGTCTATTTTGTTCTGGGACAGAGCTCCTAATCAATGATAAAAATTAAATATACAATGTAAATATACCTCCAATTCTTACATCCTGTTCTTTCTACCATCTTGTCCCCACAATACAATCAGATTAATCTTCCTCCAATTTTGCTCTAATATCTTTCTCACATCCCTTCATTAGCTCACTGCACCTAAGGATAAACATTCTAATTATTTTATTTGCCATATAAGGAATATTTTCATCTAGCAAACTTAAAATTCCAACTGAACATCCATCAACTATTATATTCATATATTTCTTTTTTTGCTGGAATTAAAAATCTGACCTTTGACCATACATTTAATGTTCCCTTTTATTGTCTGATAATGTAATATAGATCAGATCCTAAAATTTGAGACACAGCCTTAATTTGATTTTGACCCTTCTGGGTATCAGAGATACCTAGTTGCCTATATATAAAAGTAGATTTTAACCATGGGTTCTTAGATTAAGAATGTTCCCTGGGGGTTGGAGAATGAAAGCAGTCTACATGAGTGAAGGGGACAAAAAATACAAAGTTCTAGTTATAAAATAAATAAGGCATGGTGACTATAGTTAATCACATTGTAATGTGTACTTGAAAATTGCTGAAAGAGTAAATTTTAAATTTCTTGTAACAAGAAAAAGTTGTTATTATACATGGTGGCAGATGTGAGATACACTTATCGTGGTGATTATTTCATGATATATACAAATATTGAATTGTGATGTATAATTGAAACTAATATATAAGATATAACTCACTTAAAAAAAAAAAACTTCACTGGGAATTACTTAACCTTCAAAAAAGATGAATGTTTTTCAATTAATTCAAATAGTTACATGTAGCGAACTTATTTGGGGGTAATTAATATTTGCGTATTTGGGTAATGAATGGAAATGTTATGCTCTTCCCACTTAGTATCTAGTGGTGATCCCTGATCATTCTATCTCCATGAGAATGAGTTCTTCTGTGAGTTCTCAGTGACTACAAATCTTCATGACTTGTTTCTTGGCATTTCATCTGGTTAGAATTTATATTTTAATAGACTTTACACTTTAACACCCCCTATTACTAATAGGGGGTGTTAAAATAAATCAAGCTGGGCTTGCTAAAGCTATATTTTGTAATTCCTCTTATTTTCATGCTTTCATCAAATCATAGGTATGACAAATACATGCAGTAAAAATAATTTAACATTTGAATACATGATTAAAACTAAAGCCATCAGCAACCACCTGTGTCCCCTTTTTTGCTAATACTTTCCAGACCATAACTAATACCTTTCTTTTTGAGGGTAGCATGTAGGAAGCTAATGAATTGTATTTGGACCCAATAACTGAGACAGTTAATATTTTGCTATATTAAAGCTGTTGTTCTAGTCATTGGCTTAGATGAACCAGTAAGTTGTTTCAAAGTATTCAGTAGGTTGGGTTGTGGCCGGTCAGCAGAGCTGTGGGAAACACTTGTAACAATGGCTCAAAAGTACATGATAAAGGAAAACAGACACTGAAGACCCTTGCTACTGAGAATGTAGACAGTTAATCTAAATGTTCTGATTTTTTTTTTTTGCATCTTGTAAATCTACTTAATAATATATTTTGTAATAAAATTCATCTTGTAAAAAAATCCTTTCATGAGCAATGATTCCAAAAGAAACAAAAAATATTTGATA
This sequence comes from Condylura cristata, assembly GCF_000260355.1. Classification (NCBI taxonomy): domain Eukaryota; kingdom Metazoa; phylum Chordata; class Mammalia; order Eulipotyphla; family Talpidae; genus Condylura; species Condylura cristata. The sequence goes on along the minus strand of NW_004567150.1, from coordinate 2,072,573 downwards.
ACAAAATATTAAAATTAGCTTTTCAAGAATGTTAATAAACAAGGACAAAATGCTGACAATGATTAGAGTCATAATTTTATTAATGACCAGATGAAACCCAGAATATTGATGTCAGCAGAAGATGCATCATTAACTATTTCACAAGTCAGTGATAATTTTAAGAAGACTGCACTCAAAATTAATGCTTTAAGAAATATACCTCCAGAAGGAACATTTACATTACCAGCAAAACACACCTTTTCACTCAGATCACTCATTTCTAGAATAATCCAATGTAATTCTAGTATTTCTTTAATGTATGCTAAAAGTAAAGTAATAACTAAAATGGTTTGACTCTATTAGGATAAGAACTTTTTTTTGATCAGCCAAATGATATAATGGAATTTCTTATCAACACACCTATATTACCGAAATAAATGAATCTAAATGAAGTTTTTTTTTTATAAGAAGCAAAGGATAATGACTTCATAGAGAACAGAATTGCAGGACAAAGTGGAGAGCAGTAGAAGATGCATGTAAATAATAAAATAGTGACATATAATAACACTTGATGGTATATTGGCTGCACACACACAAATAGTAGTATACCGTAGTTTATGATGCACATGGCAATAAAATTTGTGGGAGCAATAGCACAAAAGTAGGAACTGTTAAAGGCATATAAAGTGTTTTTAGGTTTTAAAATTACTGGAGAAATGATAAAATGACTAAGTCCTGCTAGACCAATAAGCCGAGCATGCACAGAATAGCTAGGATAAATTCTAAAAGAATGCATAATTGGCAATGGGAAAAAAGAATAATTAATGTATGCAATTAATCTAAAAGAAAGTAAATAGATAAGAGGAACATATAAGAAACTGGTAATATAGAAAAATGACCATGTATGGCAGGTAATAGAGGATAGATAGATGACAAATACCAAATATAGCCATATATTAGGATGGGTTTAAGAAGGTGTAAGAGGAATATTACTCATCTTTTCTACAGAAACAACAAAACTGTATCAACATAGGAATAATTCATAAATAAAAAACATGAAAACTAGACAAATAAAGGTGTCACAACAAATGATAAAAGGACATTTGCAAACCACTTAACCAAAAAGCACTAATATTCAAAATATGTAAAGAACTCTAAAAATTTTACGTGTAAAAACCAATCAATTATAAAATATACAGATAAATGAACAGAAATTTCATTAAAGGGAATATAGAGATGGTTAATAAGCCAACAAATGATATACAGCATAATTAGCTACCAAGAAAATGCAAATTTAAACCTCCTGAGATACCAAGACAAACATCAGAATGGCTAATATGATTTTTAAAAATTATGCAGCACAAATCCTGATGAAAATGTATGAAATTGGGTTCTCCCTATATTGCTGTTAAAAAATAGTTAATTCAATTTACTGAGAAATTAAATGTGCAATTGCCATACAATCCAGCATTTGCTGTCTTGCAAATGAAATAAAATGAAAGGGAAACTTAGGTTCATATAATAAAATCATACATGAATGTTCATAGCTATTTTCCTCATAATAGGCAACACCTGCAAACAGAAAAGAGGAGTGATTAAATAGATTCTGTTATATGACATCATTAAATACAGTTCAGCAATAAAAAGGGATGAGAGGCCCTCCCTGGTGGCACAGCCGGTTAAAGCACAGCACTGAGAATCTAAAGCTACTTCCGCATGAGTTCGATTCCCGCCTGCCCCGGAGGTGAACACATGGTGTGGCAGACCTCTCTTGACCCGCCTGCTGCTCCCCTCAGGAGTGTACTCCATTGATCAACATGTTCTGCTCCCCATTCTGTCTCTGGTGAATCCTCTCACCACCCCTGCACCTCTGGCCTGTACCCCAATTCTGTATGCATAAGTAAATAAATCTTTAAAAAAAACCATTTCAATTGTTATATCACAAAAGATGCTCAACATTGATATACTGTGTATAGTATAATGTATAACAGTATAATGCTATTACTGAAAGTTAAAGAAGAAAAATTTATGGAGCGATATATCTTGTCTGTGGACTCAAAGATAGAATTTCTCTTCAAATTGCCCTATTCAATGCAATTTCAATTGGAATTCTAGCTGGTTGTTTTCAGGAAGCTGACATACTAAACCACAAATGTTTGTGAAAAATGCAAATTTCCAATAATTGATGAATAGAATTATTCTGGAAGAGTTATAGTATCAATCTATTTTAAAAAATAATATTTAGTACACTGTCAGATTGATGTAACAGAAGACAAATAGATTGGAAGATGTATCTGAGTCTAGAAAGAGACCTAGTCATCTACTCTGTGACAAAATCAGTGCTCTAAGGCGCTATGTAAAAACTAACATTTTTGACATGTTGTACTGAATTAATTGCCAAGCATATGGAAAAAGCAATGAATCTTGACCCCCAATTTCCAGTTTATACAAAAGTCATTTCAGGTGAATGATTAATGTAAATATAAAAAGTAAAACAAAAATTTAAGAATAAAATATATTTTCATTATGAGCAAAAATATATATTAAGAACAAAATATATTTTCATTATGTTCTGGTATAGGCAAATATTTATAAAATAGGGAACAGAAGTACCACTTTTCAAAATATTCACTTATTTTATAGAAGAAACTGTGTGTACTCCAGAAGTGTGTACTCCAGAAGTGTGTGTGTGGGGAGGGGAGGGGGGGAGGTGAGAGGATTTACCAGAGACAAAATGGGGGGCAGAATTTGCCTAATGCTACTGAAACACACTGCTGAAGGGAGCAGCAGGTGAAGCAGGAGAGGTCTGCTGCACCCTATGTGAGTCAGCTCCCTGGCTGGGGATCAAACTTGGGCTGTCGAAGTGATAGTACTAAGACTAAGCCTCAGGCCACCAGGAAGTTCTCCAAGTATTATTTTAAAGCAGGGGTTGGTAAAGATATGCCAGTTAAAACTGAGAATGGGCAGTTACCTTAAGAGACGGAAAGGGACTTAAGCCCACTGAGGTTTTCATCCCTGGGGGCAAACACTGCAGGAAAGAACAGTGGCTGGACAGAAGTTTAGAAGAAATGGAGGGTCAGTGATGTCCCTCAGCAAACAAACATGGAACCGCATTCCAGCTTCAGGGTCAGGGCCACCACAACCCTGAAAGCTAGTTTTATTGCTCTCTCAATGAGCTTTTTGTTTTTTTTAGATTTATTTATTTATGCATACAGAACTGGGTTACATATGTGGTGTGTGTGAGACAATTCACCAGAGACAGAGTGGAGAGCAGAACAGGGAGACTAAAGAAGTACACTGCTGAGGGGAGCAGTGGGTGAGACAGAAGAGATCTGCTGTGTCATGTGGGTCACTCCCTGGCCAGGGATTCAACTCCTGCTGCAGTGGCTGTGGACAGCTTCATAGTGCTGTGCTTTAACCTGTTGTGCTGCCAGGGAGGGCCCTCTCTCAGTGAGCTTTGCAGGAGATTCTGACAGGTTAAACAGACAAGCCAGAGTCTAGAATACATGTTTCTGTGCTCAATATACACCAGAGATAAGGTAGGAAGGTACTAAAAAGGTATCTGCGAATCAGTAATGGAGACTGCAGAAACGTTTTGAGTTTTTGTTTTTTTTTTTTCTGAAAGAAAAGTACAAGGTGCAACCATGTAGCTCAAAGAGGGCATCAGCAGATGCAAGCATCACTGAGAGCAGGCTGTCATAGACCCTGAGCCACTCAGGTTGAGGAATGGGCACCCTGCAAAGGATCCAGCAACAGAGGGGTCCACGCACTTGCCTGGGTAAGTCTAAGGCCATTACAGAGACAGAGGCCTGTGGGAGACAGGGAGTGGCACTGTCATCCTTGAAAATGTACAGGACCCCCTCCCCGCCCCCTCTCCCCCCCCCACACACAGGTGAGATAAAGCAGATTTCAACTATGCAATGACTTGTTAATTGCATGAATGCGGAGAGACTTAGTGTCTCTCTAACCTCCATTCTTTGTCTCTGACACCATGGGTGTGATGGGGTGTTGGGGAAGATTAGACAGGAAAAGAAGCAAAAGACCTGGTGCACAGCTGGTGCCCCTGGAGCTGTGACAACCATCATGTCACATTCCTTGCATCTCACCCTGAGGTTTTCACACTACATCACGGAGGCTTGCTGTCTAATACACTAGATGCTTCCTCACTTGCCCCATCAGTGCCTCCCAGTCCAAGGCCCAAAGTCAGATGTAAGGGTGGATAAGACACAAGACTAGAAACTGGCCTGTGGGCAGCACTTTGGAGCAATCCAAAGCTCCCCTCAATCCTGGTACACTGACATCTGCATTGTCAAATGGCACATCGTTTTCTGAATGATCATCACAATTTAAATTTTAATAATCTTCTTGTTAAAAAACAAATCAAGAAATAGAAAATAAAATGAGCTGAAGATACTGCATTTCTCTGCAAGGCTACCACTAATTAAGATGTTGAAAGCAATTTTCACACCATTTCTCACCCCTGTGACAAATCTGACAGGTTTACAAATTAGCATTCTGGGGACTCTCAAACTGCAGGTCCACATTTTGTCAGATTCTATGACAGATCACAAATGTCCTTTGTAATGGGGCAAGTGATACAATGCCTTGCAAAAAATAAAACTCACAGGTGATTCCAGGAAACTGGCCTTCTTATTTGCATTAAAAACGATTATTTTTGGCAGCTATAAGACCAAAGCTAATAGCAGCTCACAAGGCTGTTACCGATTCTGTTACCGGTTCTCCCATTAGATACACTTCAGGTTCAGGGATGAGTAGCTCATCAGTTCTGTGGTAGACATCTAAACTGGGTGGTCTTCTTGAGGCCATCCATATAGGACATTTGGAAACCAAGACACAGATGAACAAGATCCCACATAATGGGGCGGCTCAAAATTGTTGCTTTATGAGCAAATAAACCAGCTGAGATAATTTCTGGTGTTATTATGTACCACCGCTGCTACAGGGCTTCCTGAATCCCCTTTTCCTACTGAAGAGGAATGATTCCAGTGGTGTTTTCAAAGTTTCATCTCTATTAGGAAATTTTTGACCATCCAACATATATAAACTCAGGTTTAGATAACAATGTTTCCTTTCCCTTTTTTCTCATTTCCTTCCACCTCCTCTGCTCTTCCCCCCGCCTTTTTTTTTTCTAACCCCCTTTTCCTTTTTTTTTCTAACCCCCAATGCCTTTACTTCTTAATATAAAGTGATCTTGTTCTGGTAAATTTAGCATGTAGTAACAACTGCACAGAAAAAGAGAGATTTAGTCTAAATTTCCAAAATATTCAGGATGTTTAAAAAAAATTAAAAAGTGGAACCAGAAATAGAAATGTAACTTTTCTAACTATTATTTTTTTCCCATTCATAGAATGTTTTTTTCTCTTGGTGCTTTAAGGTAAGGACTTATACTTCAGTCCTTATAATAATGCTGACACCTAGTATACATTGGATTCTGACTGTGAGCCGGGGTGCTATGCCCATTATCTGACTCAGTTCCACCAATCACACTATAAATAGCTTCAGTCCTGTTTTTCAGAGGAACATAAAGAGGCACAGTGACTTGTTCCAGGTAATCTTGCTAACCATAACCCAGAATTCCTGTGAATCAGTATGTTTCTGAAGCTCTTGTGACGCTAGCTCATCCTGCTTCTCCAGCGATAGATACCTTGATCTGATGGTGCCTTTGAGGAAACTAATCAAATTTTTGCTTCACATCACAGATGTCTAGACAGTGCACCTTTAACTGCTGCTGAACATAGATTTACTGAAAGTAAGAATAAATAAATGAATAAGGTAATGAATGCATAGAGCTGGCATTTTCCTTAACCACTAATTTACTCAACATTTCTCTAGCATCAACCATATCAACCACGGCCAATCTCCTTACAAGAAGAGTGTGATCAGACTAGAAGGTGGAGGAAGAGTGGTGCAGAGCATGGAGCTGAATATAGAGGTTAAGATGTGGTCTCTGCTAGAAGCTGACTTCAGTCTGATGCTTTGGGAAGCTCTGGAGTGAAAGTTGTACCATGGAGTGCAAGCAGGCAGGAGGCCAGACTTTAAGCAGTCCCTCAATTGCTATGAGCTGCCAAGGCGGGAGAGGCAGCCACCTCCCAATAAGACAGCTTCTGCCAGCCAAGGGTGATTCTCTGGAGGGACGATGGGGCAACCCTGAGCCATTAGCAGAATGTGTGCAGGATCTGGGATGGGCACCAGTGGGGTGAAAAGTATCCGACAGGAACCGATAGCATCTCCCAAGGTGGACATGGTTAGAGCACTATGAGTATTTCCATAGGGAATTCCCAATTAGTGAACACTTTTAGTGCCTATAAAACACTCAGTTGTTTCCCACTGGGGCCCATCCTAAGACCACTCTCCCTCATGGGATCTCTTTGGTCACTCTAAGCCACCTGGATTTCTCCTTTACAGAGAGCCTATGGTACCTTTCGGAATGAAATGCTTACATGCACAATTATTGTCTTTAAATCAGATTGCTATGTATATATATAATTATTTCCTGGTTAAACCTAAAACTCCTCCAGGGAAAGGATTGTGGCATCAAATGGTTGTATTTATTCATTTATTTATTTTTGGCCTGTTGCGAAATGCTCCAGGGATGCACAGAAGGCATGGATACTGCATAGTATAAATAGTGATAGACTGAATAGTAATGAAGAATGATTAGTGCACACTCAGTGCTGTTTACTTTCCAATGTGCTAAGCACTCAAGCAGCTTTATGTCATATAATCTCCACAACATTTCTTTTAAGGAGCCATTATTAGAGGGACTCCCTGGTAGGCTAAGGGTTAAGCCTCAGCACTACCACCACTGGGGCCTGAGCTTGATCCCCAGTCAGGGAGCTGACCCACATGGCACAGCAGACCTCTCCTGTCTTGTCCGCTGCTCCCTCAGCAGTGTATTCCAGTGGACTGTTTCACAGATGAGAATCTCAGAGAATGAAGTTAATGTCCAAGGACTGGTAAGCCGAGGGTCCAGCCTCATCACTCACCTCTGACTCTGCATTCTGATCTTTTGACTATGATGCTGTTAGTTCCTCAGCTTCTGCATCTTAGTGCTTCATTTCTATCTAAAAATAAATGAGACAACATAACGTGGCCAGGCTCGGGATACTTTAGAGAATTACCCTAGAAGACTAATCATCAAAGGTGAAAAAAATTAAACCCAGATTTGCTATTTGCAGAGAAGACGAGATGTGGGAGAGGTAGGTTTAGGTTGCTGGCAGATTACTTGCCCTGACATGTGTACAGGAAGGTGGCTGATCTCACCACAGAGAAGTAGTTTCTGAGACGATGAAGATGAAGTTGGTAGCTAACACTCTGTTGGCAATCACTGTGTGATTTATACAAGTATGACATCAACACACGATCCACTTTAAGCTGATACAATTTTATGTGTTAATTATATGTCAGTTGATATATGGGGTGGGGTTGGAAGGAAAACAGAGCAATGGAGCACACACAAGTGTTGCATCCTATATGCTTCATATAGAAAAGCAGTTAGACAATGAACTACTTTTCCTCTTACCTGAAGAAGACTACCTGAATAATGAAACCATACTATATTATCAGAATACCTTAGATTGCTCATCAAAACTGTATAGATCTCCTGGCTTAGGCATTTCAATGTGTTTTTACAGCATTTGCAGAACGTGAGGATGAGTGTGAAGTGTGTGGAAGGTAGAAGTTCAGGTCACCACTTTCTAATCTGAGGCACCAGGGAGCCCAGGGGGCGTGCGGAGCAGGCGGGAATGGGGCAGGCAGGAGCCAAAGGAGACTTATGTAACTCACAGGCAGATGTGATCACTAGCATTTCTTCCCAACTCCTGGGATCACATCAACAACTCAAAATCACCTGTGGTGGAACTTATACCATGCATATTAGCCCACATTATGAACAGGGTGTTTAGCTTTTTCCTCAGAGAGCCAGCTGTTAAACATGTTTGAGGAGCTCTTACACTAAAATCAGGTAGGAAAAAAGAGAGGAAGAGACTTAAACAAAACAGTATCAGGTTGTTCAGATCTGGGCACACCTCAGATATGAAGTCATAACTGCTGAGCTCACCTCCTTTCTATTAATAAGCAAAGCGATATATTGCCTTCTTCAGCGCCCAGGGGGGAACACTTTGTTGGCCAGTGGGCTGTGTTACTTCAATTGATGTGTCTGTTGCCTACCTTGTACACCTGTTACTGGTAATCAGAAATCCACTGGCATTTTCATGTGGTTCCGTGTATGATAAGTTGTTTAATATTTGGGGAGCACTATTGAATATTATCATGTTCCTGAAGGCAAACGTCTGACCCGCTTTGCCTGGAATGTTGGAACTTGACTACCCATTCATTATCCCTCTGATGCAATGACCTTTCACAGGTAATCAATAATGAAACTGATAAATGAGAAGACTCCCTAAAAATCCATTGCTTGATTGCTGAAATGGGGTGTTTTATTCATTGACAGGTGTGATTTATCACTCCCTAGTGAGGAGAACATTTGCACCAGCTGTTCTCACCGGCCTTGCCCAGCAGTGGGGCCTCTGTCTGCTGCCACAGAGCAGATGAGCTTTCTGTGAGGGAGCTGCAGCTATATTTAGCATGTTAGGTCATTAGCTATCTGTAAACAATCCAGATGCATTATCCTTCTCATTGTTCATAATTAAACTCCTCATCATGGGAATTATAGTGCAGAGAGACTTTGATCTTGCATTCAGATTCAAAAGGCTGTGAGTTATTTCTACCCAGGTGGAAACCCCTGCTAGGACTACCAGCTTCCTAACGATGCACTGATAACTGGCGTTATTGAGCACCTACTGTGTATTAGGCATTATTCAGGTCTTCATATGCTTTATATATGTTTTATATTTATATTTCCAACAACTAGAATGACTCTTATGCCTGATGCTCTTTCAGTTCTCCTCGGGGCTGCAGAGTGAGAAGCCACACCAGTCAGGGCTCAATCCAAAAAGCAAAACCATCACTCTTAGGAGTGATGGGACTAAGGGTTTTATGATAAGGACTTGAGATTGTGGTAGCAGCTGCATATTATAATTGTGGTCAGATGTTACATCTACATGCAGAGCTGCAGCCTGCAGAATGGAAGGAAAGATGGACATGAAGAGGGAGAGAGGTAAAATAGCAACCCACAGGACCAGATGACCCCCAAACAACTTGCATTCAGTAGGAGCCAGTCTAGATTTGAGCCTCCAAATTACAGTCATTTAGCTTAACTGTGCTATTATTTACCTGCTGGCCAGGACAACAGTGAACACTCACAGCTCCTGCAGACTCTCCTTCTTGGGTAACTGGAACTATTGAGCACCTACTCTGTGCTAGGTATTATTCAAGTCCGCTCCCATTCACAGGCCACAGTTGAGTCTACAGCTCTACCAGCTCCCATCAAATCTTCTCATTCAGTTTTGTGGACCCTCATTTCCTGTGCCCTCGTTCCCATGATTGCCAGGTAATGAGGCACCTTAGATCTTGCTGCCCAGTCCTTCTTAGGAGGCCCTTCCCTCATCAGGCCATAGAAACTGCCTGGCCTGCTGGCACAGAGGGCATACATTTTTGGAGTTCAAATATGGTTTGATCTTACTTGAAGTCCTTGTGATGATCTCATGCTTGTTAAATTCTCTAGTGAAAAAATAACTCTTCTAATGGTACCTTCTGGCTGTGTGAGTATCTCATGAGTAAAGGAGGAGTAAAGTTTGCAAAGACACCCACATTTTATCGGAGTACCATACATCAGACTGAAGTATTATGGATCCGTTTATGCTGGTTCCATTCTCCTTCCTTAGCATCCAGAACTGCTCTTGTACTCATCCTGACACCCCTAACCTTGCCTGACTATCTATGTTTGAGAACCCTTCCACATACCAATGCCTGCCTGACTTGGACAGAGTCCTCTCCCACAGGTTGGAGTAGACTCAAATGATGGGAAACTTCTGGATCTGCCTTCCCCGAATTCTGAGTATATGTCCTTTCATTGCTCCTATCAGTGACCTCCCACCTGCGTAAGACTCCAGTGACTCTGCTCCAGGACCCCCACTACTACCCCTGTTTGGTGTCACCGGGGTCACTACGGTAGCCCAGATACATCTTGGCACCTACAGTTAGTTCTGACCTGACCAACAACTACACCACAGCATGGGGTCCTATTTCAAGGTCTAGACCTTCCCAGTCTTCTCCCCTCTTAGAATTTACCAGGCTAAGTCTATGTCTCTCCTAAGTTTATGAAATACAATCAGTTAATACTTGGGAACTTTCTGGTTATTAACTATTTTCTCCAATTTATCATATGCTTCTTAGGTTCCCAGACAGTTAGCCCATATTGGTTGTGGAAGTGTTTCCCCTTCCCTTCATAGGTCTAGATTCCTGAGGGCAGTTTTTTCATTCCAGTTAATGTTGCCAATGATTTCTTATATGTACTATCCAATTGTCACATTCCCATCCTTTGTTTACTACTTTTGCAGCTCTCTAATGTGTTCATGCTTGAGTCATCTATTTCTATTTCACAATTGAATAAAGTCTCTGAGATTCAGTAGCACAGAGTTAGAATAGAAAGGCAATTAAGTATCAATTCATCTGTTTTTCAGATAAAGAAATAAAAAATCAGAAAATGATGAGCTTGTTAATAAAGGTCATTGTGCAACAATTGAGATCATGTCACTGCAGGGAGGCTGGCCTCGTTACTTTTTCTAGCAGGTGCATTTTCTTCTCCTAGCAGAGGATACACCAAAGACTAAACTAAAGTTTTCCCTGGAAGTCTCATCCCTCCTTTCTTGCTTGGTTCTCAATAGGTGACAAGAAGGGGCTCTTGTGCACCATGTGATCTTGGTGTCTACAATGCCCCCTGCCATCTTCAATCGGCATGTGGGTTTGAGGCATGAGACTGCTGTTTCAGTGAGAGGTTTCAGATTTCATCACCCCTTTTCACAAAACTTTTAAGAGACAAGTTACACTCTAGGCCGAAGATACAAGAAGTAATTTTGGTGTAGGCTTATCATGGGCTGGTTCCAAAGGCTGCAGAGACCATTATAAGTGAGATGGGATCATTGCCCTCCTGGATCCCCATTGGATTTTTCATGTTCAGAAGGGAAAATGAGTGACTGTGTCTTATTTCTAAGGTCTCCTTGTCTCTGGGACATCGTGCGAGGTTCAGGTCATCGAATCTCAGTTTTACTTGCTCCCAAGACCCTTGCCCTTCAGAGCATTCAGGACACCCTGGCTCCACCCACCCTCTGGTTAGTGCACCTGAGTGTCCTGGGGTCATGGATTAATTTTTTAGGTCCACAGATTTCTCACATCCCTCCAAGCTCCCTTACAGTGAGAGAGCCAAGCTCTCCTCTTGATGGTAACTCCATGGTTACATCCTTACAAGGAAGAAAATGAAGGGATGCTTTAAATTGTCGCTGGCACATAACTAACTCAGCAGACTGAGGTGATATTTTTCTTCTTTACTCTTGTGGAACACCGTATAGACAACTGTATTCTGCTGCCAATTATGACTTTCCTCAAAGTGTTACCCTGGCTAACACATCCTGTATATTACAACTGCTAAATGTTCCTTCACCACTGTTTTTTAGTTCTCATCATCACTCCATAGGGCATGTATCATTCACCCCTTTTTACAACTGGATACACTGAGAAACAGAGACATCTAGCAGCTGTGAGCATCTGGTGAGAAAGTGCAGGGCTGGAAGGGCCAGAAGAGCCCGAGCTCTAGCTCAGCCCCAGACACGGGCTCTGCTTGCCAGCCTGGCTGGTCTTGCTCTTGGGTTACTGGTCAGTGTCTTTTCCACTTACACTCGATGTGAATCTGTGTTCTCCTCTGCAGAGTTTCTAGAGCACCAGTCTTTCATTGTACTTAACATTTTCATTAGTTCATTCATATGGCATAGGTTTTGAAATGGAAAGCTGCAAAGCAAACCCTCAATACTTGAAAAGAAAAAGAAAAAAACTTTAGGAGATTTTTAAAGGAAATTCTACATCCTATCACTTCATTAACAATCTTTAAAATACTCGGGGCTCTCCCTGGTGGTGCAGCAGCTTAAAGCACTGCATTATGAAGCTCTCCAAAGCCACTGCAACATGAGTTTGATTCCCAGCCCCAGAGATGAGCCACATGGTGCTGCAGACCTCTCCTGACATACCCGCTGCTCCCATTAGTGGTGTATTTTGTCATTCTGCCTGTTGTGCTTCCCACTCTGTCTCTGGTAAATCCTCTCATCCATCACACCTCTGGCCTGTACCCCAATTCTGTAAGCATAAATAAATAAATCTTAAAAAAAAAAATACTGTTGTGGGCCCTCCCTAGTGGCGCAGCGGGTTAAAGCACTGCACTGGGAAGCTAAAGCCACTTCCGCGTGAGTTCGATCCCCGCCTGCCCCGGAGGTGATCCACATGGAGGGGCAGACCTCTCCTGACCCAACCGCTGCTCCCCTCAGCAGTGTACTTCTTCGATTTGCCTGTTCAGCTACCTGCTCTGTCTCTGGTGAATCCTCTCACCCTTCACATCTCTGGCCTGTACCCCAGTTCTGTACAAATAATAAAAAAAAAAAAGAAATCTGGATCCTCCTTTAAAAAAAAAATACTGTTGAAGATTCCCATTTGTTATCTTAACAACTCTTTTATAATCACTCCTTACTACAAAACAATGCATCCAGATTTGAAAGAAATTGGAGTGAACCCTCATCTGGAATGAGAAGAATGAGAGAGATGCTCAGAACTGCAGTTTAAAGATAGAGAACAGAGTGCATAGATTCCATAATATCCTTTTCTGCCTTCAATGGTGAAGCAGAATACATAATTACTGGAATGAAACACATCCAATGAATGTGGGTCATGTGGGAGAAGAAGTGTGTTATTGATGCAGTGGCTATAAAATCTCTAAACTACAATGGCTTCTGCTTTTAGCTTCCCATTAATTGAGTATTTCTAATTTAATTAGCTCACATTTTATACCCTTTCTGTTCACAAGATAAATTACTGCAGGCACAGAGCCTCAAAATATATTAAGTACAAAGAGCTGAAAATAAGGCAGTCAGCGTGGGCCCTGCAGGACATGGACAGCTCTGACCACCCTATCCTTACGAAAGAGTAGTGTTCTCTGCCCTCTTGTGCATCTTATATTCCAGGTCACTGTTTTAGCCACATGGAGCAATTTGTGAGCAAAAGAAAAAAAAAAACTTACTGATTAGCAAATAATGTGAGAGTCTAATTGCTGATTAGAAGCATGCAGATAAGCTTCAGTTATTTATGTATTAAATAAGAAATAAGCCATCGTTACGGAGTAACCCATCTCAGGATATTTAGGTCTGTAATCTAGAGAGGATGTTCCATGAAGAAACTTAAGCTCAAAGAGGGAAAAATTTAGAGGTAAGGGGCAGGATTGCTATTCAGTATCTTGGTCAAATTCTTTTTCTGCCCTAATGTGACCGCTGGCATCAATATCAGATCATCTTCCCTGGCCTGCATTGATCATTTTTGATGAACGTAGTCAGCTTCAAGAGCTGATTTTGGACATGTAATAACCCACCAGTGTTTAGTGCCTCCTAGGGTTCAGTGACTATAAATGAGGTGAGCTTTCTTTAGGGACTTTTGTGGAGATAGAGCTTCTCGTTTCATGAACCTGATTAACAAACATATCTTTAAAAATCTCAAATAGGGCCCTCCCTGGTGGCACAGAGGGTTAAAGCACAGCACTAAGAAGCTTAA
>NW_004567150.1:2056124-2058684 GCF_000260355.1 Condylura cristata | reverse complement strand
ATTACAGTTCTGTATGCATAAATACATAAATCTTTTTAAAAAATCTCAAATACTTAGAATTGAGTGATGATTGTTACCCATTGTTAATACCCATTGTTAATGTTAGGATCTCAGAGTAGATTTAGCACTACAAGTTCACCTCAGAAGGGAAGCCACACTGGGCTCCAGACTGTTGGGAAAGAATACTACTGAGCTCCTCCTGGAAACATCTGTTACCCACTCTCAGGGAGTGGGCATGATGGAGCTGCAAATTCAGACTCCCTCAGGTGTTCATTCTTGTTCCTTTCTAATTCTCCTGTCCATTTTATCCTCATTGCAAAATCAGAGAGAAAACAAGAAAACACTACTGCAGAAGCTTCAAGAATAAACTTATTTGATTAGGAACAGTCTATTGCTATAATAACCAACAACCTCCAGACCCCAGACTTACCTAAAGTCCACCCAAAGATTATGGCAACCTTTAGAGGCCATTTTCACTGCCTTGGCCTGGAAGTGACGCTTTGACTTAAACTCACATTTCAGTGGCCTGAACTGTCACTGAGCTGTAAGTGGTTGAACCTGTTCCCTCTCAAGTCCCTGTAAGGAAAGGAGGACCAGGGGTTGTGAGTGCTAGCATCCACATCGGTCCTAGCTGCTCACGTCCAAGCCTTTTGTCCTCCCAGTACCCATTCCTGTTTCTGCTGACAGAAGAGAGTTTTGCAAAGAAAGAAGCTGAAATACATGAGTTTACCTTTCCTACACCTTAGTTTATCTATTAACCTCACAAAACACACATAAAAATAGAGGGAAACTCATTACTATCACTCCCAAATTAACAAAGAATATCTTTATGACATAGATTTGAGGAAATGTTGATTGGTTAGCTAAGCAGCAGTAAGGCAATGGAATATATGTAGGGAATATATATATATGGGTGTGTGTGTGTGTTACAAATATATATGTTACAAATATGTGTGTACACACACACACACACACACATGTAACACAAAGGACACATGTAAATGGCAAGTTTAAGTTTTAAGTCCTGGACAATTGTAGTAATTCCTACATAGCAAAATGGCCTTGGAGGTGAAGATGGTCAAATCAGGAGACCTTGGTCCCCACCGACTCCAGAGGAGACATATTGTGTACCAGGAGCCATAGCTAAAGAAGATTTGGGGACATTGGTTGTCCCCAGCTTACTGCCTTGCCCTGGGGTCTTGCTAGGCATGGAAGGAGTCCCCATTAAGGCACTCCCAATAGTCAATCAGACCTAAATTTCTCCACTGTCACATCATTCTAATGCATTCTGATACAATAATTCTGGAATAACTTGAAGCAACTTTCTAAGAAATTCAAACAGGAATCAATTTCAACTTGTAATTTTGGATCAGCACGGACCTTATATTTAACTGAAGAAAATGTAGATATATATGTGAGTGTGTGTGCATATAATTAACTCATGACACATTAGGTTTCTATTATGTCCAGAGTTCTTGCAAGTCACAAATAATATAAACATCTCAAAAACAAAACAGGCAAAGGATATGCATAGATAGTCCACACCGAGATGTGAAAATAGCTAAAACATAAATAAACAAATAAACAAATATTAGTACATCTCTACACCACCTTTTTTTTTTTTAAAAAAAAAAGATTTATTTATTTCTGCATACAGAACTAGGGCACAAGGCCAGAGATGCAGGGGCGGTAAGAGGCTTCATTAGAGACAAAATGGGGAGCAGAACAGGCAGATTGACAAAGTACATTGCTGAGGGGAGCAGCGGGCAAGACAGGAGAGATCTGCTGTGCCACGTGGGTCACGTCCAGGGCCTGGGATCGAACTCTCACTGAAGTGGCTATAGCTAGCTTGCAGTGCTGTCCTTTAATCTGTTACCAGGGAGGGCCCTCTACACCATCTTTACTGTAAAGTACCAAATTAATTGAAAATAAGAAAGAAAGATTGCTGTGCTATGCAAAGCTGAGGGACACAATCACATATGAATAGCAAAACGAACTTACTGTTTCCCACAGCCTAAGTTGAAATGAGAAGTTTCAGTGGTGTGAGATCAAATCTAAAGAACATCATATTTCTCCCACTGGCCCAAGTGGAAAAGGTAAGTTAGAAAATAGTCTAGTTTCTGGTCCATTGACTTCACCTAAATGATAAAGTCTGAGCACAACGTTGTCACCTACCAACTTGCTGCCTCCTTTCCTTCCCAGGGAGAATAATGTGTGGTGGGCAGAAACAAGAGTATTTAGAGAAAGATCTTCCTTCATGGAAACCAGTGTCATTAAATCTAACTTTGGAACATCTATACAATGAGTGTGGTACAACTATTAAACATTGCATTTTTGACATATTAAGTTCAGTGGAGGAAATGTACAGGGAAAATGATAAACGGTATATATAAAGACCTTCAAAAAGATGAGGAGGAAGACTTGCACCCAACTCCAACTCCTGTGTCTTCCTCACTCCCCTTTCCCTTTTTTCTCCTTCTCCCCTTTTTAGGGAAAATGCTCATAAGGCAGTCAGCATGGGCCCTGCAGGACATGGACAGCTCTGACCACCCTATCCTTA
>NW_004567150.1:2016014-2055937 GCF_000260355.1 Condylura cristata | reverse complement strand
TGCTCCTATGTTAACATTTTGCCTACATGTTATTTCTAACAAAAATGCAAATCACCAAACTTCTGCCTGTATTTTATTTGCTTGTTTATTTACTAACAGAAAATATATAATTTAATATAGCCATAAATTCCACCTTGCCACTTTAAAATCCTGAAGTTATAATGATGCAATGATAGCAATAGAAAGAAATCTATATTAATAGAAGACAGTGTAACCTAATAACATCTATCTGGCAAAAAAAAAAAAAATTAGTAGTACACATTAAAAGTCAGCATAATGTAAACTAATTTGGCCAAGTATTTTTCATAGCCTCTCTAGAAATTTTTCAAAAGGAGATATGAAAAATATATTTTAAAGAAGTACAAAAACATTACCTTCTAAAAATAAAAAAGGATGCATTTTATATATCTCATTATGAACAAATGACTAAATAAGACACTAGTTTCAAAAAAGAATGAAAAGAACACATATGCAATCTATTAGGATAGATGAAATTAATTTACAAAGAGATGCAAAACTGGTCAGAATTCACAGCATAATATTCAGATGTTTTCCACAAATTCATTTGTATTTTCATGGGAAAATTTATGTACATTATTAATAATTGTCTATACTTACAAAACTGTAAAATAGCTCCAAGATAAGAAAACAGAGAGTTTACTATGAAGAGTGATCTAAAGGGGGGATACCTTGCAGAATTTATAGCCCATTCTTAAATCTTTCATAAATAAGCAGGATAAAAACCCATCAAGAATTATCCTCACCAAATACTGAGAGTAATAGGAAACAACGAAAGTAATAAGGTGTCATTAAATTTAACTTTGGAACATCTAAACAATGAGTGTGGTATAACTGTTAGACATTGCATTTTTTTACATATTAAATTTAGTGGAGGAAACATGCACAGAGAAAATGCTCTCATGTTAACATCTTGCCTATATGTTATATCTAACAAAAATGCAAATCACCAAACTTCTACCTGTATTTTATTTGCCTGTTTGTTTATATGTGTGCATGTATACTCCTAGTATTTAGTTCAGATCTGAGTCCTGTTTGGTGTTGGAGAAAGAAGAGTAATTTGACCTTTATAATCATACAAGAATGTCCTATATTTTATTTTAATTATAGGAATAGTAGCAGGAATATTCTTGCTGATTCCTATAGGCAGAAAGAAGCAAAGGGAAAGACTGATAGACAAAAATAAGGCAAGATGGTGGTAGTAAGCCAAGTTTAGGTACAAAAATAAGGCAAGATGGTGGTAGTAAGCCAAGTTTAGAAAGCTGTGAGAACCGGGCAGAGGCCAGATATAAATTCAGTTTCTGATAAATTCTGACCGTAATATTACCTAATATGAAGCCACATCTACTGCCTGAGTTAATAAGTTCTCCTCTGTGCTTCAAGAAAACAGACTTCTATGATTGTTGGAGACCAGCTCCAACTATTGAGGTGTCTGGAGGCAAGATAAGCAGGACCCTAAGGTGGGAAGGCATTGCGAGTGGAGCTTCCTAAAAAGGGGAGAAGGAGAAAAAAGGGAAGAAGGAGAAAAAAGGGAAAGGGGAGCGAGGAAGACACGGGAGTCGGAGTTGGGTGCAAGTTTTCCTGCTCATCTTTTTGCAGGTCTTTATTTATACTGTTTAGCAAGATTTAGTTACAATAACGCATCAGGTAAGTTAATAAGAAATCGGCATAAAAGTTTTAAAGGAAGAGGAGAACAATGCATCCTCTTCCTGCTACTTTATGGCACACTATACTATACATCTTTGTGATAACTTTCATGTATACGGATGTTTAACTATGACTTTAAAGGACCAGGGTCTGGGAAAGGATGAGCTGTTAGCAAAGGATTTAGGAGTCCTAGGGAAGGAATAAATTATGTAATCTTAGTCAGTGATAGCCCAAAGAGAAGCTAATGGCTAACTTAAGGTTAGCAGAGAGTAGCTAAGGTTTGTTTTAGGAAGAGGTTAAATAAAACTAGCAGAGAGTAGTTAGTGATTGTTTTAGGAAAAGAGTAAATTAAGAAGAAGTCACATAGTTATTCATTAAGCAAAACCTGTGTTGATAATGTTAGGAAATTTTCCATGGGTCCTTATGCCCTGAGAGTTATCTAAGAATGGCTTTTTGTCAAAAGATCAAGGAAGCTTTCCAGGAGTCTTGATGCTCTGGGGTCTTATCTCTCCAGGAGCTTGCCTTTTGTCTTCAGTCAAAGGAATTTCCTGCCCAGGAGCAGCTCAGCTTGTACTTTGCCCAGGCCAGGTAGCCAATTTAGAGCTAAGGCAAGCCAGTTACAAACTGATGTTGCTATAATATTTTTGGATATTATGATTATACAAAAAAGGGAGGTCATAACATAAGTTAGCAGTGGAAATTCTGATTTTTCAGAGCTTTTCCCAAGCTACCCGGAATCTGTCAGATGATAGCCGTTGCATAGCTTGTGTCATATGATAGCCTTTGGTAGTCATGTCAAATAGAAGGAAGTGGATTAAGGGCCCACTAGGACCCCACAGAGAGATCAGAAACTTCATTAGGAGAAGAGAAATGAATCAACAGTATGACAGAAGAGCACCAAATTGGAGTGAAAGATAAAGATAAATCAATAATAGTTTTATCTATTCAATTAAATATTGGGTTTCCCCACATGCCCAAAAATAGATGACTGGATCAAGAAAATATGGTACTTGTACACTATGGAATATTACTCAGCAATCAAAAAATAGACTCATGTCTTTTGCAGCAACATGAATGAAGCTTGAAAGGATCATGCTTAATTAAAATAAACCAGAAAGAAAAAGAAAAAATACCAGATGATTTCACTCATAGCAGGTGTATAAGGGATCAGAAAAAAATGTAAAAATGAAAATCAACAAACACATATAAACCAGAAACATTTTATGTGGGAGAAGGGAATGGTATCAAAATTGGGGTGAGACTATGGTGATGGCACATGAGTGAATTGGTGGTGGGATATCAACGGGGATTACAGCTGTGATGAAAAAAAAAACATTCAACATGAAGAATGAGGTAAAATATACATATACATACACACACATATACATACATACATATATATATACAAATACACACACACACACATATATATAACAAATAAATAAATATTGGGTTTTCCATATGTGAGCTGAATGATCAAAATATCCTAACAAAATGTGAGGAGACTGTGAAACTCTGGCACTTGAAGATGGACTTGTAGTTCACACATAGCATTGAGAAAATGTTTTGGTTAATAAACATTAAAATATTAATCATGTCTGTGAATACAAAAATAATTTGGGCATTTTAATGTACTTGTTTGTATTTTTATCTATTATATATTTACTTCAATAAAAATGCCTTATTAAAAATACAATAAAAATTTACTTGATGTGAAGAAAAAATACATTTTACCCATCTAAAAACCTAAGACCTAGACTCTGACTCACAGTTCCTAATGCCTCTCCACTCCTGCACATGGATGTTCAAGAAACACCACAGAATCAAATGATTCTAAACTGAGCCCATATTCCTGTCCCTAGATCTTTGCCTACTCTTGCATCATCTTTCTTGGTGAAAGTTGCTTCATCCCACATTCAGAAAGAATCAACCTTTCCTTAGCTCTTATTCTATTTCTCTTTAATGCCTTTGATACACATTCTTTGTCATTATTATTAATACAGCCTCACCATATCTTGACTAGACAGTGTCTACACTGGTCATGTTCCTATGTAATCCTCTCTCTGCAGGGTAATATTTTTTTTAAAGATTTATTTATTTATGCTTATAGAACCAGAGGGGTGGTGGGTGAGAGGGTTCACCAGAGACAGAGTGGGGAGCAGAACAGGCAGATCTACTGAAATACACTGTAGAGGAGAGCAACAGGCAGGTCAGGAGAGTTCTGCTGCACCATGTGGGTCAGCTCCCTGGTTGGGGATCAAACTCACGCTGCAGTAGTTTTAGAGAGCTTCATAATGTGGTGCTTTACCTGCTGTGCCACCAGAGCGAGCCCAGGATAATATTTTTAATGCAAACATTTTATTTTCATTGCTCCCAATCCTTTAGAGATGCCTGTCAGTTTTAGGCTGCAGTCCACACTGCTTATTGTGGCTCACTAGGCCTCCATCACACCCCTGCCACTGATTCAGTCTCAGCTCACACCATTCTCATTTCTCTCTCTACCTCTGGGCAAGGAGGATAAAGTGCAAGTGTGAAAACACCTTGAAAATTTCTGTGCCTTTACACAAGCCTCTTCTAGTTTCTAGAATATTCTATATCCAGTCTTGGCCTCGTCCTCAAAAACCCAACTCACCTATCTACCCTTTGGGCGCTCATATGGCCCCAGTTGAACTACTCCAGTAAACTGAGTAGACACCTTAAAGACAGGAGCCATGACTTACAATTGGGTGTCTTCCAGGACCAGGCATAGGCCTTGCTATAAGAAGAAAATTTCCGTAAGTGGCTGTGGAGTGAAAGACTCCAGTCAGTTTCTGTCTGTGGGCAGGGAAATTGAGCAATCATAGCTTTTGTCATGTTTATCTACATGTATGAGAACTTGGAACTGCAAATTTTGAGAATCATTCAAATTTGAAAATTTTAGAATTGTTCCAATCTGTTTGGGTTTTGGGTCTGTCTATGGGCCTAGCGGAAGCTTCTGACATGGCAGAATAGGCCACTTGAAATTTCCATGGCCTCCACCAGCATTCAGGGCAGTAAGAACACGTGACAAGATAGCAGTGCTCGAGCAGAGATGAGGAACCAGAAAAATAAGGAAATAGAGTCTTCTTCTGTCAGGAATCTCCTTACATAGAGGACCCTGGCTTACAATGGATGAGCCACCCATCACAGTTTTGTTTATCTTGTGTGTGTATCAAACTCCTCAAGACCACATCATTGGGGAATGTACCAGTGAAAATTGCTATGTAGACATGGACTGGCTGTGTCACAACTTTTGTCTCAGGCCAAGGCAGGATTCTCACCTGTGTAGACCACAGATACCAAGTGCTCATCCTCTGGGGACAAAGGCCCACTCATCCTCTGAGTCTGTCTCCTCATTCACGAGATCTCAGAGTCATTTAACTTCATGTACCGTCAGGAGAATTGCAAAATATGGACAACCTTCTGCTCTTTCACCCACTGTACACCCACCAAGCTTCGAGTTATTTACAATCAGAACAATAAAAGTATGTGAGATGCCAGAGTCTAGACTCTTTAATTCTAGACTCTAGATAATAACATGGGTGGGCAGCTAGCCCCTTATCACCTTTATTCGACACAATGGCCTTTTGCATGTTAGTGCTCTTTTCTTTCTAACATCTGCTCATGACTTTCCTGGCCTGTTCCCACTTACTCAGGAACAAACCCCTCAGCTTACACTCCTCTTCTTCCCTCCCCAGCCTACGTGACTTCTCTCTCCTGGCTCCTGCCTCACCTTCCTCCTCCCCACTCTCTCTGTAAACTCAATGCTGCAGCTGCTACCTGTCACTGGTTCATTTTTGGCCGCCACAACAAAGCTGACTGACCACAGTCATTGGTCAGTAGTCTTTGCGAGAGGAGGAGGCGATGATTGGACAGAGTTTCAAATAAGGTGTAGGTGAGCGTCCATGTGGGTAGTGAGTGGTGGTAAGGAAAGGAATGAGTATCTGGATACATGTGTGGGTTAGTGATTTGGGTATCAGTCTATGAGTGTGCTAAGTGGATGGGTTAGTGGATGAGTAAGTTGGAATAGTGGTAAATGACTGGTTAGTTGGGCATTGTTTTGGTTTTTTTTTTTTGTTGGGCACTTGGTTGAAGTTGGTTGGTTACATGAGATTGGCCCTGGGTGTTGAGGAGACCCTAGAAAGAAGAGTGCAATATATGACAAGTTAAAGATGCCCAGCCAGAACCTCCCTGATGGTCTAGGGGTTTAGTTTCAATGCTATCAACATGATGAGTTCGATCTCTGGCCAGGAAGGAAACTCACATGGTGCAGCATACTTCCCCTGTCTTTCCCCCTGCTCCCCTCAGCCATATTTAGGCATATTTGCCTATTCTGCTCCCCACTCTGTCTCTGGTGAATCTTCTCACTCCCAACCCCACTCCAGCTCTTCTACATAAAAAATAAATAAAATATGAAAAAATTAAAAAGCCTGCAAAGCCAAAGTGGGAACGAGGACCCTGACCTCCTGGGCAGGTGTTCAACCCACACTATGTGTGGCCAGGCTTCCCTCTGAGTGTTGACTCTTGTCACTCCAGACCCTCATAGTCCCTCAGTTTACTCAAATATGTGTCACAGGGGGTTGGGAAGGAATAGGGATGTCCTTGCTGGCAGGTACCCCTTGACTCTGGCCCCAAAGGATACCTACAGCAGGAGAATAGCACCTATAGAGGCCCAGTGTCATAACAGAGGACATAAAATTTTTGTGATCAGAGGCAGCATCCAATCCATCATGAGTCCTCAGGACCTTGTTCCGTGTTAGCAGATTTGGGGGTTAGGAACTGTGAGAAGAAGGGTTAAAAGAAGCAGCCTGCTCACGTCTGAAAAGCCACTGGCAAAAGAAAACACCTCTCTTAAGGTACTGTTCATATCCAAATGCTGAAAACCCTGTGGGGACCTAGAGCTGTATTACCTTCAGTTTGGGAAAGTAAATTGTAACTGAAAAACTGAGGGCATTAAAAAGAATTATAACAAGTTGGGTGGTGTTTGGAGACTCAGTTCATAATAAGAATGAATTCACAAGTAGCGTTGGTGGACCAGAATGGCTATTTCCCCAAAGGTGGAACCTTAAGAAAAACACATTTGGAAAGTTAATGAGGGAGGAAGAGGCAAAAAAGAAACACAATTTGTTTTAAAAGCATATGGAGGCAGGCATTATCAACGGATGCCCCTGCAGCGTTAGTAGTGCCGGTTGTGGGGTGTGTGTGTGTGTGTGTGTGTGTGTCAAGGAGAAGCACTGATACCTTGGTCTTTTCCTACATTTATAAAAATCACATTTATGGCCAGTTACAAATTTTATCACTTTTAATACATGCTTGAAGAGTTATTTATTTGATTGAATTACAGTTCTGGCCATTGGTTCTTAGGAATAACAGCCGTTATTAACATGAATTGCCGAGATGGTACCACAACTATCCTAAGGAGGGCCACGTCTGTGTGAAGGAGCTCATGGAGATGTGCACCCTGTGATAAAGGTCACATGAACCCCATTTAAGGACTGCACACCTCAGCTTATGGAGCATCCCCAAAATCCATCTTCCGTGTAAAGGAAGATAAAATTTCTTCTAGGTCTCTCAATGCCCTTCAGTGGCCTCCACTGATGTGCACCAGTAGCTTCAGTAAGGCCCCCCCCCATTTAAGTTCATTAAAGGTGCTTGTTTTGAGTCCACTCTTACAACTGAGAAAATAAAAGATAGTGATTCATGGACTTGTCCATGTCATACAGCTTTGAAATAGCTGAGTGGGGTTGACCTGATCGCCTGGGACCATCAGAATGCACATATTATCTGCCACCCTTTTGGGAACTTTCTCTAGTATCAAAATGGGAGGAACCTGCAATGAGGAGAACAATTATTTCTTTTCCACAATAACTTTCTCAAACTTGATGGTCTCTGCCCTGAGGTAGGTCACCATGCAAGTCTGTGATCGTGTTTTGGACCATATAACACATTATCAAACTCCTCACGTGGAAACTTTCCTCTGGTTTAGAGTGAAACCACGGGTTACCCACACAAGCCATGCTTCTCTCCCAAGGTGAAGCTTCTGCTACAATCACTGCTAGAACTTTTCTCCTTTTTTCCTTTTAGGAAACACACAGTGTAATAACCACCTGGCCCCTTTATTTCTCTGTGGAGCTGTGTGTGTTCAGCACTGACCTCACTGGCCCTGCGTTTGGCTGGAAGCAATCCTCTTATTAAATCAGAAACCAGAGAGAACCCCTGCCCTTACCCCTGACCCCAAGACAAGCCTGAGGCTGGCCACATCCTGACATCGCCAGACTGTCTGGCATTTAAATGCCAACATCGTTCCAAGGAACCGTGATGCAGGCAGTAGGTTGTGTCAACTTTTTATACTTCATTTCCCATTTATGAGAAAAAACGAAAAGGGAAAATGTCAGAGGAGACTCAGTTCTGACATCCAGGGCAGATTTCTTGTTGGGCAGGGAGTCTGTCAATGAGATGGGCCTCCAGGATTCCTTGGAGAGTTGGCGCCCCTCCAGACTCACACCCATGTCTTCAAGACCCCACCTACACTCGTCATCATAGGGCTGACAGCTATTATCAGCTATGTGCCAAGGACTGTGCTTGACCATTTACAGAATCTGCCTCCACTTTTCAAGTCACATAACTATCTCGAGAACCAGATGTGGTGTGGCAAGTCTGAGGAAGGCCAGCTTGACAAGGGAGGTTCTGCTGCCCACATGGATTGTGGGCTTGGTTTGGTAATTTCCCCAATTCACCTGGTTCAGCCTGCAGTGTTAGAACCTGAGTCCCCAGGGTGGAGACAGTACTCATTCAACAAATCTGATGGGTATCCCTGGGCAAATTTTGTTTGCTATATGAGGATTACAGGAGTGAAAAGTGAATTGCTGCCCTCTTGGAGCTTCTCTTTCAGTGAGGATATAGCTGTGAGTACAGAGACTTGAACAAAAGTAGTTTCCAACAATACTTGCATTAAGACAATAGAATAGATGAGAGATAAGGTAGTTGGCATGAGAATGGCAGGTTTCATGAAATGAAATTAGCTGATGAAATGACTTCCAGAATATCAGTTCATAATAGCAGCAAGCACAAAGTACAAATGAGCCTATTTGTGACCAGCAATTTCTTTGAGAGAGAACCTGGAATTCCCAGTGGTAAGAAAGTGTTCTGTTGGCAGGACTCATACAGCTAAGTGAGTCTAGAAAGAGCATGATTTCTGTAGCTTCCAAGTGAGCCACACTGGAGTCTATGTTACCAACTGCAGAATATTTGGATTTTTCCCTGGATACACTGTCAATGCTCCCTATATTGGTTATTGGTTACTTCAATAACCAATGTAGGAATGCACTCCCTATATTGATTATTGGTTTCCACTACTCTACATCTGCAATTCCTTGACATGCATGGTCCCCTGCTACATGACCCAGCCTTTCTGTAAGTCAGTTTTTCCTAGCAGGCACTGTGCACAGACTTACATGCAGGACAATTACTTGGGGCATGATCTTTGATTTCAAAACTGAAGAACTAGGACAGAGGGGGATGTCTCTAGGAAGAAGGGAAAGGCAACACGAGATGGGTCTGGGGTTGGCCATCACCAGTGCTGGATCCTAGAGAAGTTCCTGAGGATGGGTCTGGGGTTGGCCATCACCAGTGCTGGATCCCAGAGAAGTTTCTGAGGAACTTCATGAATTTCTCAGCTTTTGATGCCTCCTAGTGAAGGATATTAACTCTCTGGTATCTCTGGGTCATGCAAGCATCAGGCTGAGGTACACAGTACTCCCATCTGTGACACCAGAAAATCCCAAGAGAGAGAGGTACAACACAGCTCCCAGGTCCACCACTGAAAGGCAGCAGCTGTATCAAGCTGCCCCAAGCCTGCATAGCCCTGATCACTGAAGTAAATTAGGTTTTTGTGAGATGGAGTTTCATGAACAGGGTTACCAGGATACTTGTCATTTATCATTCATTTTTAAGTCCAGGCATTAATGTGTTATTTGACCAACATCCTACTTCAAGTGGTTACTCTTTACTTGGCTTTTGTTAGCCTGGAAGCTGCTAATCTCTTGAGATTGACTTGGCCTATTTCTGTTCTTATGTATACAGACTTAGCAGTTTTTCTGACTGGGGTAACAAGAGTCCTCCACTCAGGTATGCCCCTTTACAAAAGGATAAATATAATGAAACAGAAAAACATTAACATGATCTCAATTCACTAAGCCTGTAAATGCAGAGCTAGACCTGAAATCCAGAAGTCATTTGTTTTTTTTTCTACTACATCACTCTACCACATTGTCTCTCAAATGATGTTCTGTTGCTTCAGTAGTCAGTGGATCATCAAAATTCAAAAGATCAGTGCACAAAGCATTTAATCTATAAGCAGAGTCACTTAAAGTTCTTGTGGGAGTCCAGCCTGTCCCATAATAGGAGGCCCAGTCAGTAAACACAGACACATTTCACTTGTTCTGTGCCATTTTGGTGCCAAATCTTGGCCAGGCATTTTGCTTTGTGGGATATAGAGGGGGTGGTGTGGGCACCATATTGTAGGCATCAGGGACTCCAGTTTGGAAGTGAAATCATCTACCATGACAGAAACCCTAATATGGAGTTTCAATAGCTATAACCACAAAACTTGTTTGGGCCAAGAAAACACACTTCATCTCTACAAGGTAAGCGTGAGGTTCTACAACCTCACAAACAACCTGGCTCATAGACACCCTCTGAACAGAGTCAGGGATGTGACTAATTTCCCAGTTCCTTGAGACCTTCACCCCACTACTGTTCTTGCCATTGTCAGCATCACTGCTGCCTTTACCCTGGGCACCTGAAACAGAGACAACACAACACAACATGCAAAGTGGGCCAACAGCAAAGAGAGGTGTCCCCTCACAGCTGTGCTGGCTCTGATATTGGTCTCTTACGTTTTCTTTTATATTAAATGTATGTTCATCTTTTCTCCCCTTTTTGATAAATTCTAGTTGTCAAGTGAACATTCTCTCTTGTCATCAGTTTCCTTGACTATGTTAATAGTAAATGTTTCTTGGCATATTTTCCATTGATATATTTTCATTGTTGGGTTTGCCTCTTGGTCTGATTTCCTGTAGCTCATACTGTTAGGTTATCTTAGTCATTATTTATTGAAAAGTAAAGTGATTTTGGATATAGTTCATCCCATTTGTCTAGCAAGTTGTTAGAGGAAGATCATTTCAACTATGTGGAAGCATGCTTGAGACTTTTTAAGATATGGATTATTTCTGTATTTTTAATGTCTGAGTCAGGATTACAAGTATGGTCAAGTTCTTCAAATGTCTTCTTAGCCAAGATGATCCAATCATTTTTGACTCTATTTTCACTACCTTTTGCTCATCATCTTATGTTATAGGTTAAGGATTAGTAAATGCTTTATGTGGTACTCAATAGTTTGCACGACCTTCTCTCTAGGGCTTTAATCCTTTGGCAAATCTTGATTCAAAATTTTAAGTATTCTTCTGCCATTCAGAAGGCTCTAAAATATCTGTTGAGCCATGACTTTCTTGTGGCTTTCTCTTGGACTTCTTCTTTTACCAGTACCATTTCACAAGCATAAGCTCTATGACAAGACACATCTCAAAAGACTTCAGGATTGGGCCCTCTCTGGTGGCACAAATGGGTTAAAGCACAGCACTGGGAAGTTATCAGCAGCTGCCTTGGCACAAGTTTGATCCCCGGCCAGAGGGGTGACTCACATGGTACGGCAGACCTCTCCTGCCTCACCTGCTGCTCCCCTCAGCAGTATATTGCATCAGTCTGTTCTTCTCCCCACTCTGTCTCTGGTGAATCCTCTCATCATGCCTGTACCTCTGGCTGGTACCCCAGTTCTGTACCCATAAATAAATCTTAAAAAAAAAAAGACCAGGATTTTGGACCCTAAAGAGAATATTCCTTTAATTCTATTGCCACATCAGTCCAGGACCCTTAAGAACCTTTATTTTACCTTGTAGGTAGAAAAACAGAAATACTGAGTCTTATGAAAATTTGATGAAATAACCTGTCTATCACAAGTGTTTCTTATCCACTGACTAAACTTCAGTCACATGACCACTTCAACCACAGGAAGCTAGAATGGAGAGCAACAGGTTTTATGAGCATATGGAAACCTGTGTAATATAATGGCCTACATTGAGTAAGGATTTGGTGAGTTTAATAATAATGGAGATAGAGAAGATGAACCAACTGAGTTCTGAATATGCTTTTAGGTTTACTGATCCCTGTGCAATTCTTGAGTGTGGTTTATTTAAGAAATTCTTATTGCATGTTGATACATAAAAACATAAAAAGCTGGGACTCCCTGGTGGCACAAGGGGTTAAAGTGCAGCACTATGAGGCTATCCACAGTTACTGTAGCACAAGTTCTATCCCCAGCCTGGGAGGTGACCCACATGGTGCAACAGACCTATTCTGTCTTGCCCGCTGCTCTGCTCATCAGTGTATTTCAGTCGATCTTCCTGTTCTACTCTTTAATCTGTCTCTGGTGAATCCTCTCACACACCTACAACTCTGGCCTGTACCCCATTTCTTGTATGCATAAACAAAAACACCTTTAAAAAACAACAAGATAGGCCCTCCCTGGTTGCGCAGCGGGTTAAAGCACAGCACTAAGAAGCTAAAGCCACTTCTGCATGAGTTCGATTCCTGCCTGCCCTGGAGGTGACCACATGGCGCAGCAGACCTCTCTTGACTCGCCCGCTGCTCCCCTCAGCAGTGTACTTCATCGATCTGCCTGTTCTGCTTCCCACTCTGTCTCTTGTGAAGCCTCTCACTGCCCCTGAGCCTCTGGCCTGTACCCCAGTTCTGTATGTACAAATAAATAAATCTTAAAAACAAAAAACAAACAAAAACAACAACAACAACAAGAAGATAAAGGCATTCTGCTCATTCTAGGAATTAAATTCTATATTCACAAAATCCTTGTATTTCTTGTCTGAAGTGCAAAGATAGCCCATATGACTTAGAATTTACAATAGACTCTTAAAAATATCATTCCTGCACAAATTAATTCAGTGAGTCCTCTGGATATTCAGCTTCAATGAACTGGAATAAATGTTCACTGGATATTGGGTAACTTGAAAGTTTCATCTGGTATAAAACTAAAATGCCGTTGTATCCAAGGAGAACATGAGCTTATTTCAAATTTTTATTATTGTTAAATTATGGTTTATGGCTTAACTCTGTGCACTCACCACCTCAGGACTTTAAATAGGTATTTGGGGGATGTAAGAAAAATGAAATCAACATTTCTTTCTTTAAATGTACTGTACTATAGCTAATGAAATGTAGACAAACAAAACGATAAAATAATGCTGTTGAAAAACATCAACATTTGTATCTTAGTAGAATTCTGTATTGAGAGATATTTCTAGTGATTTAAAAAAGAAAAAGAAAACTAATATACTTTATTTTAGAGCAATTTTAGATTTATAAAAAACTGAATGGAAAGTAGAAAAAGAACTCCCAAATACCCTTATTTTTTCTAGAGTCTATTAACATTTGTACTAGTGTTGTGTTTTTTTTTTTTTACAACTGATGAACAGGTATTGATAAAGTCTATGATTATATAGAAGTATATTCTCTGCATTTTACAGTTATACAGATTTTACAGAATTATGTCATATATCTACCACTCACAGAATTATAAAGAAAAGTTTCATTGTCCTAAAAATCCCTCCTTCTTTCCTACTGAAGTCCTGGTGATCACCAGGTATCATAAAGTTATTAAAAACAATAAAGAGTAAGTACTCTGAAGTTTCAGGCTACAAAAAAATCCATAGCTTCTTAATATGTACAAGAAATGAAGGAAACACAAGGAATGAAAAAAAGTAACTCCACTTATAATGTATTCAAGAACACTAAATATCTTGTAGTCAACCTAACACCAAAGGTAAAAGACCTATACAATGAAAATATGTCATTATGGAAGCACTTAAATAGTAACATAAGGACATAGAAACATACACACATTGTGTTCATCGATGGGGAAAATCAATAAAATCACTAAGACTGTCTAACCTAACATGATTTAACACAATCTCCATAAAAATCCCAGCAATCTTTTTCAAAGAAACTGAACCAAAAAAAAAAAAAATAGAAATTTATAGAGAAACAAGGAAGACCTCAAATCACAAAAGCAAACTTAAAAAAGGAAGATAAACAAAGGTATCTCATTTTCTGACTTCAAATTTTACTATAAATCAACACTATTCAAAGCAATATGGATAACTGGCAGAATAATAGTTGTATGGTCCAATGGAATAGAATCAAAAGTTCATGGCCTCCTTGGTGGAACAGGCTTTAGTCTTAGCATGATCAAGCTGTCCTCAGTCACTGTTGCATATCAATCCCTGGCCAGAGGTTGACAATGCTCCCTTCAGCAGTGTATTTCTTTCTTTCTTTTCTTTTCTTTTTTTTTAAGATTTATTTATCCATGCATACAGAACTGGGGTATAGGCCAGAGTTGCAGGGACAGTGAGAGGATTCACCAAAGACAGAGTGGGGAACAGAACAGGATGACTGATGAAGTACACTGCTGAGGGGAGCAGCAGGCAGGTCAGGAGAGGTCTGCCGTGCCATGTGGGTCACCTCTGGAGTGGGGATCGAACTCATGCTGAAGTGGCTTTAGCTTCTTGGTGCTGTGCTTTAACGTGCTGCACTACCAGGGAGGGCCCTTCAGCAGTGTTCAGTTCCCCACTCTGTGTCTGATGAATCCTCTCACCCTTTGCACCTCTGGCCTGTGCTTCAATTCTTGTATACATAAATAAATAAATCTTTAAAAGCAAAGTTTGAATAGACTAAAATGATGTGGCACATACTTAACATGGGGCATAACATAGCCATAAGAAAGTATGAAATGTAGCCATTTTCAATAAAATATAGAAGGAATCTGAATACTATATGTAACAAAACAAGTATGAACAGTAAAACATTTTATTGAACATTCATATAGCTGTAACTTTGAAAATGGAAAACATTTTCAAAAGCTAGTAGACATTAACAAACATTCAGAGGCCTCTGAAGTTAAAAGAGAAGGGGAGGAAAAGGGGCAAGGGAGAATAAGGAATGGCTGTGGTGGAAATAAGTTAAAAGATAAACTAATCAACATTTCCATTTAAAAGTGGGTCAATTTATGTGTTAAATAAGCTCTATGTGATTAGTTATAAGAAATACACCTAAAACATAAGGACAAAACAGAAGTTCAAAGTCAAGACATGGAATGAGATATTCAAGGAAAGACCAATAAAAATTCTAATAGCCGCAAAATACGTTTTATGAAAAAAAGAACTACTAAAGATAAAGGTTCTCAATAACAATAAAAGGGAAAAAAATACCCAGAAAAAGATGAATCAATGAAAGAATTCATTAGTTTATATAACCTTTGATTTTAAAAAGCAAATATGACAATTTTACAAAAAAATTACAAATGCAAAATCATAGTAAGAGATTCTAACACAATTTTTTTTATTAATTGACTTACTTCATGAGAAAAAAAAATCAGCAAATTATAAAATCTGTAAATGTAATTAAAAAGTTTGATAAAAACAACCTGCCTCAATAATGTGAGAATGCAGTTACTATTTAGAAAATTTCAGTTACATTAACACTCAATCACAGTCTCCAAAATTACCAAATAATTGGCAGTTAATATCTTATAAGCCAATATACAATTAAGTAGTAAGCAATTTTCTTAAATATATATATTTATATTTAAGTTTATGTATTCAGGCCTCCTTGTTGGCTGAGGAGGTAAAGACACAGTGTTATCAAGCTACTGCCAGCCACTACAGCACGAGTTCGATCCCAGGCCGCTTCTGGGGAGTTGACCCACATGGTCCAGGAGACCTCTCCTGTTTTACCTGCTGGTCCCCTCAGAAGTGTATTTCAGTAGATCTGCCATTATGCTCCCCATTCTGTTTCTCGTGAATCCTTTCACTCCAACACCTCTGCTCTACACCCCAGTTCTTGTATAAATAAGTAAATCTCTTTAAAAAGTTCGTGTATTCACATAAAAAGGACAACAAAACTCCCCAATATATCATGGATCAAAGGAGAAATAAAAAATGGTTGTTAGAATCCTTGTAAAACTTGTTGTACCTTGTTAAAGCCAGAATCAATTCATAATACTCTTTTTAAATTTATCTGATGATAGATCACTGATTTTACAGAAACACTATTTCAGAATATTTCATTCTCACCAGCTGCTCTATCCCAGTCTCGTTTGTTGCTTCCTCCTCTTCTCTCCAACCTCTCAACAGGAAGTACTTCAAAAGTTAATTATTCAGCTTCTTCTGTTCCCTTTCCACTTGGTTGACTCATCCATTGCATATTTTCAAGTTCTTCCTCTATGTTCATGATGTATTGTAGCTGAACTATTGACTCTGAAGGAACATCTAACCCTGGAATATGCTTCCAGGGTTTAAGTTCCCATTGAGCTTTTAAGCAAGACTAACACCTTGTAGAAGTATCAGGCCCACAGTAGTTGGGAATTGGTCTGCATTGTGCCACACATGGTAGGGTGGAGTAGGAGGGCAAAGTGAATAGAAAAATATTATCATTTGCTTTGTAGGAACCCAATGTAGGAACAATAAGACCCATGAATTTAGGTCAGCCTCTCTGGAGACAGATTAACCCTGGGAAGATGCAACAGAACTAACATAGCCTTCTTCCCAACAGTAAATTACACCAAGGGTTAGTTCAATTAGAATGACTGTGTATCCAAAGCTTAAGATAAATGACCACGCATATCTATCAAGTGAACACAGACACAGACATTTGGTTTAGAATATAATGAGAATAGATCTCTGAAAGTGTTTTTGGCTGTTTTCCATGCTTAAGTTCTGTCATATTATCCTAGTTTGCTCTTTTATAAAATAAGCCTTCTGGAAAGCTTATGTATTCTGAAAAAAAAAATTGTTTTTATCCCCCTCACTTGCAAATTTCAGAATATGCTTTGCCTTCATTCTTCATCAATACCCTGCATAGATGCACATACCAGACAGCAGTCAATCTCAGCCACTACCATGGGAAGCACCTTGACCTCAAGCTCACACTCCAGAGCCTTGGGAACTGGTGTAGGCCTTAGCTCAGGTCATTCAGTATTCTGCCCCAAAGCAGCAGCCTTCACTCACCCTCCAGGAAGTGCCCTGACTCAAGGCACACCCATCAATGCCTCAGGAACCATCTCAGGCTCTAGTCTGTAACACACACTGCCTCACTTGACAGCAGCAACAAGCAGCACCCTTTCTTAATTACCCAGCCCAGTGTGGGAGGTGTGTAGACTTGCCTAGCAGAGGTCAACCCCACAGAAATAAGGAAAGCAATAGAGATATGGAAGAAAAAAGTGAATGTGCCCAGAAGTCCTAGGGTGAATATTATACCACAGAAAAATAACAACTCTCCAGAACCCAATCAGAAAGATGTAGGGTATCTATTCCCCCTACGAACAGGTGAGAAATACTGTAGGAAGCTAGAACAAGTGAAAGAGTGAATCAATGAACTTGGAGACATAAATTTACAAAACAGCAAGATAGAAAAAGAGAAATGAAGTAAAAAGTTTACAGAAACACTTTATGAAATATCTAACCCTATGAGGAAAGGAGATGTAAGAATAGTTGGAATACAGAAAGAGGGACAAAAAGAAACAGAAAATTAAAATTTAAAGAAATGAAGAAAACTCCCAATCCTGGAAAAAGAAATAGACAAATCCAGGAGGCTCAAAGAACACTGGGTTACCCAGACAAAATGTCCCCAATATTAAGATATATCATAATGAATCTTCCAATAGTTCAAAACAAAGAAAATATTGAAGTATTGAAAGCAAAGAAAGAATAAGGAGTATATAACCCACAAAGAAATATTGATCAGGCTGATGAGATTTCTCAGAAAAACACTGTGAGCAAGAAAAGAATGGCATTATATAATCAAAAAAATTAAAAATAAAAACTTCTAAGAAGACACTATTCTACAAAGTTCTCCTTTAGATATGAAAGAAAATAAAGACCTTTTCAGATATAGAAAAACTGAAGTTTACATAATTAGAACTCAACTCCAAGAAATATTGAAAGGAATTCTCATATTTAAGCCAATTAGAGAAAAATACACAAAACCTGAGAAAGGAAATATATATAACTATAAAATTAAAGACAAAATGGCAGCAACAGACTTACTTATTCCAATAATCTCTCCAAATAGTTAATGGACTAAGCTCACTAATTAAAAGATAGAGTTATCTGTTTGGATTAGGGAATAGAACCCAACCTTCTGCTGTCCCCAAGAGCCACATTAAGCTCCAAAGTTAAACATAGTCTCAAGATAAAGAGTTGAAAAACAATCCTGCAATTGAATGAATCCAATGGAAGGCAGGGACAGTGAGTAGCCATAATTTTACTAGACAAAATAGACTTCCAATTTAAAAAGATTAAAAGAGACAGGTATAAAAACAATACAGTGACTATGGAAACAATACAGCAGGAGTATATCACTCATACACATATACTGATCAAATGGAAGGAGAGCCAAAATATATGAGGGGATTACTAGCAACTCAAAAAACAAACACTGGGGGGAAAAAAGTATTTATGGTAGTGACTTCTACATCCCGCTCTCAACAAAACACAAATCTGTGGGACAAAAAAATGAATGGATGCGTGATAACTTTGAGCAAAGAACTAAACCATATGAACATAACAGATACCCATGGGGCAGTGTACTCTCCAAAACACACAGAACACATATTTTCTGAAGTGCACACAAGGAATTCACCAGGATTGATAACATATTGGTCCACAAGGGAAATATCAGAGTAATCAAAGCACTTTTCTGATCCTGGGGCTGCCATGCTACAAGGATCTGCACCCAGCCCCACCCTCAACACTGGAGACCATGTGTGACATCTCCTCAGAGTGTGAGGGCAGCAAGAGGGGCAGCCAGCAGACTGGATGGGGAAGAAGCTATGCAGAGAAGCAACACAGACCATCACAAGGTGATCAGGTATGTTTCCTTCTCCTACCACTACCCCAAGATGCCCAGACCTTGCCAAAAACACTTTGTCAGGACTGAAGTCAGAGCATAAGCTTTCTGGCTTAGGGGAAACACCTATTTACCACAGAGTCACTAGTGACGTCCTGTTGTGCAACCATCACAACAGGGTAGATTCATTGTGGATTCTAGCAGAGGAAAAGAAAATCTTTGAGGCTTTGGTGGATTTACAGGCCTCTAATACTGAATCCAAGGACAAACCAGTGGTCAGGGAGGGAGACAGTAATCGAGCCCCTTAGCTTCAGCCACTGCTGAAGACACACTCTATTGCTTGCTTCTGGACACAGGTGTCTGATTTACATATGTACCTCCCCCATGCTTTCTGGGCACGGGGGCACAGGTGTCCATAATCATGGGTGTGTGTGTGACCTGCATCCACACCTCTCAGTCCCTGGCATCTACAGCTTGGAGTGCAAGACCATAGGTTTCCACCATCAGGAGAATGCTACCAGTGGTAGGGTGGAAAAAAATGATTAACACCATTTCTCCTCAGGCATGTGGCTGGCACCAGGATGTGGGCATCAGCTGCCACACCCAATGTGGCCAGGCAGTGGTTTCTGATACAAAACAAACACTGCCACCTTGAGTCAGTCCAAAAGGGAGGGGTCGAGCCTCAGGTCAGGTTTCCCTGCATTGACCCAGTGACTTTAACATGTTCTAGCTCAACAACTTTAAGATAGTAAAAGTAAGAATAAACAGCTCTAACCAATTGCACCTCAAATACAGCTAAATTATTGTATTTATCCTAAGAATAGTTTTGCAGTGGAAATATCAGAACATGCACCATAGGCCATTTAACCACCAGGCAGTCCGTTTCAGAACACTTCACTCCCAACTTAGTAGCTTAGAAAACAATAGGTTATAATATGATCTCTCACAGTTCTCAGGACTGGATGGGCACAGTAGGTGGTTAAATAGGCCAGCCAGACCCAATTCCAACAAGAGGGCATGTGGAGGCTTCACACCAGCCAGCAATTCTCAGACACCAGCAGGGAGTCTGAGAATTCAATTTAATTCAGCTCCATTCCCACACTGTCTACCCAGAGAGAGCATTAGATTCCACAGCTAAAGGGCTCAGTCTCCCAAGACCTCCTTCCACTCCAGGTGCTGACAAACCCAGACTGTTATCTGTGCTTCCAAACTGTCTGTAAATCAGTGGTCCTCATGAACCCCTCCTGAGATTTGTTATAGTGTCTTACTGCAGCCAGGCTAGAAACCAGGAAGCTTGATCAGTCACTGGATCACAGTCCTATTACTAAGAATATTTATTCAGAAACATCTAGAGGGACGAGATCCACCTTTCCCCCAATCTTCAACACAGAAGTTTAGAAACCTCTCCTCGGGGATTTTACAGTGGCTTCATCCCTGAGGTACGATTGATAAAGCCACTGGCCTTTGGCAGTTAACTCAGCTGTAGTCCCTCTCTCCTTCTAGAAGCATTGGCTCCAGTTCCCACCTAAGGCACTTTCCAAAAAGTTACCTGTAATGTAAGGAAGGCACATGGAATATTCTCTATGGATCCAGGCAAATGAATAAAGGAGAGTCCTGGAGCCCTCAGTGGATTTTAAAAATATTTTAATGATCTTTTTTTTTTTTTTTAAGATTTATTTATTCATACAGAACTGGAGTAAAGACCAGAGATGCGTAGGGTGAGAGGATTCACCAGGGACAGAGTGGGGAGCAGAACAGGCAGATTGACGAAGTACACTGCTGAGGGGAGCAGCGGGCGGGTCAGGAGAGGTCTGCCACGCCATGTGGTCTCCTCCGGGGCAGGCGGGGATCGAACTCATGCGGAAGCGGCTTTAGATTCTCAGTGCTGTGCTTCAACCCGCTGCGCCACCAGGGAGGGCCTTTTAATGGTCTTTTGACATCATTTTTAGTGAGACAACCAGGTGCAGGGCAGGCAGGGGGCCCAAGGGCCAGGGGGCTGGCAGGCTTCCCAGCACCTGGAAGGATCTTTACTCTCTCTGAGCTCCTCTGATGTTCTCTCATGGTCTTGCCTCTGCTATCTCCTGCACCCCATTGCACTGGCCTCTGCTGAGGCCCTTACATGCTCTGCCTCCAGGCTCAGTTGTGCCCGATTACGCATGCTCACACCGCACTCCAGCTGTTTACTTTCAGTCACGCATACCCTGAGCCCAAGCCTCCAAGCAGCACCTACATTCCAGGTCCAGGTGATCACCAGAAAAACCAACAGCACAAAAACCTGTGCAATCTTCATTTACCCTTCATTCACATGACAAATGACACTATTACCATTATTAACACTTGAGAGATTCCAAGGGTTTTGGGAATCATGAGGCAATTATGCATGAGAACTATATTTTGGTCATTTAATTATCTTCCCCTAGCTAAACTTATAAGTCACAGGAAAGCATACAATACTGTGGCGATTCTTTCTTAGAGTCTCTCAGTAGGCAAGAGGGTACTGTCGGAGCCAAGTTGTCCTCATAAGGGATTCCTTGCTCAGACTTGTTTTGAGCTGCTGCTGCATGGGCCCTCCAGAGGCAGTGATGGCCAGAATACCTCATGGGACTCCGCTGTGTGCACAGGCTTCCCCACAGCTGTGTCTGTGAACAAGTTCTCATGAGACAGAGAGTGCCTTGGAGACACTGTACCTCCTGTTGTGACTCAAACTGGCAAGTGACACAGTGGTACACACCTGTTCAGCTGAAGTGAGTCACTGCAGGCAGTCTATACTGTGGAGAGGGGATTCAGATGCTGTCTCTTACTGGGAAGCACAAAGATCATTTTTGACATAAAACGTCACCACAGTTTTTAAGAAGCTTGATGCATGGTATCTGCTTATTGATAATGAAACAGGGAACCATGCAACACTCAGAACACACATACTCAGAGAACCTGACTTACAGATATCACCAGAATTGCTTTTCATACAAGACTGCTTTCTGTAAGAATGGGAGGGCTGCTATCAAACACAGCCACCCTTTTGTCTGTTTGGGCATATGCTATACTCACTTTTCTATTTATTAATAAGCCCAAAGAGATCAGTATCACTCACTGTCATATTTTGGACAACTGTGAGTAAGCTGCTGCTGTCCTGGGCCAGCGCACAAAGGTGAGTATGTGTTCCAGAAACTGTGTGGAGGTTTCTCAGTCTACTAAAAGTGGAGCTAATGTATAACCTTGCAATTCCACTCCTAGAGATCTACCCAAAGGGCACAAACTTACCTACTTAAAATAGGTAAAATAGGTAACCCAAATGCCCAAAAGTAGATGACTGTGTCAAGATGTGGCATTTATATACACAATGGAATACAACTCAGCAATCAAGAGTTAAACCAATGCCATTCCCAGCAAGATGGATGGAACTTAAAAGGATTATGCTCTGTAAATTAAGCCAGAAGGAAAAAGAAAAATACCAAATGGTTTCACTTATATAGAGGGGGTCAAGGAAAAAAAATCAGATTAATAACAACAACAACAAAAACAAAACAAAAATAAACAGACAGCTATAAATCAGACACTGCAGCATTGGGGAAGGAAAAAGGATCAAAATGAGGACAAGAAGAACACAAGGGGACTATGGTGATGGCGCACTGGTGAATTGATGTTAAAATTCTATGGGGACTACACTTGAAAAAAGAAAAAGAAAGTAAATAAAGTAAAATAGTAAAAGAATGTGTTAGAGGAATGGAGAGGTGAGACTCTTATGTAACCTTTCCAGGACCTACAATCATAGCTGGGAGTGTCTGTGTGCAGGATCTGGATCGAGCCTTCAGGAACATGTTGTGACTCACTGACACTTGACATTCTCTAATACTCTACCTTACATCTCAGTTCATGAGGTAGAGCCCTCCCAGGCAAGAGGGTATGCCTGCCGGAGCAGTGACGGCATACCCTCCATAGGTACATGTCAGAGGAGCCTAACCGAGCAAGTGTTTATGTACGTGTGTGTGTGTTTCCATGGAAAGTACATACTTTAAATAAGCAACTTAATTTTCCTGAGTCCCATTTGATTTACCTATAAAAGAAGGAGATTCAAGTTTGTGGGCTTCCTGTGTGAATAAAATGAGTGACAAGGGATTTTGATTTGGAAGCAGGAGGAATTGTTTTTACTTGAGATCAGCAACATACTGGCCAGAAAGGGGGCATTGGAAACTCCTCTGTGGGGTTTTTACAAAGAAAACTGTTGGCTAAGGGGCCCCAGTGTAGAAACAGCTGACTCTGTTTGTCCCTTGGGGGTTGAGATGCAATGAAAACCCCAGCCCGTCTGTCTATTCCTCAACTAAATAAATGTCTCTCTTTTCTTAATTACCTCCCTGGAGGCTGAGCATGTTGGTTTTCATGCTAAAAGGCCAGAAAATTGAAAAATGTGAATTTTAATGAAAAAGCAACAAGCCTTCAACTGGTACTTTTTCATGATAAGGGTCCTGTGCATGCCCTTAATCTGTTCCTAGCTCCTGCCCATGTTCTTATTTTGTCATATAAAAATTTTAGGACATTTTATGAAAAAAAAAATTGTAGAAATGAGACAGCAGTAAGAATTGACTGATCAACTCCTTGTGTTTTCTGCTTGCGTTGTGAGTTTAAAAGGCAAGACAGAGGAAGCAAGTCTTCCATGCTCAATGATTTTGATTTAACAAGCATTTGTTAAACACTTTATTACAATCTAATATTATGATGACCAGAAGAAGGGAGATTATCCTCAATAATGAATCATTTTCCCTTCTTCCTACCCTCAAGATAATGTGTGATCCCCTGGCCTGGCATCAGCAAAAATCCTGTTAATTCAGCTTAGCTAGATTCCCCCTCACCCTGGTGATTTTCCATCCACTGACCCCACACCCTACTCCTTGGCTACAAATTCCCACTGGTCAGGCTATGATGGGAAGAGTTTCATCACTTTCTCTGTGCAACACTCCCTCCACCCATAGACAGCAATGGGCCACTTAAATAAAGTTTGTCTTCCTACATTATAACAAGTGTTATGAATATATTTTTCTTTCTGAGTTGAGTATTATTTTTTTATTTAATAGCTGCAGAAGAAATTTTTAAAATCCTTAAGACCATCTAATACAATGACTTGTGTTAACAGGTGCAGAAGCTGGGTTTACATTAGGGACAGA
Source organism: Condylura cristata (assembly GCF_000260355.1). Taxonomy (NCBI): domain Eukaryota; kingdom Metazoa; phylum Chordata; class Mammalia; order Eulipotyphla; family Talpidae; genus Condylura; species Condylura cristata. Next base: position 2,032,121 of record NW_004567150.1, on the reverse strand, counting down.
TGACATGACTGCTTAGATGGGGCACTTTTCTAGAAAACCAAGTCTCTAAACCCCAAAAGTAGGAAAGGGCTTTGAAAAAACACAATAAAAATTTAACATTTTTAAAACTTTCTAGACAATATGTTAACTACATTAGATAACATATATTTTTTAGAAATTTATTTGGTAACCAGATACATTTACCTAACTTCAAAAAGTAGACACTCAAGCTAAACATTTGAAACAATCACCCATGACTAAATGTTATGAAATAATGAGACCAGGATTATTCTACGAGTTTGTGCTCATATTTTATCCATTCTACTGTAATAATAGTCATAAAAGCTACTATAAATTTTTATGATTAATTTTTGCATAGAAGAATTAGGGTGTAGGCCAGATGTGTGGGGATGAGAGGATTCACCAGAGACAGAGAGGGGAGAAAAACAGGCAGATCCACTGAAATACAATGCTGAGGGGAGCAGCAGGGGAGACAAGAGAGGTCTGCTGTACCAGATGTGTTTTATCTCCCTGGCTGAAGATTGAACTCAGGCCAATAGTGTGCACTGAGAACATTGAAATTTAACCCCTAGGCAACCAGAAAGGCTCATAACTGCTAGTGCAGCAGACACCATCCTATGATGGATGCAAACCTATAGGGACTATTTCATTCAGCCCTTCAATGGCACACACCTGCTGTCCTTCATTGTTGCTTTGCTCTCAGCTGTTAAACAATACTCCTGTGATTTTTTTCTTCCCCTCCATCTCCATGGATCAAGGAAATAAAAATGTACATGTTTATCTAGGTTAAGATCCTTTAGTTTGGCTTGGAATCCAAATAGAATAATAATAGCTTTTTAGGAATATGAAGAAACAAAATTAAGCTATTGAACAAATAAAAATAGAACTTTTTTATACTAATAGTTTATTAGATTGTATTTTATGAAAAAAATGGAATTATCCTGTTTTATAATAAAAAATTAAGTTGATCTTTGTCCTTGGTTCCTGAACTGCAACCTCTCAGTCCTTGGAATTACGTGGGTGACAGGAATGTTTGTTACTCATGGTAGGCCCCTCAAACCCATTTCTGATGTCCATGAGTTGTTCTAGCATATTGTCAAGTTTGAAAAGGTAGTAATAATCCCAAAATGCATAGCCAGTCACTCAGAAGGGTGAATGACTTTGAACCCTGCAGCTTGATGTTAGTTTACGAGGTAAGGGGAGTCTTGTTAGGATAATTCCCTCACCTGTTAAATCGTGTCTCACTCTGGGAACTTAATGCCAGAAATGTATGGCATCTGCTCTTCTTCCCAAAGTGCTGGTGGTAAGGGGCCTTTTAGAACAAAGGGAAAAGAACAAAATTTCATTTTTCTTGTTCACTGTGGATATTCTCTTCACAACAGCCAGCCTGTGAGGAACTGTACTGCAAGTTACTAGAATTGATGTAGATAGTGAAAATGAACTAAATGTCTCAGGAGATAAGTGGATCAAGAAGGTGTGATATATACACACAATGGAATACTACTTAGGATCAAAAAAGATAAACTCATGTCATCTGCAGCAACATGGATGGAGCTAGAAGGTAGTAGTTTAAGTGAAGTGAGCCAGAAGGAGAAAGAAATACTGGATGGTTTCAGCTATATATGGAATCTAGAGAAACTAAACAAAGGATCAGATCAACTGAAACTTGAAAGCACACTGGATCTGAGACAGTGAGAAAGGGCTGGGGCAGGGGAAGAGGGGGAAGATGGCACAGTAGAGCTTGGTGGAGGGCTGTGGCACTTTGTGGGAAATCTATGATGACCACACCTGAGGAGAGAGACCCTATAATGAGAAAAGAGTAAACAAAGATGTCTAAAAAATAAAAAAAAGGAGCAAACTAAACGTATGACTAGGAAAATAAAGTCGGATGTACTAGAATGGAAATAAATAAAACCAAGTATAGAAAAAAAATCAACAAAAAATCCTTTTTTTAATCCTTCCTTAGAAGGATTAGTAAACTTCACAAACTTTAATTAAGTTGATAAACATAAAAGAGCAGCTTCAAAAAACAAAATTAGGAATGAAAGCGAGTGAAGCAATCTACCAACCTTACAGAAGTAAAAATATTATAAAGAATCTATGAAACATTGTACACAATTGTTAAAATGACCTAGAGGCAAAACAATGGGTCAGGGAGAAAACAGAACTTGTATAGATCCCAGGCACAAAGCAGGGGAGGGTGAAAGAGCGGTGTGAAAACAGGAGAGACAAGCACGAGGGACTGTGGTGATGGACTGTGAGTGCTACATTGTGGGAAGACTATGGGGCAATATTGGGGGCAGAAATCAAATACTGTACAAAAATTAACATGAATGTAAGGAAAAAACTAAACAGGAAAAGAAAGAGATTCCCTTAAGGCAAATGGAGAATTGGTGAAATAATGGTTTGCTCTGGTATTGGGACTTTGAAACTTATAGTGGGGTACTCTTTAATCAGTAAGTAGGGAGACATGGAGGACACTTCAGTGCAAGAATGGCCATAGGAAGGTCAAGTTAGGGAAAGATTAATATTAGATATTTTGTGATTAGAAGCAATTACCTTTAGATTTGTATCACAGTTCTGCCTCTTACTATCCTTGTAACTTGGGCAACGTAAACTGCATGCTCCATATACGTCTATGTAAATTAAAACTTATAAAACATCAATCTCAAAGGGCTATTATGAAGGCTTGTTGACATTAAGCACATATAAGTGATACCATCATATATTTGTCTTTCTCCTCCTGGCTTATTGTCTTTAACATAATCCTGCTCCATAACATAATGTCCATAATGTGCTTATTGTCCATAACATAATGTCCTGCTCCATCTGTGTTGCTGTGAATAGCATGCATTTTTCTTTTTTGATTACTGAATAGTATTCCATCTTGAAATACTTGATCCATCGTACATTTTGGGACATTTAGATTGTGACTGGTATATATCACTTACCAGTCTCTCATCCTCTGTGAATCCCAGAGTTCACCAATAACCATCACTGTTGCTGGCTTTCTCAATGTATTTTGTGTTTTTTTCTGCCCGGCCAGACACTGTTTGGGTTCAGACTCCTTTGTGCAGTAGTCTCTGTAAACCCCAGTCCATAGCAGCATCAGTTTACTCTGAAATTGCCTGGAAAAATCGGTAATTCTCTCCATTACACCCTCATGTAGTTGCATTCATCCATGCCAACGACTTACTCATTGTTTTTTCTTATCTGTCTTTCCTCCAGATTCAAGTAACCACATGTCTAGAAAAGTAGACATCAGAAAGTCTTTTTGATAATTTAATTTGCTAGTAAGAATGTGTCACCCTGTACTCATATGGTACTACACTGTGTCAAACAAATGAACTGACAGAAATGACACCACCAGACAGGGAAGGTGATGAAAACGATGCCTGGGGATGATTGTGACATGATAAAAAGTAATGACTGCCTTTCATTATGAATGTCTTCATGTTCCAGGACTAAAATACACACAGTTGTATCTGATGTTACACATTCTGTGAGAATATACATATGTGTTCAGGATGTAATATAGCACAACCAACAATTGAGCACCAAATCATCTAAACATCACTAGGATGCTTATTTATTTGTGTTGCCTTGCTGCTGCATATAAAGCATTGTTCAATGATGTCTTATTTCACTTTTGTGGAAGCCTTCAGCAGAAAGGGTAGGGGCAACATACATATAGCATAATATCCATTAATTTAGGTATTTTTTTAGGTATATATATATATATATATATATAACCAGTGTTAAAATATATATATATAACCAGTGTTAAATATATATATGTATACACACATGCATACATACATGTATAAGACACATACATACATAAACACATGCATACACATATAATTTTAGTGATTCTTAACTGTAAAAATTTGTGTCATTACATAAATCCACATTGTTGTTCAACCACCACTGAAATTTATCTGTAGAACTTTTCCATCTTCCCCACCTAAAACTCAGTACCCATTATTCCCTCATTCTATTCCCTGGTAATGAAAATTGTATTTTCTATCTCTTTGAATTAGACAACTCTTAAGTACATCATATAAGTGCAATCATATATTTGTCATTTTGTGAATGGCTTATTTCACTTGATACAATGTTGTCAAGGAGTCTCTTCTAAGGTTGAATAATGCTGCATTGTATATTATCAATGGTATTAAGGAAATAATGCCATTTAAAAAGGATAAAATATCTAAGAGTAAATTAACAAAGGATGTGCTCATTGAAATTTATAAAATATTACTAAAAGACTTCAATAAATTAAAACCCAATCCCATGTTTATCTATTGAAAATTTACTATTATTAAGGTAAGCAATGTTACCAAAATGTACAATCTTGATGTAAATACTATCAGAACCAAGTGATCTTATAAAAAATATCTGGCCTTCCCTGGTGGTGCAGCAGGTAAAAGAGCAGCGCTGCTTGCCAGCCACAGCTGCTTCAGTGTGAGTTCAATCTCCTGCCTGGAGTTGGTCCACATGGTGCAGCAGACCTCTCCTGTCTCATCTGCTGCTCCCCTCAACAGTGTATTTCATAGATCTGCCTATTCTGCTCTCCACTCTGTCTATGGTGAATCCTCTTACCACCCCTGCACCTCTGGCCTATACCCCACTTCTGTATGCATAAATAAATAAATCTTTAAAAAAATATATGATCTTTAAGTTTGTAAGATAATATAAGAATACTCAAAATAGCCAAGAAAACCCTTAAAATAAAGAAGAAAATTGGAGACTCACACTCCCCATTTTCAAACTTACTGCAAAGCCATGTCAACATTGTGATACTGGAAAAAGGAGAGATATATACACCAATGTAGTCGAATTGTGAGTCCAGGAAAAAAATCCAAACATCTATAGATAATGAATCTTAAGGTAGCAAAATGATTCAGTGATGAAGGAACAGTCTCTCTAACAAACTGTGATGGGAATAACAAACCCATCTGAAGAATAACAACTGAATCCTGACCTGATACTAAATACCAATTTTAACTAAAAGTGGGTCAACAACTTAACTATAAGAACCAATACTATTAAACTCTTAAAAGACAATGTAGAGATATATCTTCATAATCTTCAGTATAACTATGAATTTTTGGATATCACAACAAATAAACACCAAAAGAAAAAGCACACAATAGGATTTCTTTTTTCTTTTTCTTCTTTTAATTTTATTTTACAAAAGTTTATTTTTATATCATTTTGTACATTTTTTTTTCCATCTCAATTGTAATCCCCGCGGGTTTCCTATCACCAAGTCACCCGTGTGTCATCACCATAATCCCGTGCATTTCCCTCCCCCCCTTTTTGATCCCATTCCCCACTCCACCCCCACAAAATGTCTCTGGTATATGGTTGTTAATTATTTTTGTTATTTTCTCGCCTGGTCCATTATACTCCTGCTATGAGTGAAACCATTGGTATTTTTCTATCTCTTTCTGGCTTATCTCACTAAGCATGATCTTTTCCAGCTCCATCCAAGTTGCTGCAAAAGGCATGAGCACACAATAGGATTTCATGAAAATGAAAAGTTTTGTATGTCAAAGGACAATTTTAAGAAAATAATAAACCAACCCACAGAATGGAAAAAATATTTGAAAATCATACAATTTGATAAATATTTGGCATTGATACAGAGCAGCAAGTGGCAAGAAAATGACCAACTACAGTGCCCAAATACTTTATCAGTCACTGTCTGAATTGTTCACCTGCACACACAATTGCAACATTACTCAGATTCATAGAAGAACAACAACAGGATTCATTTAACAAAACAGAGATAGACAAGGAGTTACTGAGGCAAAATGGTTATTTGCCTCACTTGAAGCAGTGTCCAGAGATTTTAAAGTCCTAAACACAAACACTTCCAAGGTGGCATCTTCTCTCTACTGTGGGCCTGGAGCAAGTGGTAGCCGGAATATTGGCCAGATTCCAACTCATGAAGACAAGAGAAGACAGAACAGAAGATGCTTCCCAGCACTGCGGAGATGCCCCTTTGCAGCACCAGACAAGTAACACTCAAAAAGCAGCTGCTGTGGTTGAACAACCTAGCAAACGGCCACACTCACACAATTCAGTGAGGTTCCGAGCTTTGCGTCCTTAGCTTCTCTGCTAAGTTCTAACAACAGCAAAACCGGGAGCAGTTTCAGTGGCTCAGCTACCTGCAAAACATCTGAAATTTTCCTCTCTGAGTTTGGCTACTGGAAGCCGCATCACATTCTTCAGAGGCCTGAAAGAGTCTTATTGAAGATCAGCATGGTGAGGCCAAAATTGTAATCCTAGAATGGATGAAGACCCAAAAATGCTGAATCCTGAATACTGAAAAATACTGACTGTTTCTGTAGTCAGTAGCTATGATATTTGTTATCATTGTCTCCACCCCATTTTACATTTTCTCAGGGGCTATCTATCCTCACCAGCACCCTCCTCCAGGGGACACCACCTGTAACAGTCCTAGTTATAGTATCCAGAGTTTATAGTGAACTCTTACAACTAAGCAAAGTCTGTTTTAAATAGGCAACGAGACTGAAAATGAATTTCTCTAAAAAATGCAACTTGAAAAGATTTCTAACAACCTTTGTCAGGGAAATGCAAAGTAAGACCACAATGAGGCTTTAAAATTAAAACCACAATCACTTCATACAACTTAAATGACTATAATTTAAAAATTGTAAGTACATGGAGAAACTGGAACCCTTATTCATTGCTGGTAGGATGGCAAATTGGTTCAGTACTATAGAAACTGGTAATTTCTTTAAAAAAGTAAAACATAGGGTTTTATAAACACATTTACACAAGAATATGTATATGTAAGTACTCAGCATATGTATATAATCAAAAGAATTGAAAACAGGTAGACAAATGCTCACAGCAGCACTGTTCATAATAGCCAGAATGTGTAAATACCCCAAATATCCTTAATGGATGAATCAATAAATAGATTGGTTTATGTACATGTAATGGAATATGATTCTGTAAGAAGGCATTGTGAGCAAATTTGAAAACATTATGTTAAGTGAAATAAGCCAGATTTCAAGGGTTGTCTATTGAATGATTCTATTCATATAAAATATCAGATTATGGGGCTCTCCCTTGGTGGCCCAGTGGGTTAAATCACAGCACTATGAAGCTAAAGCACTTCAGCATGAGTTCGATCCACACCTGGAGGTGATCCACATGGAGCGGCAGACCTCTCCTGACCCGCCCATTGCTCCCCTCAGCAGTGTGCTTTGTCAGTCAGCCTGTTCTGCTCCCCACTCTATCTTTGGTGAATCCTCTCACCCACCCTGCACCTCTAGCCTGTACCCTAGCTCTGTATGCATAAATGAATCTTCAAAAAATATACCACAATAGGGCACTCCCTGGTGGCGCAGCGGGTTAAAGCACAGCACTAAGAAGCTAAAGCCACTTCCGAATGAGTTCAATTCCCACCTACCCTGTAAGAAGGCATTGTGAGCAAATTTGAAAACATTATGTTAAGTGAAATAAGCCAGATTTCAAGGTCTGCCATCCACATGGCATGGCAGACCTCTCTTGACCTGCCCAAGCAGTGTACTTTGTCGATCTGCCTTTTCTGCTCCCTGCTCTATCTCTGGTGAATCCTCTCACCCTCTGCATCTCTGGCCTGTACCCCAGTTCTATATGAATAAATAAATCTTTAAAAAATATATATACCACAATAGGCAAATCTATAGAAATAAAGCACATATTATTACTTGACAAGGGTTTATAGAAGGGAGAAATAACTAATGAGTGAGGGGAGTGTGGTTATGAAAATCATTTGGAAGAAGATAGAAGAGATGGTTGCTTAAGATTGTGGATGTAATGAATGCCAATGCATTACTCAGCTTATGCTTAATTTAATATCTAGGAGTAAACTTAACAGTGGTGAAGGGGCTATACAATGAAAATTATAAGGCATTGTTAAAAGAAATAGAACGCATAAAGAAATGGAAATATATTCCTGCTGGTGGAGAGGAATAATTAACATTGCTAAAATGGCTATTTTTTCCCCAAGGCAATGTACAGATTCAATGCAATCAGTATGAAAGTTTCAATGGCATTCTTCAAAGAAACAGGCTTAATGTTTCTGAAATCTATATGGAATTACAACAGATGCTGAATAGCCAAAACAATTCTGATAGGAAAAAAAAAAAAGAGGAAGAACAGATACTACAGTCCCAGATTCAAACTAAACTACAATCAAAACAGTATAGCATTGGAATAAAAATGCACATACAAATCAATGGAACAGGATTGAGAGTATAGAAATAAATCCACACTTGCATGGACACTTAATCTATGACAACATAGCTAAAAGTGTACATTAGAGAAAGAAAAATCTGTTCAGCAAATGGTGCTGGTAAAACTAGACAGTCACATTCCCAAGAATGAACCTAGACTAGTATCTCACACCACATACAGTAATTAACTCAAAATTGAATAAGACAAAATATAATAAGATTTATGTAAGACATAAAATCATAAAATACGTAGAGGAAAACAGGCAAAATATAACACTTTGGCTTCAGTGATATATTTGGGGATTTGACTCCAATGCAATGGAAACAAAAACAAAATTAAACAAATGGGACTACTTAACACTAAAAAGCTTCTGTAGCATGAACAAAATTATCACTAAAGGGAAAATACATCCTACTAAATGGAAGAAAATATTTGCATACCATACATCTGACAAAAGAACTAATATCCAACTCTGCAAAGAATTTATACAATTCAAAAAAGTAAAAGAAAAAGATAATAAAAAAATGGGAAGAAACAAATAGGCATCTCTTCAAAGAAGACAAACAGATGGCCAATAGCACATGAAAAATGTTCATTATCACTAACATCAGGGGAATGAAAATCAAAGCAACAATGAGATACCTTCTCAAGCATGTGAGAATGGTCCATGTCAAAAGGTCCAGAAATAAGTTAGGAGACTGTGGAGAAAAAAGAAACCCTTTCACCTTGTTTGTGGGAATGTAAACTAGTCTAACCCATATGGAAAACTGTATAGAAGTTTCTCAACATATTGAAAATAGATCTACCATATTTTCCAACAATTTGACTCCTAGGTATCTACCCAAAGAAAGCAAAAGCACTAATTCAAAGAGAGAGATATACACACTCCTGTTTTCACTGTGGCACTATTAAAAACAACCAAGTTATGGAAACAATATAAGTGCCTAAACACAGATAAGTATCTTAAGAAGATGTGGTATAGGCCTCCCTGGTAGCACAGGGGTAAAAGTCTCAGCACTATCAAGTTATCACTAGCCAGTGTGGAATGAGTTCTATCCCTGGCCAGGGAGCTGACACATATGGTACAGCAGACCTCTACTGTGTCACCCATGCTCTGCTCAGCAGTGTATTTCAGTAGATCAATCTGTTCTGCTCCTCATTCTGTTTGTGGCGAATCCTCTCACCACCCCACACCTCTGGCCTAGACTCCAGTCTTTTAATAAACAAATAAAAGTGAATTTTTAAAAATTGGTATGTATACGTATAAACACATTGACACACACAATGGAATAACTTTCATCGTGTTCATGAAATAAGAAGATGAATTCTTGTAATTTGATACAGCATGAAGAATGAAGTTGGTTATGCTAAGTGAAATAAGTCAGAAGGAGAAAAAAAAACAGATAATTTCACTCATATGTGGGATATAGAAAAAAGAGGCAGACCAAACAAACCATAGAAATCTGACTGTAAAACTGAGTTAATACTGACAGAGTGGGAAGGTGGATAAGGGGCAAAATGGACTATGGTATAGGATTAAGGGTATCTTGGTGGTGGGAGTAGTGTGGTAACATATATCCAGAGAGGTATGATTCTGTATTTCTCTTTCCTATACAATATTGTAAACAATGTTACCTTAAAATTATAAAATAAAAAAATATGGTGATGATTTTTATCTCAATAAAAAGTGAAGTTAAATAATATTTAAAAATTGTCAGATTCGGCCCTCCCTGGTGGCGCAGCGGGTTAAAGCACTGCACTAAGAAGCTGAAACCACTTCCGCATGAGTTCGATTCCCGCCTGCCCCGGAGGTGACCACATGGCGTGGCAGACCTCTCCTGACCCGCCTGCTGCTCCCCTCAGCAGTGTACTTCGTTGATCTGCCTGTTCTGCTCCCCACTCTGTCTCTGGTGAAGTCTTTTGCCACCCCTGAGTCTCTGGCCTGTACCCCAGTTCTGTATGCACAAATAAATAAATCTTTAAAAAAAAAAAATTGTCAGATTCCTGGGCCCTCCCTGGTGGCACAGCAGGTTAAAGCACTGCACTAAGAAGCTTAAGCCACTTTCACATGAGTTCTATCCCCACCTGCCCCAGAGGTGACCACATGGCGCCGTAGACCTCTCCTGACCCGCGGGCCGCTCCCCTCAGCGGTGCACTTCATAGATCTGCCTGTTCTGCTCCCCACTCTTTCCCAGTGTATCCTCTCACCTCTGGCCTGTACCCCAGCTCTATATGAATAAATAAATAAATCTTAAAAAAAATTGTCAGATTCCTATTCCTATTTTCATGGATAGCAGAATTACTCAGTTGTAAATCTGTTTCATGTCATATCTCAATGATTTTCCTTTGTTAGTTTCACTTTACACAGATAAGTTTCTCTTAACGCAAATGATTTCTGTTAAAATTATTAAATGTGGTAGAAAATAAGACCAGACCTATCAAATGCTCTAATATGAGGTAAATCAAAGTAGTAAGAGTTTTAGAGACATTGATACAAGAAAAAATGTTCAAATTACTTGTGGGAAAGAATGAAGACTTTGTTCTTGACAATAGTTGTGGGTTTATCGATGATAATTTGTAATAGTTGACTTTAATTTCAGATTAGAATATATAATATGAAGATAATTTCTCCCAATCTGTAAACTGTCTTTTAGTTTTGTTCACGGTTTCATTTGTTATGTAGAAGTTTTTGGTTTGATGTCATCCACATATTCATTTTGGCTTCTATTACCTAAATTTTTCATGTCACATGAAAAAAAAATGTAACTGTCAAGGCCAATTTCACTGGGCTTTTTTCCCTAAGTATTCTTCTATAGTTCTATAATTTTGGATCACCATATACATTTGAGTTCTTTTTTGTGTGTGGTTTAAAGTTCCAATTTCATCATTTTGCAAAGGGATGTCAAGTTTTTCTAGTGCCATTCATTGAAGACTGACCTTTCCCTAGTGTGTTCTTAGTGTCTTTGCCAAAATCAGCTGACTATAGCAATCTATCAACTAAGTTCACTTCTTGTTTTCATTGATCTATATATCTCTGTTTAAAAGATATCTTAAAAATTACCTGACATTTTTATTGAAATGACTATTGTAGTAGACTATGGGTGGTTTATTGGTTGGTGCACTGCAGTAGCAATAGGAGTATCTAAATAAAATAATTTAAATAAATTAAATTAATTTTAATTTTAATTAAAATAAATTAATTTAAATAATAGATTAGCATGTACTTTTAATGTATTTTTTGTGTATTGTCATGTATTTTTATGACAATACTGCCTTTATTCCAATACTTTTTAAATATGATTTGAAATAAGGAAATCTGATACCTCCCATTATGTTCTTCTGTGTGAAGATTTCCTTGGCTAGTTGGGATTTTTGTAGTTACTTAAAAATTTTAGAATTATTTTTCTATTTCTGTGAAAAACGCCATTGGAATTCTGACATAAGTGCATTGAATCAAAAACCACTTTGGGTAATATAAATATTTTAACAATATTCATTCTGTCATCCCATGAACATGAATGATCTTTCCATTTGTTTGTGTTTTATTATTGTATTTTGTTTTTTTTAGTATACAACTATTTCACCTTTTGGTCAATTTTATTCCCAGTACCCAAGTACTGGGGGAAAAAAAAATTGCAATCTGTATACCTGATAAGTGGTTAATATACAAGTTACATAACAAAGGAATACAACTTAATAGCACAAAACATATAATCTTATTTTAAATAAACAAACTACTTTTTCAAAAAAACAAATTATTAATGGCTATATAACTTAGTGCCTGACATCAGTAGTAATTAAAGAATAATCAAAATCACAATGAGATACTGCTTCACAACTATTAGCATGGCTATAATTTAAACAAATAAAAATATGCTGGTGATGAAGCAGAGAACAATACTTTTACATTTTTGGTGGGAATGTAAATTGGTTCTTGAAAACAGTTTGGAAGTTTCTCAAAAAAACAGAAAATAGAATTACCATATAATACATCAATTTAATTTGGCATATACCCAATTTAATTTGGCATATACCCAAACTAAAAGCTAGCAGTACCTTAAAGAGATATTGAAGTTCCCACAGTCATTATAGCATCATCACTAATGAGAAAAGGAAACAAACTAATTTTCTGCTACCTGATGAGTAGATTATGTGTATGTAACATTTAACATAAAATGTGTACCATATGTAGACATAGGTATGTATTTATAACATAGCTACAGTCTATCCACATCATAATTTATTTAATATATTACATATAATGTATAGCTTCTTATATAAGTTATCATGCATGTAATATTTCAGTGGAATATTAAAAAAGGATGTGTCATTTACAACATGGACAAATCTGAAGGACATTATACTAAGTGAAAAATAAGTCAAATACAGAAAGGAAATCTTATGAACTCACTTATATATGAATTGTAAAATAATCAGATACAAACAGAGAAAGGGACAGTGGTTATCAGGGGCAGGGAGATGAGGGAAATGGGAATATATTGGCTAAAGGGTATTATGTAGGATGAATCTATCTGGAGATCTAATGTAGACTATATGATTGTAGTTAAAAATACCTTATCTAATACTAGAAATTTGCTCAGGTGTGCTCACCACAAACAAAAATGTAGCTATGAGAAATGATATGCTAACTAGCTAGACTATTGTAATAATGTATCTGTATATCAAATAATCATTTGTATACTGTGAATAAGAAAGGAAATTGACAAATAATTGTGTTGTAGTCCTTGAGATTAGCTGCCATTCTCACAGGGGTGAGGTGATATCTCACATGGTTTTGATATTCACTTCCCTTATAATGAGTAATTGGAACGTTTTTTCTTGTGCCTGTAGGTCATCTAAATGCCTTTTTTTGGGGGGGGGAGTGCCTTGCTCACTATTTGATGGGTTGTTGTTTGACTTCCTTGTTTTATTGGAATTGAGTTGTATGAGTTCTTCACATATTCTGGAATTAATTGCCAGATTGTGATATACATCTATCTCTCCCCAGTTCATAAGCTTCCTATTTACTTTTCTGAAGATGTCTTTCAAGGTACAAAATCTTTTTAGTTTGATATGTTCCCATTTGTTTTTGTTTTTGTTTTTGTTTTTTTCCCCCTTATAATTTAGGTTGTGTTCCCAAATACATTCCTGCAATTGATGCCCAGGGATGCACCACCTATGTATTCTTTTAAGTATTTTGTGCTTTCAAGTTTTACATCCAAGTCTTTGATACACTTGGGAGTAGATATTGTGCACACAGTTAAATGGAGATATGGTTTTATGGTTTTTGCTTGGTTTTTCATTTGACTGTCTAAGTTTCCCAACATCATTTGTTAAAGAATCTTTCCTTTTTTCATTCTATGGTTTGGGATAGTTTGTCCATATTTATGTGAATTAGATTCTGTGCTCTCTGTTTACTTCATTGGTTTGTGTTTCTGTTTTTATTCTACAATCATCTACTTTGATTACCATGACTGTGTGGTATAGCTTAAAGATAGGGATTGTGATATGTAAATTTTGCTTTTCTTCTCTCAGGGTAATTTTTGTTATATGGGATCATTTGTGGTTCAATTTAAGTTTTAAAATTGTTTGTTCTATTTTCTTGAAAAATATCATTGGAATTTTGACAGTATTGGCATTGAACCTGGAAATTACTTTAGATAACATTGTTATCTTTACATTATGTATTCTTTCAATAAATGAACACAGGATATTTTTCCAGTTCTTTGAGTCTTTTGGTTTAACAGTTTCTTAGTTTTCAATGTATAGGTGATTCATTTCCTGTTTTGTTTACTGTTAAACCCAATGTGAATTGGGTTGCTGTGTGGGTTCTCACCTGTGTGCTTAAGAGTCAACTGCACTGCAGACAAAAAGCACACATAAAAGTTAATAATGGGTTTATTTACAAAGGAAAAAGGAAGTGAATAACTCAGGGAGAGAGAGAGAGATAATTAATGTGTCCTACCAGCTCCGCTGGCCTGGAACCCCAATAGCATGCTGAAAGCTGAGGAAGAGCCAACAGGCAAGTCACCAGCCACAAGGCCAAGAGACCCCCTCATTCCAACATGTCCAGTTTTATATATATACAGTTTATTTTTACATCATTTTGTACATTATTTTTTTCCATCTCAATTGTAATCGCCGCGGGTTTCCCATCACCAAGTCACCCGTGTGCCATCACCATAGTCCTGTGCACTTCCCTCCCTAACCCCCCCATTTTTGATCCCATTCCCCACTCCACCCCCACAAAATATCTCTGGTATATGGTTGTTCATTATTCTTGTTATTTTCTCGCCTGGTCCATTATACTCCTGCTATGAGTGAAACCATTCGGTATTTTTCTTTCTCTTTCTGGCTTATCTCACTAAGCATGATCTTTTCCAGCTCCATCCAAGTTGCTGCAAAAGACACAACATGTCCAGTTTCATATCCAAAACCCAAAATGGCTACTTAACTCTGCCCTAGGGTCCTAGCAGTCCTCTCTTTGGTGATGCCAGGTTTCATAGTTTCGGTGTCTCAAGTAGGGTTAGAGCCCACAAAACCTGCATCTGTAGAGATTGTTCAGGACATCCTTTCCTACTAACATTCACTACCAGGTGTTTCATCATTTTTTGTGCAATTATAAATAGGATTTAATTTTTTTTTTCTAATTCATTATTTGCATATAGAAATGCAATAGATTTTTGTGTGTTGCTTTTACACATTGCAACTTTACTCATTGAAATAAACCTGGTAGTTTTTGGTAGAATATTTTGGATTTTCAATATCCAAGAGATTTCACCTCACTCCTATGAGGATGAACTATCAAAGACTGCAAATGTTGGTAAGGTAAAGGAAAATAAGTATGTATCCATTGTTGATGGGAATAAAATTTGGTGCAGTATCTATGTAAATAAAAATTGAGTTTATTTTAAAAAAATTGGAATACCATGTGATCCAGCAATACCACTTCTAGATATTAATACAAAGAATATGCTTTTTATATTAGATTTTGCATATTCTTTGTATTAATATCTAGAAGTGGTATTGCTGGATCAAAATCTAATATAAAAAGATATTTGCATCACTTACAATAGCTAAGTTTTACTTGACTCAAAGATAGGAACTGAATAAAAAATATAATATATAATCAGTGGAATGTTAGTCAACTATTAAAAATGATTAAAGTATGTTTGGGACAAAAAGAATGTATCTTGAGATGATTATAACAAATTAAGTGTCAAAAAGTAGAAGACCATTACTAGTTGATTTCCTTTACTTACGGAATATATAAAAATAAAAAACAAAAACTAGAAAACACAGCAAAAATATTTTTTACACTATGTGAATCATATACTGGTAGTGAGAGAGGAAGGAATGTAATAATACATTGGCACAGTAGTTTGGTAGAGGATGAATGAACCATACACACATATGGAGGCATGAAGTTGGACCCCCTAAGAGATATAGCTATGTAAGTAACAGACCAATTATAAAAATTTAAGAACAAATAAAAAAGAAACTTGATTTTCAATAGCAATAATAAAATGAAATAAAATTAAAAGACACTAGAGAGTAGTTTCAAAATATAAAAAGGGCCTCGCTGGTGGTGCAAAGATTTAAGTTTCGGTAAAATCTGCAGCCACTGCAGCATGAGTTCAATTCCTGGCTAGGTAGCTAACACACACGGTGCAGCAGACATCTCCTGTTTCACCCACAGCTCCCCACAGCAATGTATTTCAGTAGACCCACATGTTCTGTTCCCTACTCTGTCTTTGGTGAATCATCTCATAAACTCCAAACCTCTGGCCTATATGCCACCTCGTGGCTGTGTAAATAAAATAAAATCTGTTTAAAAAATATAAA
>NW_004567150.1:1999645-2000738 GCF_000260355.1 Condylura cristata | reverse complement strand
CTTTTTCTTTACTAATTGTTCTGATTAACAACTCCAATAAAATGTTGAGTATAATGTGCAAGAATGAACATAGCTGTCTTATTGATAAAAGCATCTATCTTTTACCATTAAGTATGGTGGTAGATCTGCAGTTTCTAAAGTTCCCTTCCATCAGATAAAGTTTTTCTATAACTTGTTGAGTGTTTTTGAAACAGAGTCATGCAGGACAGGAGTCCTGATAGTAAGATGGAAAAGCCATCCATCAGCCTGAGATGAGACAGGACAGCCACCAAAAGGCCAAAAAAAAAAAAAAAGGGCTATAGTATTATAATAACCATATTGTCGGGGTCTGTGGATCATAGCAGAACAAAGGCCAGTGCCTGATAAGAGGACAGGCCACTGTCCTCACCCATGTGTGCAATTGTAAGAGACCTCAGGCTTCAGGAACAAACAGGAGAAACAAAGGGCTTCCTGTGGCCACAAGTGGCTGTCTATCTCACTTCAGATAGTGTCAGTGATAGTCACCCCAGGTCACCAGGGAGGTTGGACTGCAATGACCAGAAGAGATCCCCCAACTGTTAACAGCTCTTGTGTATTGTTGGGCTATAGCAACCTGCCACAGCTCTTTAGACACCAGGTGTTCCTTCAGCATTGGAGGCCTAGTTTCTGACAGAGGTCTTTGGCTTTTCTTCTCTCCTCAGAGGTCAGCTGTTGGATACTTCCTTTCTTCTTTTTTGAAAGCCAGGAACAGAGTCTTCCCCTTCTTTCTTCTTCCTTCATTGGCTAGAACTATCTGGAATACCAGGGGTTAGAGTCATCTCTGATCTTCAGCTTCCTCTGACCCTGGCTTATATCCTCTTTCAGGGTGCCCCACTCACCAATCTGATTGGACAATTTTGCAATCCTGAGTCTGATTGGACAATTTAGCACCAGTCAGCACATAGCTCACACCTGACTTGTCCATTCCATGATCCAGGAAGTACACAGATGTGTCACAGGGCTCTGAGCAGTAACTGCCACATCTAATAAGAAGGTAGTTACTGGGCTCTGAGGAGCAACTTCTACAACTGACTTATGGGGGAGTAACAGAGTGAGAGAACCACCACTGCTGAGG
>NW_004567150.1:1993879-1998665 GCF_000260355.1 Condylura cristata | reverse complement strand
AAAGCACATCCTTATATCCCTGGAGGACTTTCTGTAAGTTTTGACTCCCTTTCACATTTTGCCTGCTTTAGTTTAATTTTTGTTGTTTATGTAATCTGTCCCAATATTTGTGTCATTGTTACTCACTACGTAGGATAGGAAATGGATAAACTGGGGTGGATATCAGACCCATACCTCTAAATACAGGTTAGAAAATCATTTATTTTAGATATGTATGCAAATTTTCATATTTATTCTTGTTTATGGTGGAATCACTCAGACCTACCAGTCAAAACAGAACAGAGTGGGGGTGAAAGACAGGGCAGAAGAATTTGTTTTCATGTCATTCCCAGTGTCTAGAGACTATCTTCACTAAAGGAATGCTATATGATACATGGATCTATTTTTATTTTACCAGCAACTCACTCTTGGTAACAAATATTACTTTAGTCAGATACAAAATAAGACTAGATAGCAAGCAAGAAGTCTCAATCTGCAATGACTTAGAAACAGTAAAAACACATTCCTCTCTCATATAAAAGTCTAGGTCTGTGGTCCCGACCCAGTGTGAAAGTTTCCTAGCATCTCCAGAGCATGGTCTTCTTCATAAGGTGAGAGAGGGCACAAGACATCCTTATACTAACCTACGTGTGAAGCAAATGGGTTCAATCAGGCTATTTTTCACTTTCCTCACAATAGGCAGCCCAAATCTTGACATGCTTTCTACCACCCAGCAATCAACAGGTGGGCCTTGCTTTGGCAATCATGTAGCAGCTGTGTGGCTGTGGCAATAAGTGTAAGGGGACTGGGCAGGGGACTTGCTGTTCCACCTCTTCAGAGCTGGAGTCTTCTCTTGCTGTCTTCCTGTCTGTGTATATGGTCCCCTGTCTCAGCAATAAAAGCCTAGAAAATTCACTAAAAGCTACAAATTCTCTCTTCATCTATGAGAACTGGCCACAAGCCTACCCAACCTGAGGTGGTTGCTGCCACCATGAGGAGAGGGGTGGGTGGAAAGTAAATCATGACCATTCCTTTCAAAGAAACAAACAGAAAGCTGTGCACATCTCTTCTGGGCACTTGTAACTGGTAAATGAAGAATTGTAACTGGTAAATGAAGAATTATGGATTATTTATCTGTACTCAAAATGCTTGGATGACTTAGTGCTAAAAAAGGAAGAGAAAAATTAGTCATCCATTGATCACTGATTGAAATTGATACTGGGTGACAAGGGAGTTTAAACTGGCCAAGGCCCCACTGCCCAAATACTTTTTGGGTTCTTTACTGCACACATTATTGCAAGACTGCTCAGTCTTAGGAATTAACAACAAAGGATTTTACTTAACAAATGGGATAAACAAGAGTTTCTGAGGCCAAAAAATAGCCGTTTACTTTACCCAAAGTCGTGTCCAGTACTGTCCTGCACAAAGACCATTATGATGTCATCTTCCTGCTCTGCAGAACTGAGGCACGTGGCAGCCAGACTCCAGGCCTGGTTCCAACTCACAAAGACAGCAGAAGACACAACAAGGACACTCCCAGAGCTGAGGGAGGCTTCGGCACAGCACCAGACAATGGACATTCAGGACAGCAGCCACAGCCACCAATGACCCCACAAAAGGCCTCTCTTGTGCAGCTAAGCCTGGCTGTATCCTCAGCAAAACCAGGAACTTTTTCAGTCAGTTGGCTATTTGCAAAGCCTCTTCCTCTGGCCTTTACCTTCAGAGGTCCTCAGTGGCCTTCTCCAGGATCACACTTGTCACTGGGGCTCAAATCTAGCCCCAAAATGCTGAAGCAACTCTAACCTGGAATTCAAACCTTAAATCCTTATAGCCCGGAAAAACAGCAATATTCTTCTCTATCTATTCTCTTCTGTTCTCCCACTCCAGTCATTCCTATTTCCTCTCCAAGGAAGCCCCTCCTCAAAATCCAATACTTTTTAACATTATCCCTGAGGCTGTTTGTCTTCACAGAAATCTCCTGAGGGAGGGTCACCACCTGCCACAGTCCTTACTCTCATTCCCCAGCTACAAAATAGCAAGAGGATGATGTGAAAGTGGGTACAGGAGTCCATGAATGCATGATGAATCACTACTGTACTTGGTCTCTGCCAAGCTAAGCCAGTGCCCTCACTCACAAAGCTCAAGGAACCTGGGCACAGGGTACCTGAGGTTGTGCCAAAGAGGCATGCCAATTATTTTGAATTTCAGGAAATAGAAGTTTCAAGAATGATATTTTGTCAAATAATCTATCTCCCTAAAATGAAAGTATAAACTCCTAGTAGTCCAGTAGGTGAGAGACAGCCTGTCTGGTCCTACCAACCCTAACAGAGGCCAATAAGTAAAGACCATAATTTTGAGAGTATAAATTATGTTTGGAGGTGATGCCGTCTTTGTAGATGTAAATAGATAGATTGTAAAAAAAAAAAAAAAAAAAAAAAAAAAAAAAAAAAACATGTTTGAAGGATTTAATTTCTGAAGCAATTCCAAGTCCGGCCTTGGGTCTCCAAGATTGCAACATTCACCTCCTGGAAAATACCTATAAAAGGTAAGCAATCTCAAGGGACTCCCTGGTGGCCTAGGGTTGAAGGCTCTGGACTACCAATGTCATATGACCTGCTGAGTTCAATCTGTTCGGGGGGAAGGATTTTGTGGACTCCACCCCCACTCCATCCCAGCAACACCAAAAGGAGCACTGTTAGGACCCAAGCGTGGAGGTATGCAGACATTTTGTTTGTTTGTTTGTTTTGGATATAAAGCCAGATTATGTTGGGCTGAATGTCTCTCTCTCTTGGCCTGATGGCTGGCAGCTGGTCACTTGGCTCTTGATCAGCTTTCAGCATGCTATTGGAGTTCCAGGTCAGCTGAACTGGTAGGCCACATTAGTTAACTTGTATCTCTCTCTCTCTTTCCCTTATAAATAAACCTATTATTTACTTTTTTGTGTGTTTGCAGTTTGGTTGAATCTTAAGCGTATGGGTGAGGACCTACAGACAGGAACATTATTCATGTTGGGTTGCCCTATAACAGATCCAGTCAGAGAGCTGGCCCACATGGCACAGAAGACCTCACCTTATTACTTATTGATCCCCTCAGCAGTGCATTTCAGTAGAACCCCTGGTTCTGCTCCCACTCTGTCTCTAGTAAATCTTCTCACTTCGCTACACCTCTGTCCTGTACTCCAGTTCTTTTACACATAAATAAAAAAATGTAAACAATCTCAACAAAGACCTTGTCTCCAATAACCATTATGAAAAATGGAATCCCAAAGTGCAATTTCTCAGAGGATAGTTAGGAGACATGAAAGCAAACACACCAGAGAACACATACTGAGGGCAAAACTTGTATTGTCACACACTCCACTTCTAAGGCAGTGAGAATGTGATTCTTCAGAATTGTACCCCCTGTAGTAACTAGAAGGGGATTTGTTTGATGTTCCTTGAAGAAGGGATTAGTGTGGTATCTGACTAGAATAAGGCATTGAAGGACGTCTGAATATTCAGAGAAGTGAACTGATTCACTTATCACAGAATCCCTGATTTCCCTGAGACTCTAGCAGGCCTTCCAATCTGTCATGACAATCTAACAAGATTCTGTGCAACTCAATGTCTCTCCTTCCTGTCCATTTGTGTATGTTTGGAACATGAATATTATTCAGAGCTTCACTGAGCTTTGTGAGTGAGGGCACTGGCTTAGCTTGGCAAAGAACAGGTGCACTAGTGATTCATCATGCATCCATGGACTCCTGTCCCCACTTTCACATCAAAGAACAATAAACATCTGCCTTGTTTAAGCAACTCCATTTTGAAGCCTCTTGTTTGAGTAACTAGTTTGCAATTTAGCAATATCTACAAATCAACAATGCTTCTTGTTTTTGACTCAGTATCGAAAAAAATGGTTAAATTGAGAACATAAAACTGAAGCCATTAGTGTATTTTTTATTCAGCATCCTTTTCCAAGAAATGGACAGTGAGTATAAAATTCTGTTCTTCCACATTAAAGTACCCTCACTGCCTGACAGGAAGTTGTTTATATGACTTTTTAGAATGAGAACTGAGATAAAAAGATATCTCTCCCTTATACTGAAAATGTCAGCAAAAGCCATTTATTTCAAGAGGTTAGTTTAAGTGCTATATCACGTCAGTAGATAGAGTATCTTGAACAGCCTCAGACTATCACATTCAGAACAGAAGAAGTTTTAAAGCTCAAAGGTTTTATAAGAAGACTAAAATGTGGACCAGATTGCTCAATCATTGAGTTTGACTTATTCTCAGTGCTTAATGCTTCCTTTACTTTTCTGATAAGAAATTGAGATTACCCTATAGGAAATATTTAAAAACCACATCCTATTCTTGCAATCATAAAAAAATGAAGTATACAGCAAAATGTAGTTACCTAGGGCAACTAGGAATTATTTTGCTACTCTCATTTCAAACCCCTGGCATGTTTTTTAGTACCTAATGAATCTCTCATAGTAACTTGATTTTTTTTTTTTGACTTAATGTTGAACAGACAAAAATTGTGTGTATGTATGCGAGTGTGTTATATGTGTGTATATGGGAGCACAAGAAGTTCTGTGGGGGACCTTGACCAGCAAGGCCGGAGATTAGGGGCCCCAGGTCCGGCGTACAAAAGAGGCGATCTTGAACATGCAGCAACAGAGAGAGAGCAGAGAGAGTTTATTGAGTTTCACAGCGGCTTATATGCAGGAGGGAGGATGATGCAATCACGGAAGCCAGGAGGGGAGGAGACCAATGGGCATACAGCACGTTTGGCAGGCTGCTGATCTCGCGAGGGGTGAAAATGGGCG
>NW_004567150.1:1992348-1993425 GCF_000260355.1 Condylura cristata | reverse complement strand
CAGTTGGTGATAATGGGCTTGGATAGGTCGTGACATGACCTTATCAACCTGCTGTTTTACAAAATCAACAATCCGGTTGAAAATGCATGGGCCAATAGTCAGTTGAAGAAGGAGTAGCAATAGGGGGCCTGTTATGGCTGAAAGCAGAGTAGTAAGCCAGGGAGATCCTTTAAGCCACCCATCAAACCAATTTTGTTGATTTTCAAATTCTCGTCTTCTTTGGGCAAGTCTCTCCCTTAGTTTTTCCATGGATTCTCTAACTACTCCTGTTTGATCTGCATAAAAACAGCATTCCTCCTTCAAAGCTGCACACAATCCCCCTTCCTGTAGAAATAATAAATCTAATCCCCTTCTATTTTGTAGGACAACCTCAGAGAGGGAGGTCAAAGATTTCTCAAGGGCAGTAATAGATTTCTCGATAGCTTCCAAATCAGTAGTCATAGCTTTCTGCAACTGTAAAAGATGGTCATTTTGTATAAGGGCGGTGGTCCCTGTTCCAATGCCAGCAGCTACGCCCCTGATACCTAATAGGAGGGCAATAGTCATAGATATAGGTTCTCTGGGATATCTACTTCTCTGTTCAAAAAATTGTAACCACGTCATCATCTCGGTGGTAGGTGACACGTGGCCAGAGTTGAACCAACACGCAATATTCATGTGATTGGTTGAAAACCTGGGCAGACACACAAGGGGTCAGCCCTGTATTACAGGCCCAGTAGGACCCGTTGGATGCCTCAAGATAATACTGACCCGTGGAGATAGTTAGCGTTTGATTGCAAAGGTGTAAATGGGTCCGAGGAATTGAGCCCAAACAGAGGCCCTTACCAGAGACCTCAGGGAGTGTTAGCCTGCGAGCATGTTCGCTACAGCGAGGGCTGGGAGAGGTGGCGATACTCGGTTTACCATGGAAGGCTATTCCTTCATAATAGGGAGGGTTGGAAGAGAGACAAAGCCAACAATGTAGAGTCTTGCTTGGGTCTGTGGCATTTAGGGCATAGTAAGCCCCTCGGACTAGATTAACCAACCTGTCACCTGTACCTACGCTAGAAGGAGAGGAAGTAGTAATAAAAGACTCTT
>NW_004567150.1:1989777-1992093 GCF_000260355.1 Condylura cristata | reverse complement strand
CAAACCCCAAGTCCTGCCCGAGAGCCAGTCTCTGAAAGTTTTACCCTGAGTAGTGAATTTTATTTTGAGAGGCAAAGAGAGCCCGTGTCCGTGGTCACGAGCACCCTGGCCGGAGCCCTTAATTAAGATGCAAGTGGGTCCATTAGTATCCGGCGTTTTATAGCCCCGGGAGACAGTAATCAGATCCCAAGAAGAGGAGGGGTGCCAATATGCTGCCCCTGTAGTTTCACATCCTCAGCTTTTACAGAAGAATTCTTCATATCCACCACAGGTGGACGCCACAGATGGACTTCTGCCATCCTTGGGGCACACATCAAAATCTGACTGGGCCAGTTTGCAATGGGAGGTGGGGCTGATACAACCCGGGGCGGACATGGTTGCAACGTTCGAGCCATGAAACACGAGTCATGTTGTGCCATTTAACTGGCCTAGTTGTACGGTGGGTATGTCCCAAGTGTCTAGCCCTGCAGCCAATTGGCAAAAATCGGGGGTGAGTGTGGGCCACCAGGAATATGGAGTATGAGTGCTGGTAATTGACCAGACCGTTTCGCCTGTCTGAGATATTACTTGCCATGTGAGATGTTTTGTGGTGTGTGGGCTTTCTGGAGAGACAGCAGAAAAAGAAAGGACAATGATCAACAACAACAAGGGGGGTGCAAACAGCGTCTGTGACCGCGGCTGGTGTGATCGGAGGCATCTGTCAGAAGATGGACTTGGTATCCCCGGACCAGCAGCCATTCTGGACTTGGTAACCGATTGTAGATTGTAGAGTCACAGATGGACGAGTATTTTCTGAAAAAGAAAAGAGAGAGTAACTGGCCTCAGGGGGGGACTGAAGGCCCCTCCCGGGGCTGGGGATTAGAATGTCTCACGAGCCGTTCAGGGAACCAGCGGGCGGCATCATGAGACTGTGAGAAGACACAAACTGAGCCACGACCCCAAATCAGAACTGGATCGGGTCCGTTCCAGGATCCGTCCAGGGGGTCCTTCCATTTCACCATGGCATACTGATCTTGAGTTTTGTGGTGCCAAAATCTGTCAGCAGCTGAATGGTTTTTAATGTCTAGTCGCAGGAAATTTAAAATGAACCGGGTATGATTGAGAAGATTGCGCGGAGGTCCCGTTGTGGGATACCACGTTGTAGTTATCAATTTTTGAAGGGTTGTTTTGATAGAGAGATGGGCTCTCTCTACTATGCCCTGGCCCTGTGGATTATAAGGTATGCCCGTAACATGATGAATGGAAAGAGCTGTACAGAATTTTTTGAAGGCCAGGGATGTATAGCCTGGGCCATTATCTGTCTTTAACTGTTTGGGAACTCCTAAGACTGTGAAACAATGAAGCAGATGAGCAATAACATATCTGGTGGCTTCCCCTGGTTGTAGGGTCGCCATGAGAAATCCACTAAAGGTGTCTACCGAGACATGAACAAAATGCATACGTCCAAAAGGGGTGTGATGAGTAACATCCATCTGCCAAATAGCGTTTGGCAAGAGTCCTCTGGGGTTGACCCCCAGAGACGGAACTGGAACAGAGGTGGGACAAGAGGGACAGTTTTTGACAATCTGTCTGGCCTGTTCACGAGTGATGTGATAAAGAACTCGCAATGAATGGGAATTGAGGTGGTGAAGGGCGTGTGCCTCCTCTGCCTGTTGACAGTGGTCACCAACAGTGTAGGGGACTTCGAGTGGTGGCGTCCGCTAAAGCATTGCCCTGCACCAGGGGCCCTGGTAAGCCTGAATGAGCACGAAGGTGACCAAGGTGGAATGGCATGGTGCGTTGACGAATCAATCTCTGGCTGGTCTGGAACAAAACTGACGCGGTTGAGGAGGGCTTGATAAATGAAACCGTTTCAAGGGCAGGTATAGATTGAGCGAGGTAAGAACTATCAGTATAAATATTTAACGGTTGATTATGGAAATCAGAGAGTACCTTTAATATAGCTTCAAGTTCAACCAATTGTGCAGAGGTGTGGGGTATAACAAAAGACACACAAGAGTCACGACAGACATAGGCCGCGGTGCCATTAGAGGACCCGTCTGTAAAAACTGTCAGCACACTTGGAATTGGCTCTTTACGAATAATTTGTGGAAAAATGAACTGATGAGTATTACAGAACTGTAGGAGCTTATTAGGAGGGAGGTGATTGTCTATAATTCCTAAAAAGGAGGCACAGGCAATGAGCCAGGAGTCAGAATTTTGTAAGAGCCAATCAACCTGTGATTTGGAGTATGGCTGGATTATTTTTGAGGGGTCTCTGCCATATAACTTGCGACCGGTCGTTCTGGCCACGACAATAAGCTGAGCAACAGCCTC
>NW_004567150.1:1980356-1981351 GCF_000260355.1 Condylura cristata | reverse complement strand
TAAAAATAAAAGGAGAGAGGTGGGGGAAATGTGTGAAGTAGCTTTAAATTATACTACAGTAAATAAAGCAATATGGTATATGTATACACACATATATATTCATACATATATATACATCAATAAAATAGGTGTATATGTATACACACATATATATTCATATATACATGTACATCAATAAAATAGGTGGACCAGTAGAACAGAATTAGGAGTCTAGTTGTAAAACTACAATAAAGGAGAAAGGAAAGTCTCTAACAAATGTTTCTGGGATCACTGGAAATCCACATATGGAAGAATGACATCAGAAATTGTGTAATTTCATACATAAAATTGAGCTCTAAATAGATTAATGACTTAAATATCAGACAGCCAAAAATAAAATGTATATAAGAAGATATTATGCATTCCATTACATCAATGATAAAGAGATATTTAGACACAAACTTTATGGTGAGGATAATTAAAACATCAATAAATGGGGTAACCTCAAGTTAGCTTTTACACAGCAAAAGAAAATTTAAGTAGATTAAAAAATCATCCTACCAGTGGGACAAAATATTCACACAACATGTAACTAACAAGGGGTTAATATTCAAAATATGTGAAACAGATACAGAATTTAAAAATACCAATTTTGAAACAAACCAATTAATAAAGGGGCATCAGATATGAAGACACAATTCACCAAAGATGACATTCAGAAGGCCAACAGATCCATAGGGAAATGTTCATAATTGCATTTAACAAGGGAGAAATAAGAACCACAATGATGTCATCTCACATCTATGAGAATGCACATATTAACAAGACAAGAGCTGAAGAAGATGCTGAGATAGAGACCTCTACAAACTTATTGGTGGGAATGCAAACTGGTGCAATCTCTTTGGAAAGTGGTTTGGATTCACCTTAAAAATACTAAAATGGGGGCCCTCTCTGTTGGTGCAGCAGGTTAAAGCCACTTCAGCATGAGTTCTATCCCCACCTGCCCCAGAGGTGAC
>NW_004567150.1:1918639-1978221 GCF_000260355.1 Condylura cristata | reverse complement strand
TAGATTTTCCCAGCATCTTTTGTAAAGAAAATTTCCGTGTCCATTGTGTTGTTGTGACTGCTTTCTCCTGAATTAAATGTTGATGTGTATGTGGCATTTTATATTATTTTTATATTGTTTGAATCTCCATCCTTCACCATTTTGTAACCTCTTAAAAAACAAACAAAAAACAAACAAAAAAAACTCCCACTCATTTATTTAATTATTATTTTCCTGTAGAGCAGTCTTAGAATTGTTAACCCATATCTACCTTAGAAACAACTCTTATCTTCCAGAGTCGAGATACACACTTGTGTGGATTCTTTTTCTCTTGTTTAGACACCCAACTTACTTACAAAGTTAGTAAGTCAGCACCTTTTCTTGCCACCCTCCTCAATGACTTTTTTTTTGTCTAGTTATAATACATTTGTCTTGTTTTAACACTTTCTGCATTCTTTCCTGGATTTTCCTATTGTCCTGAGTCATTATTTTAAATTTACATACCAAAGACTCATATTTTGTCCTTTAAAACTTTATGTCTTTGAAAAATATACTGTCACATATCCACACTACACTGTAGCTTCCAAAAAAAAAAATTCCTGTAGCAAACATTAAACAATCCTAAAATTCATCTCTATATAATCTGATAGTCCAATTCATTTTTATTTTTGATTACTATTGCATTGTATCAATGCAAGATAATAATTGTTTGCCTACTGAAAGAAATATCAGGTTTTTTTCACATCTTGTGTATTTTTCTTTTTTCTTTTTAAATTTATTTATTTATGCTTACAGAACTGGGGTACAGGCCAGAAGTGTGGTGGGTGAGTGAATTCATCAGAGACAGAGTAGGGAGCAGAAAAGGCAGATTGACAAAGTACACTGGTTCAGGTAGAAGCAGGAAGGTCAGAAGAGGTCTGCTGCACCATGTGGGTCAGCTCCAAGGCCAGGGATTGAACTGGTGCTGCAGTGGCTTCCAAGAGCTTCATAATGTGGTACTTTAACACGTTGCACCACCAAGGAGATCCCCTTCATCTTGTGTATTTTTCATAAATAAAACATTTCTTTATAATTTGAACACCTTTTGTTTCATTTTATTGTCTAATAAAATATTTTAAATAATTATAAAGATGCCTATAAACCTATGCCTTCTGGAATTTGTGTGGATATAACTAACTCATTTGGCATATTTATATATATACACACATCCACACATATATATTGAAAATAATCATTGTATTCTCTAGTAAACCCACATTAATTTTGTAATTTTGTAATAATTTGCCAAGCTATCTTTTGCTGTACAACTTTGCATTCCACCAGCAACTAATGAGAATTTCTGTTGTTTATATGCTGGCCAATAATTAGTACTATTATTAATTAGTACTATTTTTTTTTTGGTACTAGCTTTCTAATATTTTACTGCTATTTAATTTATAATCCACTAAATATGAGACTGAACTTTTTTATATGTATAAAATTCATCTGAAAAATTCTTGAGATGTCTGTTCAGTTTTGCCTATTTCAATAGGATTATTTACTTTTATCATTGATTCTTGTTCTATAGAATGTTAATCAATTCCTTTAATTTAATCAAGGCATTTTCTTCTTTTTACCAAGAAAAGCTATATTATTTACCATTTTTTTGTTTCTTTAAACTATTAAATTGATTATATCAATTTCTTTTAATATTATATAATGCTTATTTTGATTGATTGGCTTTATAAATTGAAATATTTCTGCAATAATTCTAATTTGAAGCTCTCTGAAGCCACTGCAGCACTAGCTCGATCCCTGGCCAGGGAGGTGACCCACACAGCATGGTAGGCCTCTTCTGACCTGCTCACTGACCCCCTCCGCAGCATACTTCATCATTCTGCCTGTTCTGCCCCCCACTCTATCTCTGGTGAATCCTCTCACCCACCATACCTCTGGCCTGTACCCCAGTTCTGTATGCATAAATGAACAAATCTTTAAAAAAAAAGTTATACACTAAATGTTATCATTTTAATACATTAACCTTGGCATAAACTCCATAGTAATTGTAGAGCTAGATGTCTCAAATTATACTTCCTGAGCTGTATTTCTATGATTTCATTTCATATCCCAAAGAAAAATCTAGAACCAACAGAAAGTATTCTTCAACCTTTATTGAAATAAAGAAAATAACTATTATTGTGCTATAAGATTTCCAACTCCATAGAAATAGAGCATTGGTAGAAACATGACCAGCACTTGAGTTGGGATCCCTATGACCTGGCGCAGAGGATGTCCCTGATGCCATTATCTTCTACTTTAAAGTCAGAACAGCACGCCTTCCACTTCTCAGAAAGCACTTGAGAAATAGCTTCTCCAACAAAGCATAGAATTGGAACAGGGAGAAATATAGCTGCTGTTTTGAGGTCACAAAGGACGAGGAAATCCAGGAAGGTAGGAATGAAAAAGCAGATGACCAGGAAGGTTTGCTGTTGCCAGTATAACTCATGCCGCGCAGATACATTTTCTGAGCCTATGAATTAGGATAGAGCTAGTAAGGAACATAGGACTCAAGCACTGTCCTTCTAATTCTGACTCCTGCTTCTCCACACATACTATGGAGAGTGGTTAAACATGCAAGACTTTTCTCTATCATACAATGTCATTCTTAAAATTTTTGCACTCTGCAAAAATCACACACATAGTAGAACATGTACTGATCCTGATTACTAAAATCCTATGCTATTTTGTAATCAAACTCTATAAAAATTAACAACCTCAATTAAAATACTAACCTATTTAAAAGACATATTAACCTTTAATTCACAGAATTATATTTTAAAAAAGCTTACTTTAAATCTCATGAAAGTATTTTGATGGAAGCAGGTATAAGGCACATCCCCAAAGCTGTGA
Source organism: Condylura cristata (assembly GCF_000260355.1). Taxonomy (NCBI): domain Eukaryota; kingdom Metazoa; phylum Chordata; class Mammalia; order Eulipotyphla; family Talpidae; genus Condylura; species Condylura cristata. Next base: position 1,975,353 of record NW_004567150.1, on the reverse strand, counting down.
ACAGTGGAGACAGGGGTGGGGAGGGAGCCTCATTATTGGGAGGTTGAAGGGACAAAGCTGCTGCTGGCCTTGCACGAGGTGCTGCCATAACAGACTAATGGCTCCAGTTCGTCGATGTCTTGGGGTTTTTGTCAGGCTGGTGTCAAGGTCTGGCTACTGTCTCCCTCCAGACTGAGACCTGCACATTCTCCCTTCTCTTTGGCTCCCTCCAGACTGAGACCTGCAAATTCTCCCTTCTCTTTGACTCCTTCACAGAGGGTCAAATGTCTTGAGCACAGGACTGAGGCCCAGGTCATAGGCAAAGAGATAGAGAGGACTTAAGGGCAGTCAGCCTGCTGGCCCAAGAAACATCTGTGATTGACTCATCCATGGTCTGCCACTATTAAGGGATGGTAGTTACCCTGTGGGATTAGAAGGCCTGGCTGGAGGATAGCAAATCAGAGAAATGGCAACACCAGGGTGGCTTTACTATAGCTTATGTGGTAGTGGTGATGCTGTCAACAGAAGTGGTTCCAGCTATTGTGTAAGCCTGCCACAAGCCTCAGCACAACTTTCCTTCTTTTGACCCTTCTTCCAGCGGTGAAGGCAGTTTCCTGCTTTGTGAGATGCTTCACGACCAGGTCATAGATGGGCCCTGACTATATAGAGTCCATGCCTAGTCCTGAGGCTCTTTGGTTCATTGATATCTTGGGTTTCCAAAGGTGTACTTAAGGTTCATAAGTACACAGGTCATTACCCAAAAGAGGGAACACTTGCTCAGCCTGAGGTGGCTTTCATGCTGTAGGCAATATGGAATGAGCCAAGGATGAGGACAATTTTTTGCCACTTCCTACCAAGTTTTTTTTTTTTATTAAGATAATATTGGTTCACAGTTCTGTATATGATGCAGAGATGAAGGTATACAGCTCTTCAGATACAAATTACCACATCCACAAAGACACCAATAGTTCTCCACTGTGATCCCCCATTGGACCCCACTCATAGGTTCCCCTACAGTCGTGTTTACTTTACAGTCAGACATCTAGGGTTTGTTATGGTTTAGTTTTGTCTGTCTGTTTTGTTTCTTTACATTTCAAATATTAGCAAAGTCATCCTACATTTACCTTTTTTTCTGATAGCTCATTTTACTTAACATAATCACCTCCATTTCCATTCATGTTGTCAAGAGTAGTCTTCCATTGTGTGAATACATACAGGTAGATATACATCACATATATAAATATCACATGTTATATCTATCATCGTGTGTGTGTGTGTGTGTGTGTGTGTGTGTATAGTATCTCCTTAGTCCACTCACCTGTATTTGGGTACGTAGGTTGTTTCTGTAATTTCACTATTGTAAATTGTGCTGCAGTGAAAATATTTCCCTTATTGTATATTTTTGTATTTCTTGAGAAAATATATAGAATTGATAAATTTCCAACTACCTTTTCATATTCCAGAAATAAATGAAGCATGGAGGTAGAAAAGCATCCAGAAAATTGAGACCTGAGGCATATGTGGCTGTGGTCTGTGCCAACTTAACTATGCTGAAACTATTGAATAGAGCACCTAAATATATTCCCTTTTGACTCCTGGTTAGTATTGCTTTTAAAGGGCATACACTTGGTTGCTATGGAGTGCATGCAGTCCCACACGACATCTGTGGTTGCCACTGGATCTCTTCATTCAGCTTTCCCAAGGCCTGAGTAAGCTACATAGAAAGTGAGAAACATTCTCCTGAGGGTCTCCCATAGCATCAAGGTTGGAGCAGGGAGAGGAAGACATGCATTCCATTGTGCCCAGTCTACTTCCGTTGCCCTTGACACTTAACCTTGTCCACACTTCTTATTTCTCCCACCACTGCCCTATCCTGAAGATTCAGACTCAGACTCAGTGTTGGTACAGAAGCAGTAGGCTGCTCACACTGTCCTCTGGCTCCCACACTGTGCAGGCCTAGCCCTATAATATGTTCTTTCTTTTGCACCAAGTGTAGTGTTTTTACTTTTTTAATGGACACCTGATGGCATGAGATGGAAAACTGTGTCATTGTGCAGGAGTGGAAGAAATGTGCATAGAAGGAGGAATGAACTGTAGGGAGGAAGTATTCAGATGAGGGCCCAGGACAGTTTGTCTCTCCAGTAGACCAGGATTTGCCTGGCAAACATCTTTATGTGAATAATGTAGCTTCATGTCATGTTCTTGTGGGGAAAACAGTCCAGTCAACCTGAGACATTCCAGGACTGGGCAGAGGCAAGAAGGGGGATCCTCTAATGTAAACTGAAGATGGAATCATAATCAAAGAAAGGTTACTGTGGGATTGAGTCTGCAGTTCATAAATTCTACTTATGCTCAGAAATAACTGGGAGACCTATAAGGCCTATAATTGATGAACTCTGTCAACCAGCAAGTTTTCCCACTGAAAGTGGGCTCTTTTAAGAAAGATTGATTTATTTGTGTTATATGGCTTATTTTGCAGTGACAAGAAAAAAATCAAAAAAGGCCTTCATTGTTAAATTTTCCATATGTCAGACAAAATCAGAGCATTATCAAATGTGTACTTTATACTTGCTGTTTCCAAAGGTGAATGGGTATCAACGAGATGAAGTTTCAATTTGGAAACTATCCAAACCTGTTTCTCCAGCTCTTCTCATTTAAGACAGGCAGACTGGATGGGTGCCCCTACCTCTCCCATAGCCTTGCCATCCAACCTCACTCACTAAGATGCATGTTCTCTGATTTCCACCTATAGCACTTTGCTTACCCTACCCATTCTCATCTGGATTTGGAGAGCAGGACAGAAGGCCTGTGACAGGGCTCTGTGTCCAGAAGTGGAGATAGGACTTTAACCTGGCAGCAGCAGGATGTATTCCCATGGAGAATCCAACATGCAGCGCCAGGGAATACCTATTCCAAGCTCATCTGAGGAATGACAAGTCCCAACTAAGATGCTGACAGTGGAGAAGGCAGAAATCTCAAATCCTTCAGATTCCAAATATGTAGGGGATCACTGGCAGCAGAAAGAATGGGAGGATCTGAGAAGCTTCAGAGTCGTCTCCCTAGTGAAAGGTGGGTGTAAAGCTGACTGTCAGCTGCATGTTCAGTTAGCACTACAAAGGCCATCCTTGTACATTATTGAATGCATGCAATTGTCAAAATCAATTTATAAATTAGGTTTTCAAGGAATAAACTGTAGGAAGAATGCAGTTTAAGGGACATGGTTGCTCATGAGATAGCCCGGTGTTTGTGTTGAGCCAGGACAGCAGGGCAAGACAGGAGGGTGCACCTGTGGATGCCAGATGCAGACATCAGGACTGGGATGTTTGGGGAGCTCAGGCTATAGATGGATGTTTGGGGCTATCAGTTTCTAAGAGGCGTGGAGACATGGATATATTTGCCTTTGCCTAGAGAGGAGGTGTAAGGGGCAAGAAATGAGTGAAGTGAGCCTAGTTTCAAAGTTTCTGTAAACAGAGTGAAGCAGAGAAGGAAAGAAAAGAACTGCCAGAGGACCTGGACAGAAGAATTTCAGGAGACAGCAAGCCAGGCAACTCATGTGCTCAGGCTAAGGTTTGGGAGCCCCTTGCTTGTGCTTTATCTGGAGATAGACATGTTCTAATCAGGGGGAGAAGCCTATTTCACATGGGTGGAGGGTACCAAATATCCAAGTTGGATATTAACTTTATATTCAGAACACAGGATTCCAAATATCGCTGACAGTGCTGAAAACCAATCATTGCCTGAAGTGTCAATGAATTATCTGGGATGGTAGGAACTGAACCAAGTGTCACCTCCCTGAGGATACACAAGCTCACGTCTTCAGCAGGACGTGCTGACATTCCTGATACTAGGCTCAGATGTGTAGGATTTGGTGTAAATGACAAAACTGCTTAGGTCAGCCTCTGCTGAGCAGGGACTGAATTTTCCATTACACAAGAATGGCTCCATCCTCATCAAGTCTTCACTCAGCCCCCCTCCCCACCTCCCCGACATTTCCCACCTTTAACAACTTACTCAAGGTGGCCACCCCCATTATCCAAGATATCAGAGAACAGGGCATGGTCAGTCATGGGTCAGTGCTTCCTGGAAGGAGAGCATCAGATACAAATCTGTAGGCTGATCCACAGCAGAGATTTTGATGTTTACAGTCCAGGTTTTCTTCTTTTCATGTTCTCTGCAGTTGAGAAAATAGGGCACAAAGCTAAGATTCTTTCTCAAGCCCGTAGAACCTTTTCTATGACTTCCTGGGGTGTAGCCATGTAAAGTGTACAATAGCCTGGTCTGTTACTCTGTGGGCAGAAGGGGATTTCAAGAGCATCCAAGCAAACAAGAGAGGGGATGTTCAACTGGCCAGATCACTTCTCACTTAAGAACTGATAAATTAAGGAGTCAATGCAGCTCTTAAGATAACAAGAGATCTGGAGGAAAAATAAACTAGAACATTTCAAAATAAATATTCAGCTTTTCAATAGGGCAAAAGAAGAGTTCAGTAAATATGAACAAAATGTTCTTAAAAGAAAACAGATTAACCTTTATGAACAACAGGATGAGATGAAAAGAAAAATGGGTAAAATCTGAGGATTGCAAAGCAATGGACATGTATTATTAAAGAATCTACCTTGAGGGAGTTAAAGAAAGGTTTGCACAGGGGAAACTAAGTGATATGGGATATAAACCTGAGAAGATCCTTTATACATAGAGATGCTGGAGGAGGACAAGAGCCAGGGATGACTGGGACCAGGTCAGGGCCTCTCGTCAGTGTGGGGGTCAGAGCCACATCAGGATGTGCCAACTGAAAAGGCCATTTTAATTCTAGACCCCGAACACATAGCAATCCATTTGTATTAAGTGTGTTTGGGGGAAGGGAAACTCAGACTAAAAGACAGAGAACATAAGAGGTGTCAAGAAGGTCTCTGGCTCCGGCCCTCCTTGCACACACAAGCTGAGGAGAAGGTATTAGACCCTGGTCAATTGCACATCAGAGCATGGCCTTGAGCAGCAGGAGTCTACAATTATACTGTTCAGGTCTCCTTCTGGAACAAGTCATCTGAAGATCAAACTGAACTGAATAAGAGAAAAATGAGTAGAAAGAGAGTTGATTCTTATTATTGTTGCTACCTAATGGAAGATCATTGCTGGTCAAGTAGATAGCTAAGAATAAATAATGGTAATTTTAGGCTCACTCCTGATATTTAAATAAAGATCCCAAAAGAGAGAAATTTAGAGGAATCAAATTGTTAAATAGCCTGTCTTAGGTGGGGAAACTCAAAAAATATCACTAGATTTTGGCCTTTGATAAGTATATAATTGTAGCCAAAACATTTTGAAACATGATCTTAATCATGATGAATACTGAAAAAAAGACGTACCTATTCCAAATTTAAGAAAGAGATAACAAAACGCTGCTGTTTATTTAATCAAGATTATAAAACAAACAATAGAAGACCAAATATTCTAGTTTTCACAGAAAACATAAATTAATTTAGTTGTATGAGTTAAAGGTAGATTCCCCTTTGTTATAACAAAACTAAAAATTCAGTACTGGTGATGTGATTAAAACAATATGACAGGCAGTATGTTGGCAGTAGGAGAACGTGAAAACCAAAAATTAAATGGAAGCAGTGTTAAGCTAGAGGAAGTCAGGAAAGTATGATTTAAAGTGGTAACACAATCAGAATCCTTTTCTAAGTGAAGGTGCCAGTCACAGAGAATGTTTAACATGCTTGAATGTTGTGTCCTAATCCCAGCTCTGAATTACAGATAAAACACTGAGTACTAATGTAGGTTGGTAACAATTTGAACTAGAAGATCACTAGATCACATACCTCATCTTCTTAGGTCTCTGCAAATGGGATTAATGTTGCACTGAGTAATGCCTGGTAATTGGAAGCTCAATTAAACAAACATCTGAAATACAATCAACCCATTGTGATATGTTAAGTGTCCATTTTTGCTGGTCTTTTTAAAAACATCTGGTCCAGAAGAGACAAAAACAGTGAAAGAATGTTCAGACTCTCCAACTTTCCCTAATGGGAACTCAACAAGGGCTTTGGAATGAAAAATAAAGCAGAGATTGAAAACTGGAAACCTGCAAGTAAAATATGTCTTCCTCAGTGGCTTCTTGCCCTCCCCAACATCCTCCTCTGTCTTCTCTCTTCTCCTCCTCATTCTCCTTCCCTCCTCTTTTTTCTCTTCCTCATATCTTTTTATTCATTAGTTGAGATACACATTTGCCCAGAAACTTCTTCATGCTGTCTGAAGTTGTCAGAGTGAAATGGAGAATGGTGGTGCCTCTGTAGAACTGATCATTTTATGTTTTTTGGCTGGGCTGGCTTAATACTGGCTTTTCTGAATTTTAAACTTTGCTAGTTGTTTAATTTTCTATATTATTCTTCTATAAATATAAAAAAATAAGCAGCTTCCAGCATTTAGAAAATGGAATATACTATGTCAAAATTGGAACATCCAGCTGGTCCAAGGTGAAATGGTGGGGCTGGTGAACTCAGTGCAGTGAGCAGCTTTTGCCTTTACAAAGAAATTGGCTTTTAGGTTTACCTCAGGCTCAGTGGGTCAACCTCACTCACTGAAGCCCCCTGGTGGCCCCAGCAGTTCAGAGAGAATAGATTCTCCATGGTCAGCAGAGATCCTTCTCAAGAGGCTGTCTCTGTACCCACATAACAAAAGTATAATTTTTCATTTGTCTTGTGATCCTTCTCAAGAGGCTGTCTCTGTATCCATATAATGAATGTATAATTTTTCATTTGTCTTAAAATGTATGTACCTGTAAATATAGGAATCTGTCTCCATGTTTGTAACTTTCCAGTCAATTTATTTAAAACATGTCCTTGCAAATTTTATTTATATCTCTTCCAGACAACCCAATTTCTTCTTCTTTAGTTTGAATGCCTGAAACTGAAATAGGTTTGCCAAGTATAGTCCCTAACAAAATTTAACTCCTCTTTCTCTCAAAACACACCAAATTCCATGTGGCCCGTGCCCTGATCCAGACCACTGTAGAAGTCATCTGGGAGGTAGTGTCAGTGAGAAATAAGGAGCAGGGACTTTTTCCCTTTGATCTTTGTGACTACTAACACCTGCATGCACTAGGACTATTTATGAATGGACTGTGTTTCAAGGGAAGCACCATCTCAGATATTACACACTGCCAATATCCTGAACAATGGGCACTGTAGCAGGGATTTGATTACAGTGCTGCTCTGCCTGACGCCTGAGAGAGAAGAGTAGCCTTCCCTCCACATCCATCCAGTGGGCAATGGACACTTAGATTTGCTGCACTTGATTCTGTAGAATGTGTCTCTTCCTGGTGAGAAGTTTTCTTTCCAAGTTCTTTGTTTAGGAGTGTTATGTGTTGGTCTCCAAGTCAGCAGGTCTGTCTTTAATCTTTCTTCCAGTGCACTTGATAATCTGACACCAGAAGGACCTGTGAGGCAATCGGTGGTATTTGGAGAGTTCACTGGGAAGCTGCAACTACATGACTTGTTGCCTGCACAGACTCTCTGTGGAGAAAGAACCTTTAGTCTAAATGTAAAAATTATCTCTTGTGGCCCTCCCTGGTGGCGCAGCGGGTTAAAGCACAGCACTGAGAATCTGAAGCCACTTCCGCATGAGTTCAATTCCCGCCTGCCCCGGAGGAGACCACATGGCGAGCCAGAACTCTCCTGACCCGCCCGCTGCTTCCCTCAGCAGTGTACTTCGTCGATCTGCCTGTTCTGCTCCTCACTCTGTCTCTGGTGAAGCCTCTCACCGCCCCTGAGCCTCTGGCCTGTACCCCAGTTCTGTATGAATAAATAAATAAATCTTTAAAAAACAACAACAACAAATTATCTCTTGTATCTCTTGTTTAAATGACAGACATTTGGAATACCTAATTTCTATTTTGGTATCCCAAGTGGGGGGGGGGAGGGGGGACAGAATCAAAACATCTCACATCTCATCCAGGTGAGTTTAATAAAACTTTTCAGCTTTGAATGGGGACTTCTTATGTGGCCATGACTGGAATAGTAAGTTAAGAAGAGGGTGAGGGATATAACTGTATATTGGCCCAATGTCACTAACCTTCCTGTTTAGATAACTACTCCATGAATATGACTTAAAATATACACAATGAGAGGAGGGAACTGCCTGTCAACATTGTACACCACAGGAAAATGCACTTTGTATAATAAGTTCTCAACTGTTGACTGAAAAATCTAGAGAAATGGGGAGATAGACATATGTGCCACATTAATTTGAGTATTAACCCTAGATGACAACAAAATTTATTCAGTAGAGAAAAAGATACTATTTGGTAGGCTACTTTATGCCAAGTACTGGGTTAGGTAGTTACAACAGTATTTTTTCTACATTATTTTAACATATTCTTCTCAATAACATGGTTATACATCTTTAAATAGTGATGATCATTTTTATTGTTTTAGATTTATATAATTAAATATTTTAAATAAAAATTCCCAAAAACAAATGTACTAAAGCCAAATGCAGAATAAAATTTAGATTTGATTTTAAAGCAATGTGGTAACATTAAAAATAGTATAACTTTAAAGTATAATTGGGTTTCTGCAAAAATGGTAACTTCAAAGTATATTTGGGCTTTTGTTACAACCATTCCACAATACTAAACAAGCAGTGACTGCAAACATAGACAGAAAAATGTTTTCAATCACTGAATAAATAACAAAATCTAAGAAAAGGAAAAAAAATTAAAGGACACCTACAATTAACTCAGTATTCTGTCTGGAGATAATTTCTAGGTAGTAACAGAGATAGAGTATAGAGTACCCCAAGAACAATCCTGGGGTTTCAGTGCACTGAGGTAAAGAGTAAAATTATGATGTATATATGACTAGAAATTGCAGGGAGAAGTAGTGAAGAGGGAAGCCCCTGAGTCTTTTTGTTTTTGAATAAAAAGCCACAAATGGATTTATAAAATGCCATAAATGCAGGTAAAGAACTACTGGATTGATGAGAACTGAATAGTTCAAGCACAAACAAGCCAGGAGAATTTAAATTCCAAACAACCAAAGGGGAGTACAAATTGATCTTCAAGTAAATGAAGAGTCAACAAAAAACATAGTCAATAAAATTTTAAGAAGAGAAAGAATCCAGATGTTGAACAATAAAACAGTAACAGTGTTCTTCATCAACTGAAAAATTACTAGATATAGAAATAGAAAGTTAGTAAGGAGATAAAAGACTAAAACAGCAGTATCTATCAAATTGGATTACTTGACATTTACATAATATCCTTCAAATATCGCAACTCACATCATCATAGAGAATAACAACAGTTTTTGTAACTAAAACATTCACCTAGATAGTATAACCTGGAACTTAATAAGTAGCAAAAAAAAAAAAAAAAAAAAAGACAAACAAAAAACTAGAGAATACTCACTGACCAGATGACATAAATAAAAAAATCAATACAGGAATGCATATACAAAATTTTCAAATATTTGGTACTTGAAAACCACAATTCTAGCAAGGAAAATGACAAATTACCAAGGAAAATAAAATTTATTTTGAACTGCATGGAAATAAAAATATCCTATATCCAAATCAAAATTCATATAAATCAGGACATAATGATAAGCGTCTGCTTTTAAATTCTTATCTGAGAAATAAAAAATGGTACATTCAAGCCTTTACTTTTCCCTTAATAAATTATAAAACTTGCAATGAAACACAAAATAATCAAAGAAAAGGTATTCAATTACACTAAAATGTATTGTTCTTTGTGATCCTACATCTTTGAAACTTAGTGTTGTAGATCTGTTAATTAAATTAAAAAAAAATATTTATTTGTGCATATAGAACTTGGGTACAGGCCAGAGGTGAAGGGGTGGGTGAGAGGATACAACAGAGACAGTGTGGGGAGCAGAACAGACTGACTGACCAAGTACACTGCTGGGGGAAGCAGCGGGTAGATCAGGAGAGGTCTGCTGTGCCATGTGGAAAACCTCCGGGACTGGGATCAAACTCATGCTGAATTGGCTTTAGCTGCTTAGTGCTGTGCTTTAACCCCTTGTACCATCAGGGAGGGTCCTGTTAATTAAATTTAAAAAAATACCAAAGATAAATAAAAGTAAAGCCCATAGAGATATTTTATATCAATAAAATTTATATAATTAAAGTTAGAGTAAGTTAAAAAAATAAAAATCATCACATTGTAGATAAAAAGAGGATATCACTATATAGCATTCCTATTTTTCAGGTATAATGAATACTTATTTTTGTAAACAAATTTGATAATATAGGAAAAAATTCAAATAATTTGAAAAATATGTTTTACAAAAGTATGGAAGAAAAAAATAGGAATAGTTATATTCCTGATAGAAGTGTTCAATTAAAAGATTTCCACTAAAGAACAGATCAACAGGTAATCTCCATAGACAAGGACTCAACGAGTTACCAAAAGAAGCTGAACACCAAAAGAGACCCCCGAGTGTCACTGGCAGAAGACAACAGACAAAATTCCACACAATAGGATCTGGAAAAACAGGATATTGAAACAAAATGAGGCTCATATACCCTCCACAACAGAAGTGTCTGGAAGTCCCTCTGCCATCCCAGAAAGAACATCCAAAAGAATGCCAGTCAATAATAGCAATACTGTGTCTCAACAAATAGAAAGTATTGGAAAATACAAGACAGGGAAAAGAACACAAATAAAATTGGGGAAAATTCACCACAAAAAGATCAGACAACAGAAACAACCAAAGACATAAAAGAATTGCTCAGGCCACCAGATAGAGAATTCAGAATCACCATGATAAACAAAAAGATGAGAAAGAAAAAAATGAAATGAGGCAAACTAACAAGGAGTTGAAGAATGCAAACAAGGAAATGAATGAAAGAAGTGAAAACAAAAGAAAAACGATATGAGACAAGCAATCAATGAACTGAAGACAGAAAATGAGACATTAAAAAAAGAAATAGAAGAAATTCAAGAGAGGAAAAGGCCACTAGAGGAGATATAGAATGCTGGGAAAAGTAATGAAAACAGAATGGATGAAATGAAAGAACAAATCAGCTCCCCCTCAAAGATGCAAAAAAGAATTAAAAAAGAAATAGAAATAAAAAGGAAATGGAATGAAGAAACACTTCAAGACCTATCTGACACCATTAGGAAAGGAAATATCAGAGTTATAGGTATACCAAAAAGTGAAGAGAAAGGCCAAGGAATTGAGAAAATATTCACAGAGATAATAGAACTTCCCAAATATGAAGGAGATGAAAATAGATATCCAAGAAGCAAGAACACCACCAAACTACCATGACAACAGGAGAAATACAGCAAGACACATCAGAGTAAAACTACCAAGAATACAAGACAAGGAAAAGATAATGAGAATGACAAGAGGAAATAAACAAATACCTTTAAAGGGAAACCATCAGGCTGACATCAGACTGCTCCAAAGAAGCACTACTGCAAGAAGAGAGTGGAGGGACATACTCAACAAACTCCAAAGCATTAAATGCCAACCAAGAATACTCTATCCTGTGAAGCTCTCCTTCCTCTATGAAGAAAGAATAAGGACATTTTCAAACAAACATGAAAATATTGTTTGAAATGATTCCACAATTTCATCATGACTGAACCCTCCACTCCAAAAAATACTACAAGAAGCCCTCAAATCAAATCCAACAGAAGAATGAACACGAACACTTCAAAACAGGGAAAATACAAAAGGACCAAAATGGCAAATGTAGGTGCCAGTATATCAATATTATCTCTAAAAGCAAATGGCTAAAACTCATCAATAAAAAGACACAGAGTTGCAGGGTGGATTAAAAAAAGAAAAAAGTTCTGCTGTCTGCAGGAAACACATCTAACTGCAAAAGATAAAAACATATTGAAAATAAAAGGATGGAAAACAATTCTACAGGCAAATGGAGCAATAAAGAAGGCAGGAACAGCTATACTTATATCAGATAAAATAGACTTCAAACTAAAAATGGTTAAAAGAGACACAGAAGGCCATTACATTATGATTAAGAGAATGATATAACAAGAAGGCATAATAATCATCAACATAAATGCACCAAATGAAGGAGCACCAAAATATATCTGGAAACTACTGTCATCTATGAAAACATAAATCAGAGAAAATACATGCATACTAGGAGACTTCAACACACCACTCTCCACAATGGACAGATCAACAAGACAAAAAATAAGCAAAGCCAATAAAGCTCTAAACAAGAACCTGGAAAACATGGGTCTAACAGACATCTATAGAATACTGCACCCCAGAAAATCTGAGTGCACATTTTTCTCAAACCCACATGGATCATTATCTAGGCTTGACCACATACTGGGTCACAAGTCAAATATCAATGTATACACTAAGAGTGAAATCATACCAACTATTTTCTCTGACCATGAAGGAATCAAACTAGAAATAAACCATATGAAGAAGACAAGAAAACCACCTACCATGTGGAGACTGAAATCCACACTACTGGAGTACCATTAGTTCAATGAGGAGATCAAACAATAAATTAAAACAACGACGACACCAAGTCTCCAAAACTTATGGGATGCCATAAAAGCAGTTATAAGAGAAAAATATATAACATTACAGGCTCACATAAAGAAGCAAGTAATAACTCAAAGAAACAACTTAATGTTCCACCTTAAAGAACTGGAAAAAGGAACAACAAAATAATCCAAAATCAAGTAGAAGACAGGAAATAATAAAAGTCAAATCAGAAATAAATGAAATGGATGTTAGAAAAACAGTCCAAAAAATCAGTGAAGCCAAAAGTTGATTCTTTGAAAAAATAAACAAGATAGACAGGCCACTAGCCAGGCTCAAAAAAAAAAGAGAGAGAGAGAGAGAGAAAGCACAAGTAAACAATCATAAATGAAAGAGAGAAATCACAACAGACCCAGCAGAAATCAAAAGAATAATCAGAGAATACTATAATACTATCAACAGCTATATGGAAACCAGTTGGACAATTTAGCAGAAATGCACAAATTCCTACAACTCTACAACCACCAAAAGCTAGATAAAGAAGAAATAGAGGCCCTCCCTGGTGGTGCAGTGGGTTAAAGCACTGCACTAAGAAGCTTAAGCCAATTCCTCATGAGTTTGATCCCCGTCTGCCCCAGAGGAGATCCACATGGCGTGGCAGACCTCTCCTGACCTGCCCGCTGCTCCCCTCAGCAGTGTACTTCATCGATCTGCCTGTTCTGCTCCCCACTCTGTTCCTGGTGAATCCTCTCACCCTCCGCATCTCTGGTCTGTACCCCAGTACTGTATGAATAAATAAATCTTAAAACAAGAAGAAGAAGAAATAGAATGACTAAACAGGTCATTTACAAGCAAGGTATATGAAGAAGTAATCAAAACCTCCCCCAAAGTAAAAGCCCAGGCCAGTTGGATTTAAAATGAGTTTCACCGAACATTCTACACAGACTCATCTAAAAAATCGAAGAAGGAAAACTACCACATACTTTCTACGAAGCCAACATCACACTAATACCAAAACCTAACAAAGAAAACACACAAAAAAATAAAACTTCAGACCAATCCCCCTAAAGAACAATGATGCAAAAATCTTCAACAAAATCTCAGCCAACAGAATCCAGTAATGCATTAAAAGAATGATACACCATGACTAAGTGGGCTGTATCCCAGGAGCACAAGGATGGTTCAACATCAGAAAATCAATTAAGGTAACCCATCACATCAACCGACAGAAAAATTAAAACCACATAATCAAATCAATAGATGTGGAGAAGGCATTCGACAAAGTTCAACACCCATTTCTGTTTAAAGCTCTCGATATCCTCGGAATAGAAGGAACATACCTCAACATGATAATAGCCATATATGATAAACCCATAGCCAATATTATCCTCAATGGAGAAAAGCTGAAATCCTTTCCCTTGATATCAGGAATAAGACAGGGGTGTCCACTATCGCCACTGCTCTTCAACATAACACTGGAAGTTCTAGCCAGAGTAATAAGACAGGAAAAAAAACATACAAGGAATCCAAGTAGGGAAAGAAGAATTAAAACTGTCCTTATTTGTAGGTGATATGTTAATCTACATGGAAAACCCTAAAAACTCCACAGAGAAACTAATCAAAACCATCCACCAGTTTAGCAAGGTAGCAGGATATAAAATCAACACACAAAAGTCAGAAGCCTTCCTATATACAAACACCCAATCAGAAGAAACAGAAATAAAAAAGAAAAATCCCCTTTTCAATTAAAACAAAAAGAATCAAAATACCTGGGAGTCAACCTAAAAAAAAGAGGTAAAAGACTTTTACAAAGAAAATTACAAAACACTTTGAAAAGAAATTCAAGAAGACACCATGAAATGGAAAGACATCCCCTGCTCATGGATTGGGAGAATTAACATCATCAAAATGGCCATCCTACTAAAAGCAATATACAGATTTAATACCATCCCAATAAAAGTCTCAATCACATTCTTCAAATAAATAGAAAAATATTGATGAGATTCATATGGAACAAAAGACCTCGAATAACCAAAACTCTCATGATTAAGAAGAAAGAAAATGGAGGTATTACAATCCCAAGCTTCAAGCTATATTACAAAGCCATAGTAATAAAAACTGCATGGTACTGGAACAATAACAGACATCCAGACCAGTGGATTCAGATAGAAAATGCAGATATAAGCCCACAGGTTTACGGACACTAAATATTTGACAAAGGAGCAAAGAAGAAACAATGGAACAAAGAAAGATTGTTCAGCAAATGGTCCTGGGAAAACTGGGAAGCTACATGCAAAAAAAAAATTAAACTAGATCACTACCTCTCATCATACACAAAAATCAATTCAAAGTGGATTAAAGACCTAGATATAAGACAGAAAACATAAAATACCTGGAAGCCAAGATGGGCCAAACACTGCATGATATACACTTCAGCGACATCTTTGAAGATACAGCACCCAACGCAAAGATAGTGAAGGCAAGGATAAATAGATGGGACTATATCAAGTTAAAGAGCTTCTGTACAGCAAAAGAGACATTACAAAAAAACAAACATCCCACTGATTGGGAAAATTTTTTCTCACTCAAAACTAGCGATAAAGGATTGATCACAAAAATATACAGAGAAATGATGAAATTCAACAAAAATAAACAACCCCATAAAAAAAATGGGCAGAAGAGCTAAAAAGACATTTCTCCAAAGAGGAAATGCAGATGGCCAACAGGCATATGAAAAATGTTCAATATCACTTGTAATAAGGGAGATGCAAATTAAAACCACAATGAGATACCACCTCACCCCAGTGAGAATGGCACCTCTTCAAACAACTAGCAACAACAAATGTTGGCGAGGATGTGGAGAAAAAGGAACTCTCTTGCACTGATGGTGGGAATGCAAACTAGTACAACCACTATGGAAAACTGTTTGGAGGTTCCTCAAACTGCTAAATATGGAGCTTCCCTGTGACCCAGCAATCCCACCCCTAGGTATCTACCCAAAAGACACAAAAACACTGATTGAAAAAGATACCTGTACCCCATATGTATTGCTGCTTTATTCACAATTTGAAAGACATGGAAAGAGCTCCAATGCCCAAAAAAGGATGACTGGATTAAAAAGATGTGGTACATATACACAGTGGAATATTACTCAGCAACCAGAAAAAAGAAACATGTCTTTTGCAGCAACATGGGTGGAGCTGGAAAAGATCATACTTAGTGAAATAAGCTAGAAAGAAAAGGAAAAATACCAAAGTTTCTCTCATAGCAGTAATATAATGGAACAGGCAGGAAAATAATGATAATGATGAACAGCTATATACCAGAGACATTTTGTGGGGGTGGAGTGGGGAATGGGATCTAAAACAGTGAGGGGAGAGAAATGCACTGGACTATGGTGATGGCACATGTGTGATTTGGTGATGGGAAGTCCAGAGGGATTGCAAATGAGATGGAAAAATGCACAAAATGATATAAAACTAAACTATTTTATACAGACACACATATATGTATGTATGTATGTATAAAGTTTAAAAATAAAAGTATCTAATTTCTTAACATAAAAAAATAAGATTTCCACTAAGAAAAGTACTGTATCAAGTGACATCATTAATGAGCTATACCAACCTCTTAAGGAAGAAATAATATCAGTTCTACATATTTTTTCCTTTTAAATAAAGAGAAGAGGAACACATTCTCATGAACTTATTTTGTTCATTCATATCACTACCTCGATATGAATACCAGAAACATCTGAAAATTAGAATACTAAGTACCAATATCTCTTATGAATATATGTTTATATGAAATATTTTAAAAACATTAGCAACTGAAGTTTATTCTACACCATGAGTTATTTTGGTTTACACAAGAAATGCAAGGTTGGTTTAACATTTGGAAATCAGTCACTATATCAATAGAATTAAAAGAAAACACAGATCTCTGTGCCTTCCCTGGTGACCCAACTGATTAAAATGCAGCAATGTGAAGCTATCTGCAGCCACTGCGAAGCTATCTGCAGCCACTGCAGCATGAGTTCGATCCCTGGCCAGGAAGCTGACCCACATAGGGTAGCAGACTTCTCCTGTCTAGCCTGCTGCTCCCCTCAGCAGTGTAATTTGTCAACCTAACTGTTCTGCTCCCCACTATGTCTCTGGTGAAGACTCCATCACCCTTGCACCTCTGGCCTGTAACCCAGTTCTGTATGCATAAGTAAATGAATCTTTAAAAAATACAAAACACGTATCTCAATAGAGCCAAACAGTAACAATCTAAGATAGTCAATGCCAATTCATGACAAAAACTATCAGAATACTCAGAATTTTACAACTTGATATATGTAGGATATCTTCAAAAAGCCAACATCAAACTTGATTAAGAACTGAATACTCTTCCCCTAAAATTGACAACATATGCAAGAGTATCTATGCTCAGCACATATATTTAATAGTTCACCCTTATTCAGGATTTCAGGGGAATTTCTACAGAAATGAATATCTTTCCCCATGATGTATATGGAATTTCAAACGTCTCAGAATACACAAAATTTTATCTGAATGGAACAACTAAGTTGAAGGATGCTGGTACTTGATGTCAAGACTTAACAAATAGCCAAAAAACGGAGACAGGGAGGCATTTGTGTAAAGAAAGACAAAAATGGGACCTCCTTGGTAGCGCACTGACTTAAAGTGAAGCACTGTGAAGCTAGCCACAGGAGTTCGATCCCTGGCCAAGGAGGTGAGCCACATGGCATGGCAGATCTCTCCTGTCTTGCCCGCTGCACCCCTAAGCAGTATACTTCATCAATCTCCCTGTGCTGTACCCCACTCTATCTCTGTGACTCCCGTCACCCCAACCCCACCTCTGTCCTGTACCTCAGCTCTGTATGCATAAATCTTTTTTTTTTTAAGACAAAATTCAGTAAACTGACTTTTTTTTTCCACCAGGGCAGAAAATGGGGATTCTGAACACAATCCCTCCCATTACCATAAATTATGCAGTGGTGTTCCGACATTTAGGGAAATAACAGGGGTTAGCATATCTAGAGTACCATGGATAAGCCTTGCCCTGGGAAAATCACCTTTGTGATCATGCTTATCTTTCTTGCCAGGTAAGTGTGTATTATGGTTGGGTTTTTAATGAAGTTTTAAGGAATTCCAATTGGAATAAAAAATAAAAAAACCTTTTTAAAAAGGGGAAAAATTGGACTATGGAATAGCCATCAGCAATAAAAATAATTATACATACGGCATACATAACACTTCATTTTTCAAGCTCAAAAACAATGGTGCCCCCGGGAAATGGCGACCATGGAGCCCCCAATCACTCCACCCTCGCATACACCAGAAGAGAATGCACCCCTGATGATGCCTCCGCACAGGTACATACCTCCACATACCTGCCCATCTTCTCTCAACCTGGTTCTAAAAGAGAGTTCATTCACTAAACTTTTTTTTTTAAAGGTTTATTTATTTATTCATACAGAACTGGGGTGCAAGCCAGAGATGTGGAGGGTGAGAGGATTCACCAGAGACAGAGCGGAGAACAGAACAGGCAGATCGACTAAGTACACTGCTGAGGGGAGCAGCGGGTGGGTGAGGAGAGGTCTGCCACACCATGTGGTCACCTCTGGGGCAGGCCGGGATCGAACTCATGCGGAAGTGGCTTTAGCTTCTTTGTGCTGTGCTTTAACCCACTACGCCACATCATTCATTAAACTTTTAAGAGAAAATCTTTAACACTGTGATCTGGCCATGTCTTCTAAAATGGAACCCAAAAGAACATTACAAAGAGGAAAAAAAAAAAAGAAAATATAATTCATTCAAATTGAAAATGCTCAGAAAACTAAAATAATAGTGAAGAGCTATTAGGAATTACTATTATAACAAATAAGAGCTCTGTGATGTGGAATCACCGGCCCGCCTTGTTCTCAGGTGTGTCGTCCTGGTGCCTAGAGTTCTGCTTCTCAGCTAGGTGTAGGGTCACACACAGGGCCTCTCACCAAGGGCAAAAGTCCCAGGATGAGGAACATACTGGGAAACCATTATCTGCTGAACACATCAAGCAGATATTAGAAGAAAGGTTCTATGCTTTGACCAGCAGGAGCAATGCAGCCCCCAAGAAATAGTCCCTGGCCACTCTACCCTTGCTTACAACAGGAGATGATGCACTTCCCATAATGCAGACATTAGGTACATTCCAGCATGTACCTGCCCATCTTCTCTTAACCTGGTTCTAAATAAATATGAGACTTCCTAGAGATTGGGCTGCACCCTTTTAGGTGTGAGCCCCTCTGGCCTCTCTCCACTGGGACTTTGAGTATTCTTTCTCTCATCCTTCTCTGCTGCCCCACTAGGTGACACTTTGATAGAAAGTGCTACTGAGATGACAAAGAAACAGAAGCACCCAGTATTCGTGACAAACAAGTACATGAAAAGATGCCAGTATCACTGGATGATTTGGGAAATACAAATTAAAACCATAATGATATTTTACCACACACACATAAAAATAGTTTAAAAAAATAACAATTCTAAAAAAGGTTATAGGAAAAGTAGAGCATTCATAGGTTATTGATAGGAATGTAAAATGCAGTAGCCACCCAGGAAAAGAGTTAAGACAGTTTTTGAAGCAACTGTGTATGCAAAAACTATTGACCCAGCAATTGCCCTCTTGTGAAATTAAAACTTATGTTTACATATAAACCAGTACATGAATATTTATACCAGCTTTATTCCTAGTAGCTAAAAATTAGAATGAATCCAGATGTTCTTTGACGGTGAATGATTAAAGATCCATATGCTCTCCAAACAAAGGAATGCTCAGAAAGCCAAAGAAACAACATGTAGATGTCGGCAACAACTTGTGTGAATCTTCAGAGAATTATTCTGGAGGGAAAAGACCCAATCTCTAACTGTTACATATTGAATGATTCTACAGACACAACATTCTTGAATAATAAATTATAGAAATAGAGAATAGATTAGTGCTTGTCAGACTTAAAAAGTGTGTGTGTGGGGGATGGGTATGATGATAAGACAGCTTACAGAAAATGTAAAAGAAATAATAACTGCCTGGCCCTCCCTGGTGGTGCAACAGGTTAGGACACAGCACTGCAAGCTAGACACATCCACTTCAGTGTAAGTTCAATCCCCAGCCCAGGAGATGATCCACATGGCACAGCAGATCTCTCCTGTCTTGCCCACTGCTCCCCTCAGCAGTATACTTTGTAGATCTATCTACCTGTTCTGCTCCCCACCTCTGGCCTGTACCTAGTTCTGAATGCATGCATGCATAAATAAATCTTAAAAAAAAATGATAACTGCAGTAATGTTCTGTATCTTTAATAAGACTGAAACATTAATACCAGGTGATAGTTTGGCAATATGCTACCATTGAGGGAATTATTTGTGTTATGTCTCACAACTTTAGGTGAATCTACAATTATCTCAAAACTAAAATTTTACATAAGAAACCCTGAGGCAGTTCTTGTTCCAAGACTGTCCAACTGTGTTCATGTAGGCATCTCTCTCAACAATCCTGCCCCTTTCAAATACAGCAGCTCTCTGTTTATGTCAGTGTCTTTCTCTCTCTCATCCCCCCCCCCCAAACAAAGCTGTCCTTTTAAGGTTGGGGAAGAAAAAAAACCTTAGATGGCAAGGAAAAGAGCTGTCCACCTCAGACTGAAATTTACTGTATGGAAAACAAAACAAAAAAAAATTAACCAAGAGGGTAATCAATTCCCAGTTGGAATACAGGCTGTGACAAATGGAGATAAATCTATCTGAATTGTCATATAGACTCACTCAAAGAGTTAGGGAGGGGAAGTGGAAAGGAACTGACTTAAGTGCCACTGGAAAATGATGGTTTGACTATCTATTCTAAGATTATAAATGAAAAAAGAGACTTGCATAAGCACTGTATTCTAGTTGGCAAATAGGTGTCTCATACTAGTAGAATTCAGCAATTATAAACCATTACATGGATATTAGAGTCGGAAATTGTATACAGAAGGAGCCAAATTTCTATTCAATATATGTCAACAAAAGAAGTTACAAGTAAGAGAGAGCAGAAAAAGCTAGACTTGTTTCAGGGCAACCCAATGAAGATTGGGCTGGTTGCCTGACTGTGGGTCCTCACCAATGCGGTGCTTAAGATTCAACTGCAGCTCACACAAAAAGGCTAATAATGGGTTTAATTACAAGAGAAAAGGGAAATGAATAACTCAGGGTAAGAAAGCGAGAGAAAGAAACTTATTAATGTGTCCTACCAATTCCACTGACCTGGAACCCCACTAGCATGCTGAAGAGACAAGAGACAAGCCAGGAGCCAGGAGGCCAAAAAAACCGTGAAGCCCACATGTCCAGTTTTATATCCAAACCTGGATATGCTTAGCTCCACACTCAGGTCCCCCCAAGCTTCCCTTGTTGTTGCTGGGACTTGTCGTTCAGGTGTTTGCAGTGGGGGCGAAGTCTACAAAACCTGTATCTGAAGAGCTCATTCAAGACATCCTTTCTCCTTTACAGAATGAATCCTATGGTGATAGATTATAGGATGGGGACTAGTACTGGAGGAAGGAATGCATGGGAGGCGTCACAAGATTGACTCACACAAAGGGGATGGGTACAAGGGGCTAGTGCAGCAATTGACACAGCCATCAAGTTCCTCAGGCACAAAAGCCCAGATGCCAGGATGTGGGGATGTCTGCAGGAGGTCCCAGCAGGTAACAAACTGTTGGGGCTGTGTTTGAAGCTCAGACCGAAAAGGTAAAAGATAAGGACATGGAGATGAAGCTCACTAGGGAATCTCAAGTCCTTTCAGATTCTACTCAAAATCAACAAACCTTGGCTCACTCCTCCCAAAGAGAAGCTGTCTATATCAGGGCAGTCTCTCTACCAGCTGGGGGCAGCCGCTCCTCTGCCCACCTGTGACTGTGCAGGTGCTTCTTCCCACCCACTTTCTCCCTCTGCAGGGCAGCAGCCTCCTGCCTGCCCATGACCTGTACCATGCTGGGAATTCTCTGCACTGACCTCCCTCAGTGGAGACCACTCTCCTAAATCTGCCTGTCTGCAACCATGCAAGTATCTCTCTCCCTGCAAACCTGTCCCTTTCAGGGTAGCTCTTCCTGCCCACTTGTGCCTATGCAAGTATCTTTTCCTCTCCTGTCTCTTTCTAATAACTTAGTCTTTAAATATAACAGAGTCTTGCTGAAAGGGGAGCTCTGGTGAAACCTTTTCCAGAGTGGGCCCAAGGACCCTCAATTCCAAAAGATGACAGCATCAGTATTATTAATGTATTTTAATATATGCATCTCCATATAGATATACACTTATTATATGGACATGCTCATGTACATGTTAGTGTGCATATAAGTCCCCTCACTCTTCTCTGGAGAGGGTTTCAACAATGCATTGGTACCCAGTGTCAAAATGCTGCTACTACACAGGCATGCTAGGCGCCTGGTCTTGATTTCTAAATACTGCGTTCCAATAGAAGGAATTAGGGTTTCTTCCAGAAATGGACTATTGCAGGACTGGGACTTAGAAAACACAAAATGACTCTGGGGTATCTTATGCTAAAAAGTAAATGCTTTCAAGAAATGAACATAGTTGCTAACCTGAAAGAGTGCTAAAACCAAAGTTGAAACCATATGAGCAACAAAATAAATAATGCAGAATTGAATTATAACTCAAAGTTGAAATTAACATATATGAGGTCATGCTAAATTAACTAAAGATTGAATATTATAAACTGGGAAAATAAGCACATCTTTCTTACAGAAAACCTACAAGTAAGTACATTAGAGTCAGAGAAAGAAAAACATGATTAGTAAGCCACTGTAATAACTACTGCAGGCCAGACCCACTAATGATTTCTAAAATTAGAAGCCTAAAATTTAAGGAGAAATAGGATATTTACATAGTTTCAAAGTACTAAGTATATTTATCAATTACTCTAATGTTTTTAACATACATCCACAAATTATTTGATGTGCTTCTTAAAGAAGTAGAACTGAATTTCCATCTCATTAAAAGTAGACTGGTCTTAATGACTTAAGTTGTAATGTATGGAATATGAAAAGAAGAAAAGTGGAACTTTATAGTGGAGAAAACTTACAGTTATCTAAATGAGGAAGATTAGCATCACTATGTTGATGTCATGTTGATGTCACATACCCCCAGATGTGATGAGAGGTGAAGGGAATTTAACTCTATGGAATTTTACCCTAAAAATCCATAACCCCATTCTGTGCATGATATGCAAACATATAAACAAAAAATTTAAAATATGTACTAAAAAAATACTTGGTGCATTAAATATGTCAAGATCACACCCAAGAAAAGACTTAAAAATAACACAGATTGGAGAAAACTAAGGTGATATGGTGACCAGGTGCAATATATATAGTTTGGATTAGATTCTGGAACAGAAAAAAGACATTATTGGAAAAGTTGGAAGCATAACTCTGAAAAGAAACAGACATAGGACAGCAAGGGGCACTGAAACTGACCAAAAACACTGCACAATCACTCTACTGGTCACCACCTGAGTTTTTCACCTGCTCACACAATTCCAATACTGTGCAGGTTCAGAGAACAATGTAATGAAATTTATTTAACAAACCAGGAAAGAACAGAGAGTCACTGAGGCCAAAATGGCCATTTACCTCACCTGAAGCTGTGTCCACATTTTTTAAAGTTCTAAACACAAACACTCCAAAGATGGCAACTTCCTGCTCCTGAGGTTGCAAAGCTCCTCTCCTGCACAAGAGGCCATACTCCCAACACCTGGCAATCAGACAGCAGGCCAGGTTCCAACTCACTAAGACAATAGAAAACACAACAGGAAGAGTCTTCCCAGAGCTGCTAAAATGCCCAGCACAGCACCAGAGCAGCAACACTCAAAACAGCAGCTGCAGTGGCTGGATGACCTGGCCCTCATGCCTCTCAGTGAGGTACCAGTTGCTTCCCCAACAGCAGCAAAACAGAACAGTTTCAGTCGATCAGCTAACTGAAAAGCCTTGAACTTCTCCTCTCTGAGGCTGGCTGTTGGAAGCCTCTTCATGTTCTTCAGAGGCCCATACCAGTGTTCTGGAAGATCAAAATGATGGGGGCAGAAATTGCTTATCCTAGAATCACTGTAGATGTCAAAATTCTGACTCTTGAACACCAAATGCTGGGGGCTGCTTATGCAGTCCCTTATATTATCAGAGTCTCCAGAATATCTAAAATGTGATACTTTTTAGCATTTCCCCAGCTATCTATCCTCACCAGCAACCCCATCCAGAGGACAGCACCTTTAACAGTCTTTGGCTTCAGACACCTGATTACAAAAACATAGGAGACAAAACAGCATTTCCAATACTTTTTTAATTCAAAGAACTTATATTTAAAATATATTGAGAATTCTCAGGGCTCAATGATAAGAAGACAAAAACTAGCCATGAAAAAATACTTGAATAGGCAACTTTGACAAAAATGAGTATGGACAGCAAACAGTGAAATCATAGTTATATAACAGCACACCTATAAGGACAGCTAAAGTTAAAAACTAAATTATAGTAGTAAGGGTCAGAGTCATATGTTAAAGATCTTAGATATTCATACATTTTTGGTAAAAATACAAAATTTTACATTAGGAAACACTGGCAATTTCTTATAAAGATTAATATACACTTGGCATAGGGTCCAATCACTCTCCTTCTAGGCATATACCCAAGAGAAATGAACCCAGTGTCTGTATGAAGAATTCCTAATACTCCTTGCAGTTTTATTCATAGTAATCACCAATTCGTAGCCACTCAAATATCTTCTAGCTTGTGAATGGATGAACAATTTGTAGTATATAGTCACAACAGATAACTCCTGTGAAGACATTAGACCTAATACTTAGAACAATATGGAGCAAATTTGAACACATTGTGGTAAATAAAATAGGCTGGTATGAAAAAATTTTTAAAACATGTAAATTTTGTACAATACCACTTGTATTAAATTGTAAATCAGAAATGACTAAACTATGTTCTGGAAGATCAACATGATGAGGGCAGAAATTGCTGATCCTGGAATCACTGTAGATGCCCAAATTCTGACTCTTGAACACCAAATGTTGGGGGCTGCTCACTCACTACCCGGAGTGAGAAGGTGTTGAGCAAACATCACATGCTGGGTAGGTTCATGGACAGTTCTTGCAGATGAAAAGAGAATTTAGAGCCTTTGGTGAATTTATGCCAAGACAGGGGACCGTACACACAGGACAAGAGAGACCCCAACCCTGAAAGAGGGAGGCTAGCAACGGGTAGAACAGTAGCTGCCTTGCCCAGCCCCTTGCACTGTTAAGTGCTTACAGCCACACAATCAATATACTGTCACAAATGCAAGACCCACTTGTTGTTTGCTAGATGTCCAGTGGGGTAAAACAGCATTTTAGAAGGTGAAAAATAGCCTGATTATCTCATTTTTCCTTTCAGAAGGATTAAGTGCAAAGGCGTGACAGGGCTCCCTGGCATGACAGAAATGTCCTCTACTTTGATGGGCTTAGTGTTTTCATAGCTGAGGTGAATAGATTTGTGAATACTTATTTAACTACAGTTAAAATGGATGCAGTTTATTTTATTTAAGTTATTACTCAATAAAGCTGAGTTTTTAAAAGCCACTTGAGTGTCATTGTCTTGCATGAGACTATTTTTTTGCAGACTTGTTTCCAGTGGAAAATAGATACAACAGTAATTCACACTTAGGTAAATTATAAATTGTAGCTTAATCTAGTGTGTTTTCATTGTGTAAAATGTTAGAGAGTCAACAATTCTAAAAGAGAATGAAAATTTAAAGTGGACAGTGTAGCTGACCAAAATATATTCTTATACATAATTGGTCTTCATCCAGAGTTTCTGGTTCAGTTGCCCCAAAGCCTTGGAATTACCTAAGAGTTGAAAGCGTTCAATATGTCTTCACTACCTGAATGAAAATAACTTTTGCAAACATCTGCGGTTGGCATCTGCCTGTAAGAGAAAACTAAACTGGAGAGCCTGATTAGAGTATCTTAACTTCCAGTCCCCATCAGTCCTAGCAGCCAGGGAGGGTCTGGAGGTTGATTTCAGTTGCCGAGGACCCAGGAGTTCATAGATCCTGCCTGTGCAATGAAGCCTCATGGTTACTCAAGAAGAGCCATAGGCTCCTGTGAGGAACTGGGTATGACGGTGCATGGGGCCAGGCCACTTAAGTTTCACCCCTTCCCGGTGCTCCCCTTTGCATCACTTCCATCTGGCTGCTGTGATCTAGTGAGCAAGTAGGTTTCCTGGGTCTGTCAGCTGCTCTAGCAAATGAATCAAACCTGAGGCAGTTATACCGAGAACCTCTGACTTAAAGTTAATTGGTCAGAGTATAACCAGGGCTTGCAGCTGGCACCTGAACTCTGAAGAAGGATCCTGGTAACCTCCAGTCTGTAAACAGCTGTTCAGAAGCCCAGGTAACTAACTGGGTGGGCTTGCAACCATAATTGGTGGTTGCAGCCAAAGACTGTTACAGGTGGTGCCCCTTAGAGGCAGTTGCTGGTGAGGATACATAGCCCCACAGGAAATGCTAAAAAGTACCAGTTTGAGGTGAAGGCTCTGATAAGAAATATAAGGGACTGCACAAACAGCCCCCAGCGTTAAGTGCTTGGATTCAGTGTTTTTGGATCTTCAGTGATTCTGGGGTCAGTGGTTTTGTTACAGAGTAGCCCAGAATGGACTGGGCCACCTGTCTGTGAGGCCTCACTGGCACACTCAAAATTCAGTTATACTGTGGGCACACACAAAATGGGTTTATTTACAAAAGGGGAAAGGAATAGGAAACAACCCAGGGAAAGAGAGTAGGATACAAAGTAACTGGAATACCTTACCGGCTTGGCTGACTGAAAACACCGAGTCATGAAATCCAGAGAGCCGTTTCCCGAGCAAGGCAAGAGCGAGAGAACTGCAATCACGTCCTATTTATTCCCCAATGTCCCAGAATTCCTGCGAGCTTTGTCCTTGGGTCCTTGCAATTCTCTCCCTGGCACTGCTGGGAGTTGTAGTTTCCAATCGCTGGAGTAGGGGGTATAGAGTCCAGAAAGCTGGAGTGTTGGAGACCAGCTCCAACTTTTGAGTGTCGGGAAGCAACACAGGCAGGACCCTAAGATGGGAAGGCGTCAGTGAGTGGAGATTCCAAAAGGGAGAGAGGAGCAGGCGCAAGGAAAACAAGGGAGTCAGGATAGGGTGCAAGTCTTCCTGCTATCCCTTCAGCTGGTCTTTATTTATACTGTGTAGCAAGTAGTTAATTGTAATAATGCATAGGGTAAGTTAATGAGATATCTCCATAAAACATTCTCAAGGACAATGGGAAAAAGCATTCTTTTCTTAACAATTTATGGTATAATAGATTATACGTTTTGTGATAGTTATCATGTATACAGCTGTCTAGTTATCTGGGAAAGGGTGAGCTTGTTAGCAAAAGGTTGTTAGGGGTCTTGGGGTAGTAATAAATTGTGTTAGCAGTGTTATCAGTGACTGTCTAAAGAAAGGCTAATGGCTAATTTAAGGCTGGCAGAGAGTAGTTAGTGCTTGTTTTAAAAAGGAGTAAATTAAGAGAAAGTTGTACAGTTGTGTATCAAACAACACCTGTGTAGTCAAGGTTAAAATTTGTCCATGAGTCCTTATGCCCTGGGAGGCTTATCTAAGGTTTGCTCTTTTATTTAAAGAAACCAAGGAAGCTTCCCAGGAGTTTTTATGTCCTGGGATCTTATTTCTCCTGGGGCTTGCCTTTGTCTCAGGAGACAGAGGAATTTCTCCTCCTGGGGCAGCTTGCCTGAACCAGGCAGCCACCTGTGTGGCTAAGACAATCCAGCTGTAAACTGAATGTTTCTCAGAATATTTTGATATTATGATTATACAAAAAAGGGAGGTCATAACATAAGTTAGCAGTGGAAAGTCTGATTTTTCAGCGCTTATCCCGATCCACCCGGAATCTGTCAGACGATGGACGTTGCATAGCTTGTGTCACTGGAGTAGGGGGTGGAATCCACAAGACTCTGCAGAGTTCCTTTAGGATATCCTCCCCCTTAACAATTTCAGTTCCCATTGCTCTGATCTTCCTGAAGGCTGTTGTGGGCCTCTGTGGGACATGGAGAGGCCTCCAGCAGCCAAGCTCAGAGAGGAAAAGTTCAGAGGCTTTGTAAATAGAGGAACAATGGAAACTGTTCCAGGTTTTGCTGCTGTTACAGCCTGGCAGGGGAGGTGAAGACTCAGAGGTGGCGTCTCCCTGAATTGCATGTGTGTGGCCACTTGTCGAGTTGTTTCAGCCGTGGCTTTGACTGTCACTTGTCCGGAGTTGTGCTGGGGCATCACAGCATCACCTGCTGTGTCTTCTGTTGTCTTTGTCAAGTTAGAGCCTGGCCTAGAGTCTGGCTGTCACATTATCCTGGCCTCAGTGGTGTGAAGACACCATCTTAGTTGTTTTTTGTTTAGGACTTGAAAACACTGGACACAGCTTTGGGTAAGGTAAATGGGCAATTTTGGCCTCAGTAATGCTTTGCTTTTTCTTGGTTTGTTCATTGTATCTCATTGATATTGTTTCCTGAGCCTGAGACGTCTTGCAATTGTGTGCGTCTGTGAAGAACTGAGACAGTGACCAATAAATTGTTTGGACAGTGTCCTTGGCTGGTTTTAGGGCCCCTTGCTGCCCTGTATCACAACCGGCATGCAATATGGAGGGCAGCCTGGGGAACCCGAGTCTCACTTAGTAGAATCTGAGACCGTCTCCAGCACACAACATCAGAACTGAGTTGGAGTCTGAGACACACTGCTGTGTTTGAGAACCACTTGGAGGTGCAGGAAAACGTCTGCATATTTCACTAGAATTGGGTCCTGAAACCCAACCATGCAAGAGAGGATGGGAAATGGTTTCAGGCCTAAGAGTATAAAGGAAACAAAAATATATACTTATTTTTTTCTCTTTTAGTCTTGCCTTTTACAGGGAAGGCTGAGGCAGGAAACTTATCCACAACCTTGAGCTGAGCTTTAAGGTGGGCTGTGATTTGGAGCTATAGAGAGAAAGGGTGAGGGGGCAACCGGACACCGGCTCTTTCTCCAGAGACATAGTCTACAGATAGTAGCTGCCTTGCTTTTTCTCTCTTAGAACGTTTCTCTGTGCAGGCAAATATTCCTGAAAAAATGATTAACTGTATCAAGTGCTGTTATAGTAATTCCTCTTTCAGTGAAATGAAACTAACAAAAATATTTTTAGAGTTTTTATGCACAGACCTCCACAGAGACCTTGATAAGCCCAGACAGTAAACAGCTGCAAGGTCACAATCCCTACGCAGGAGTGAGTGTGGGGGGGATCCCTCCAAGGTAAACAAACACCTTGCAGTTCAGCAGAAGTGCATTCCCCAAGACATTTTCAGTATTCTTCTCACTGACCCTGAGTTCATGATAGTTCATGAGGACAGAGTCAGGTTATCTCCAGAGCACCAATATCTGAATAAACATTTGCTGCCCCTTCTCCAGATGACAGCAGCTGACTTAGCATCTGGCTGCAAAGTCATCATAGATATTCCAATTCTGTTTACTGAATTCAACAACCATTTAGTTGTTGAAAGCGATGGCATATTTTGAAAGAATAAAAAAAAAAAACTTTCTTGTTTCTGTGAAATCACATGAAAATGTGCCAAGGGTCTCCTTCACACTGATGAGCATATACGCCCTGTTTAGCAGCTGGAAGCCCCGATATCAAATTTATCACAGAACCCTGCAGGCGGGTAGACTGCTGACTTGGTTGGTGTGGGATCTTGGGTCCTTCTTGTTCTTCACCGAGCGTTTGTTCTTGCTGGTCTGGTCAGCTAGGTATACAAGTCCTGGTCTGAGGAACATGATGGGAAACCAGTTTCTGCCAAAAAAAGCAGGCAGATATTGATATTACAAACAGATTAGCAAGATCAGCTAAAATACCTTACTTGAAAAGATTAGCAGAAAGTTAGGTAAGAGTAGAGAATAGAGATAATAGGCTTTGACAAGACGGAATGAACCCACCCTCCCATCACTCCATCACCTCCCATCACCCTTTCTTATATCCCCCAAAAAGCACACCCTGCAAATGTACACTCCCTAGGTACTTGCTCCACCTTTGTACTTGATTCTAACAAATACGGGACTGCCTCCAGGTAGGGGTTGCACATTACTTCCGGGTGTACCCTGGCCCCTCCCCCCCAGGCTTCTCATTGCTCCACCTGGACCCTGATCAATCATTCCCTTGTCAGCAACACTCCCTACACTTCTTTCTGTGAGGTTAGAGGTTGGAATGAACTCTAATAACTAATTACCTCACTCTCAAGCTCTGCAAAGGTCCACCTGTGAGAATGTCATGCCTCAGTATTCCCCGAAGGCTCTATCCTTGCTGAGATGCTAGTACAAATGGCCCATAGACAGTGCTGGGAAACACAACTATATCTGGCAGTTATAAGGAGATGGAAGGATTTCCTTAGACACTGACAGTTCAGAGGAGTCCAAGATCCAGGTAGAATGAAGTTAGGAGGAGGTATAAGGCTATAGGTAAGTAAGGACCTGGACCAGAAGTCAGTGTGAAGTCAGCGTGAGTCAGGATCCAGCCTCTCTATGGAAGCCAGGTATTCAGGTGTAATTCAGGAGGTAACTAAGCCCACTGTGCATTCTTACTGAGAGTCCACTCTCTTTCTGGCTCTGTTTTTATTGACCCAAAGCCACTGGTGGGCCCTCCCTGATGACATAATGGGTTAGGACACAACACTGTAAGCTTGCTGCAGCTGCTATAGTGCGAGTTTGATCCCCAGGCCTGGAGGTGACCCATATGATGCAGCAGACATCTCCTGTTTTACCTGCTGCTCCCCTCAGCAGTGTACTTCACTGAGCTGCCTGTTCTGCTCCCCACTCTGGCTCTGGTGAATCCTCTCACTGCCCATGCACCTCTGGCCTGTACCCCAGTTCTGTATGCATACATAAATATTTTTTTTAATGACACTGGCGAGTGGCTGGGGATGATAATTACTCTGTATACCTGACAACTACAAGTTGTCATGAGGGAAACAATGTCAGGGAAAAGCCAAGTGGAATCTGAGCCTTGGTGCTCCATTGGGGAACATACCCCCCCTTAAGGCCCCACAGTGAAATGAAGATCTGTTGGGCAACTATCCCAAGGAGGGGAAGTTCATCGTCAATTCCACAGATAAAAAGAGAGTTTTGGAGTCTTTGGTATCTCTGTCATGCTTTCAATGATGAATCAGGGGACTGGACTCAGGCAGACAAGAAGGCAGGAATGCAGCAATTGATGCCCTCACCTCAGAGTGACACAGTGACACAGTCGCAATCACAGTCATGCAGGTGCTGCGAAGCCCCATTTCTCCTTTCTGCAGTTCAGGTGTCTGCACTTACATCTGTGCACTTTCCAGCCCTGTGCTCTCTTCTGTGCCCAGGTGTTCAGGTATCATGTACACGGTCCCAAACACATTTTCCAAAGATTTATTTTTATTTTTTTATACATACAAGAACTGGGGTGTAGGCCATTGATGAAGAAAGAGGATGTATTGGTGAGAGGATTCACTAGAAACAGCAGGGAGCAGAATAGGCAGATTGTGACTGAAGTACACTGCTGAGGGGAGCAGCGGGTGGGTCTGGAGAGTTCTGCCGCGCCATGTGGGTCACCTTCCTGGTCAGGGATCAAACTCATGCTGAGATGGCTGAGGGTAACTTCACAGTGCTGTGCTTTAACCCGTTGCACCACCAGGGAGGGCCCATTGTTGGATTCTTTATTACTAACTACCTGATGTGTTATTTTAGTTGCTTCAGGATTTGTCTTCAAATCATCGCATTCTCCCCTGGAGCTATATGACACTATTTCATGCATATATACACTAAACAAGAATTTTATCTTCTTTACTGGATAGTTTCCTCTCTGAAAATACTGGTGAGCCACTTTCGAGGCTGGAATCAGCAAAATCAGAACCAAAGGCAAAAGATTTCTGATTTCCGGGAAGGAGCCCTGTGGCAAGAATCCAGAATATGCCAGAAGAGGCCACATGCCAAGACTACCTCTCTCATGCTTAAGAGTCCTTGGAGGAAGAACATGAGGAGCTGTGGAATTACACAGCTGGCCCCGCTGTCTGGAGGAACATCCCTGAGTGTGAGAGCCAGCTTGCCTTTGATCCTTACACCTTCCTGCACACAGACAGCGCTGGCTGGGTTGACTTTGTAAGATTAAGGGATTGCTTTGAAGTTATATATTGCTTTTATCACTAACCAAGTGTCTAACAAACCAAACTGCTTTATTGAACTGAAAGTGTTAGAAATTAAACAAGTGTCTCCCTTTTCTCTATTAAAATGAATTATGTATTCTTTGTGTGTAAATAACTTACCTTTATAAACGTAGACCACATCTCTGTAGGTGGATCGTTCAGTGAAATCAGTTGGTTATTCTCCAGGTCTAGGTCAGTTTGACTCTGAATACTTTCTTTAATAAGCTTCTCTTTTCTTAAACTTGAATTCATTTCGCAGTGGTGATGATTTTAGTTGTACATAGTGCAGGAATGTTATCAATGCTATTTAACATTTCACCCCTATAAACCTTTGTTCTTTTGTGTTTTACTTATATCCTAACCCTCATGGTACATTGTTAATACTTTTGCTTTAAATAGGCAATTATCTTTTAAATACAAAACAAATTCCTTAGATTTACATATGTACTTACTATTCATGTTGCTTTTATTTCTTTGTTTAGCTTCAGGTTTCTATCTTGGATAATTTTCCTCTATTTAAAGTAACACTTTTAACATTTCTCTAACACTACTCTGCTAGCAATACATTATTTCAGGTTTTGTATATTTAAAATAAGTATCCCAGGCCCCCTGGAAAGTTATTTCTCTGGATAAAGAATTCTTGGTTAAGAAGTGTTTTTTTTTTTTTTTGATGAATATGAATTTATTCTATCTTATAGATTAAATTGTTTCTAGTATACACAAAATATGCTTAATATTCCTCTCTAATGAACTAAGGTTTTTCATTATATCACTTGTTTTAAGGTATTTGAGTATAATGTGCTTTGGTATAATTGTTGTTTCTTATGTATCAGTCACTGAAATATATAGCAGTATTCCATGGTATGATCACAACATTATTTTTCTTTTTGATCATTCACTTATCAAAGGACTTTAAAAAATTATTTATTTATGCATACAGAACTGGGGTACAGGCCAGAGATGCGGAGGGTGAGAGGATTCACCAGAGACAGAGTGGGGAGCAGAACAGGCAGGTCAACGAAGTACACTGCTGAGGGGAGCAGATTGAACTTGCACTGAAGTGGCTGTGGCTCGCTTGCAGTGCTGCGCTTTAACCCATTGTGCCACCAGGGAGGGCCCCTCAAAAGGAATTTTTTTTAACTCAAATTTATTTGTTTTCTTACATCATTGCTCATTTTTGGACAGTATTTGATCCCCTCCACTACCTCAGCACCCGTGATCCATCACCACACTCCCTTGTGGTCTTCCCTCCCCACCCTCACCCCCACATCCACATCCTCTTTGACCCCTTTCCCTCCCCTTTCCCTACCATCTGCCTCTGATATATGGCCTGCTTGCCAGTTTGGTCTTTTTCCTGACCCTGTGTTTGGTTTCTCTATATTCTATATATAAGTGTAACCATCTGATATTTATCTTTTTCCTTCTGATTTATCTTGCTTAGTATAACCCTTTAAGAAATTTTTGGTTGTTTACATTAATTTATAAACTTTAGTCTCCCACCCCTGCATTGTAGTTTCAGATATGTATGGTTGGTTCCTTGCAAACTTCCCACAGTGATAATCTGCTCTTCCAAAACCCTCATCTGTTTTTCTCAGCCTTTCATTTTGCTAGGTTTTATTGTTATTCTTTCAAGCTTATTTATCATTTCCTCTGCAATATCTAACTGCTGTTAGTCTCATTCACTGTATTTTCATTTTATATATAATCATACTTTTCATCACTAGTTTGACATAGATTTCATTTATATTTTCCATGCCTCTAGCATGTTCAACTTGT
Organism: Condylura cristata; assembly: GCF_000260355.1. Taxonomy (NCBI): domain Eukaryota; kingdom Metazoa; phylum Chordata; class Mammalia; order Eulipotyphla; family Talpidae; genus Condylura; species Condylura cristata. The sequence goes on along the minus strand of NW_004567150.1, from coordinate 1,941,820 downwards.
CTCACTTATTGAATAGCTGTTATTATAGTAACAATGATTAGTCATTTGCCCTTTTCTACTGAATTCTGGTATTTCTTTTTCATTTTGTAACTCTTGATTTTGAAATGGTTTTAGATTTTTCAAAAGTAAGAAATTTAACATAGAGAAGTCTGAAACTTTGTACCCAGTTTTCCCCAATCTTACATAATGTGTATAACATACATAGCTTACATAAAGTATATCTTAGAAAACTATGTCAATAACAAATCTCAAACCGACATTGGTGTAATGTCATTTTATCATATGAGTAGATTCCTGTATACAAGATAACAACTGATTGTGATAGTTTGCTAGTGGAAATGTGGAATGGCACACAATTCTGAAAAACAGTTTGGTAATTTCTTAAATAGCTAAACATCAACAAACTTTCAACCCTGCAATTGCACTCAGATGTTTATCTCAGAGAAACAAAAACATTAACACAACAATTGAAATATAAATGATCATCAGAGCTTTCTTTGAAGTAGCCAAATAATTGAAAACAATATCACATATTACAGAAGTAGTATTAAGTTGTCACTCCCACCTCCTATACTTACACCATGTCTAGTTCTGGAAGCCACTAATTTGTTCTTCATTTATAGAACAGTGCAATTTTTGGGGTGTTGTATACATGGAATAATATGGTAATTGAAGTTGACCTTTTAACCCTCAACAATAATGCTTTTGTGATTCTCTAAGTTCTTTATCAGTCACTATTTTATTTGTTATTGGGAACAATATTCCATAGTATGGATGCAAATTTTTTTAGTCAGTTACATATTAAGGATAATTTTGATTGTTTTGAATTATTTAGCTACTTCAAATAAAGCTCTGATGATCATTTGTGTTTCGGTTGTTGGGTTAATGTTTTTGTTTCTCTGGGATAAATGTCTGAGTGCAACTGCAGGGTTGACAGTTTGTTGATGTTTAAGCTACTTAAGAAGCCACCAAACTGTTTTTCAGAATCTTGTGCCATTCCACATTTCCACTAGCAATGTATGAGTGGTCAAGTCTCTCTGCATCTTCTATGGCATTTGACATTTTCAGTATTTTTAAAGTGAACCATTCTGATAAGTATATAGAGATACCGCTTTGTAATTTATTTCATATTTCCCTAATCATCCTGACAATGGTGAACAACTTTTCATGTGCTTATTTGTCATCTGAATATCCTCTCCTAAAAAAGTCTCTTCTGGCCCTCCCTGGTGGCGCATCGGGTTAAAGCACAGCACTAAGAAGCTTAAGCCACTTCCGATTGAGTTCGAACCCGCCTGCCCTGGAGGAGATCCACATGGCGCGGCAGACCTCTCCTGACCCACCCGCTGCTTCCCTCAGCAGTGTACTTCGTCGATCTGCCTGTTCTGCTCCCTACTCTGTCCCTCGTGAATCCTCTCACCCTCCGCATCTCTGGCCTGTACCCCAGTTCTGTATGAATAAATAAATAAATCTTTAAAAAAAAAAAGTCTCTTCTGGCCCTCCTTGGTGGCTCATCAGGTTAAAGCACAGCACTGAGAAGCTAAAGCCACTTCCGCATGAGTTCGATTCCCACCTGCCCCGAAGGTGACCACATGGCGTGGCAGACCTCTTCTGACCCGCCCGCTGCTCCCCTCAGCAGTGTACTTCGTGGATCTACCTGTTCTGCTCCCCACTCTGTCTGTGGCAAAGCCTCTCGCTGCCCCTGAGCCTCTGGCCTGTTCCCCAGTTCTATATGCACAAATAAATAAATCTTTAAAAAAAAAGTCTCTTCTATCTATTGCCCATTTCGTAATTGGATTTTTTTTTTTTTACTTTTCAGTTTTGACTTTATATATTTAACTCTGTTTTCAGATGTATGAGTTGCAAATACTTTCTTCCAGACTGTAGTATGTCTTTTCATCCTCTTATCAGCCATTCACAGCCAAATTTTCAACTTTCATTAAGTCCAATTTACCACTTTTTCTCTTCTGAATTATATTTTTGGCATCATGCCTAAGAATTCTTCATCGAGGTTTACATTTCAACATCTTTTTTAATGTTTGCTTCTAAAAGTTCTATATTTTCGTAGTTTATTTTTGGAGGTAAGTTTTTTTTTGTGTGTTATTTTCTGTGTGACATATAAGGTTCCATTTTACTTTGCTTATAGGCATCGATCTTTCTTTTTGCTTTGTATCTTGTGTAGTTCTTATTGCTATGTGTTTATTTAGCACATTTGTTCAAAAGACTATCCTTTCGCCATTGACTTGCTTTTACCTCTGGCAAAAATCACTTGACTATAGTTGTATGGGTACATCTTAGAAATCACTATTTTCCACCATTAATGTGATCATGTGAGACCTCTTTTTAGCTGTAACCTTGTTGCAAACATTGATTGTTTTTAATATTAACTATATTTATATTCCTACAATAAGCCCCAACTTGGCATGATGTCTTTTATATACATAGAACTTGGTCATGGATACATTGTGTGATGATCTATCTATATGAGCCTATATAGAATCCATATATGCATATGTATTATATAGCTGATATATTTTATTGTCTATAAATATATACTTACAAGTATATATTATTTTATATATATCATATAATATATACATGACTTCTAGTATTTCTTAAGGATTATTGTATCTATATTCATTAAATATGTTGGTTTGTAGGTTTTTGTGTATTTTTGGCTTGGTATTGGAAGGGACCTTGCAAAATGAATAGGGAAGGTCTTCTTCCTTTTGTAATTTTTGGAAGAGGTTGTGTAGAATGTATGTTTTCTATTGCTATATGTGTTTAACCCTCCAGAAAAGCCATGTGGACATGGTGGCTTCTTTTCCAGTTGATTTTAGGTTACAAATTCAACTTTCTTAAACAAGTTCAAATGATGTATTTCATGTTGTATATGTTGTGGTAGCTTATATTTTTCAAGAAATTGAAGTTTTTTTCTACACTGTATTTCTTTGTGTAAAGTGCCTTGTAGATTTTATTATCTTCTTAATGGCTGCAGTGTCTTTTGTGATAGCTCCTGGACAGTATTTCAAGTCTTTTCATTTTTTGTTTAGATTATAATTTCTATTTGATATTTTTAAACACATTGACTTTTTTAAAAAAAGATTTATTTATTTGTGCATACAGAACTGGGGTACAGGCCAGAGACTCAGGGGTGGCGAGAGGCTTCATCAGAGACAGAGTGGAGAGCAGAACAGGCAGACAGATGAAGTACACTGCTGAGGGGAGCAGTAGGCGGGTCAGGAGAGGTCTGCCGCGCCATGTGGGTTACCTCTGAGGCGGGGATCAAACTCATGCTGAAGTGGCTTTAGCTTCTTAGTGCTGTGCTTTAATCCGCTGCGCCACCAGGGAGGGCCAAACACATTGACTTTTTAAGATTGATTTATTTATGCATATAAGAACTGGGATAAAGTCCAGAGGAATGGGGTTGGGGAGGAGGTGACAGGATTCACCAGAGACACAGCAGGGAACAGAACAGGCAGATCTACTGAAGTACACTACTGAGGGGATCAGTGGGCTGGTAAGAAAGGTCTGCCATGCCATGTGGGTTACCTCTCTGGCCAGGGGTCAAATTGTGCTGCCGTGGCTGTGGACAGCTTCACCGTGCTATGCTCTAACCCACTGCACCACCAGGGAGGGCCCCTCATTGACTTTTTAAAGTAATTCATTTCCATTCTAATGTTGAACTCTCCCAGTGAGTTTTTATGATTTTTATATTTTCAAAATATAAAATTTCCATTTTGATCTCCTTCATATTTTTGATTTGTGTTTTGAGACTATTTATTTATGCAAGTGAAACATTGCTTGTGGAAGCATTTTTATAATGGCTGCTCTTTAAAATCTTTGTTAGACAATTTCAGCAGGTGCCTTTTTTCACTCGAGTTGAAATTTTCCTAATTCTTGGGTATTAAGTATAAGGAAACTGAGTTTATCAGGCTATTTTCCTCCTCCTAAACAACAGACAGCCCATAACCTTTCAGACATTCGGCAAACAACAGTGGGCCTTGCGCTCACATCAATGTACGAGTTGTATGGCTATGGACACTTAACAGACAAAGGGGACTGGAAGCTCGTTGCTGTTCCGCCTTTCAGTCTCTCGCAGTCTCTGCCAGCTTATGTACACGTTCCCCTCTTTCTGCATTAAAGGACTGGGGAACCCAATAAAGTATCCAAAAGTCTCTTTTTGCCTGTGAAGGCTGACAAGGTACTACCTGGACCGGCATGACAGTATGCAAATATGATTTATCCAAAATAGATAAATTTTGGATGATATAATATTAAATTACAGTTTTAAGTTGACTCTTGTTAAAACATCTTCTAGTATGCACCAACAAAGGAAGGAAGCTACTACCTTGGGTTTAAGATGGGGGTGGGGGTGGTGAAATCACAGGTTCTGCTCCCCACCTACATTGAAAACAGGATATGGAGAGGGACACCACACTGATATTGACAGGGGTGGGTGTCTGGATTCCTCACCACCCTTGGTGGGGAAAAGGGGAGGTACACTACTATTCCTTTCCACATGCCAGATGCTAACCTCTGGTGGGGAAGTACAAAATTTCAAACTAAATACTTTTTCTTTTCATTCACCACCACAGTGTATTTTGCTTCTTTCGTTGTGCCCAGTCTATAATATATTAGGCAAAACGAATACCGATGAACTCACTGTATTTGGCTTCTAAGATACCTACCAGTCAGTTTTTTTTTCTCTCCACCATCTAGAATCTTCTTATTTTTATTACATCTGTTGCCAAATTATTTTTAGTTGAATATTCAATGAGATGAAGGGGGGAACTGTTTCTAATTGATCTGTTCTGGTATTAAAATTGCTATTAGTTTTGATTGATTTTTCTCCTCATTATGGAATGTACTTGTTTCTTTGCAATCTGAGTAGTTTTTGGTTGGATGCAAAACATTATAAACATTCACATTTGAGTGTGGGATACTTTGTATTCTTATATTCTTTAACTTTCTTTTTTTTCGGGACAAAGTTATACTGTTTTGAAAATTTTGGCTCATTTCATATCTTGTTTTTAACATCCACATGGTATTATGTCTAAGACTAATTTGTACCACAACGGAGTCAAAAGCATTCTTAGTGCTCTAACTAATGCCCCATTATATAATTTTCTGTTCTGGCTTTTGGGAACAATCACTGTACTGGACCCTGGCTAAATTAAGTCATCCTTCCTTTTCACCTTATAGGTGGCTATTCTTACAACTTAATTAGTTTCCTCATATGCATGCCTTACTGATCAGTGTGAACTGAACACATGAACATAATCTCTGAAAATCTCCATATTCCTTTCTTTATAGCTCTCTTCTCTTTGATATTCAGACCTGTGAATTTAAGGTGATTATTTATAACTTTCTCTTCCATTTAATCAACTCAAGGAGCTCACAGGTTCTTCTTGCTTTCCCCTCCCTGCACTGAAGCATAACTCCTTTCTCTAGACAATATTCTGTGACAACTTCAGGACTCACTTTGTGGTTAATTGGGTTCCTTCCCCATTTTTCAACAATCATTGTCTTTCAATGCCTTGTTGTTCATTATCCAGAATGCTATCAATTCCAGAATGCTATCTGTACATTTTAGATGTTTCAGGAAGGAAGATAAATCGGATATCTGTTTTCTCATCTGTCATGTTTGATAAGGGAATGCATTGTTAAGGATTATTTTGAGGATTAATGGGTAAGCTATTGAAATATGCTAATTTAACTTCTTTTCTGAATTAAGATTACAGAGATTCCATTTTTTCTGACATCTTGACAGATTTTTCAATTGTCAAGATTGTACTTCTGCCTACTTAAATATTAATAGGGCATCAGATCTCAGAGATGAAGTGGTAGGCATTCAAAAGCAGTTTAGAGTCCAGCATTATTTTCTCATAATTCTTCACACATTTGTGACTTTTGCAATGCACATCCATACTCCGGCTGGTATTTGGTAATTCAGAAATTTTTGAGAGTATGTTTTAACCTTCTGACTGTGTAAGGATAAGGGGAGAAGAGAGAAACTCAGTGTATGCTGTTTCAAGTTGAAGAGAATTGTTTATCACAGGACTTGTGAATATGACTTGAAAAACTGAGCTCAGCAAGAACAGATTTCAAAGTGATCAAATTATAGGGAAATCTTTCTGAAGATCCTCTAAGGGATACTAAAACTCAAAACCATAATTTGACTTTCCATCTAAAACATACAGGGAAAAGCAAGACAAGTGAGGTTAGTGAAGGCAATGCTAAGAAATATAAAAATAGATATTGATTTATTCATTTATTCATTCAGTCACTTACCCATATACTTTTGCCAAATTCACCATTACAAATATTCGTCTCTTATGGGCCAAAGTCCTTACTATATATTTGGAATATAATATTCCATTATATAATACATTGTCATGTATGCATGCATGCGTGCATGTATGCATATACGTATGTATGTGTGTATGTTTGTATATAACACAAACACAAAACACATGCATAACCACATATGTTATGCATAAGTAATTATATGTTTCCAACACATGCACACACATGTATATGCACATATGATTATAGGTTCATGATGCCTGCACAATGCACACACATCCCTATGCACGTGCAGAGGTAAATATACACATAACCACACATATTTACATATATGTGCATATATGTGCTTATGTGTATGTGTATGCATGTGTGTACATGTATGCACATCCTTATATTCCAAAGAAATGCACTTATATGTGCATGTATGCACATGCATGCACAGATACATTCACATGTATGTATGTTTATATGTGCATGGCTATGTATATATACACAAGTGTGTGTGTATCTTTGGAATATAATATTCCAAAGGAAGGAAATTTTTTCTGTCATTATCAGCCTTCCTCACTCTGATTACTAGGATACCTCCAATCATTTGTTCCCACCCAATAAAACAGTGTTATAGCAGAGGTGATAATGTCAAAAGGACAGGGCCCAATGGAGGACAGGTCACTGTCTATGTTTTCACTTGCCTGCACATTTGTAAGACCACTCAGACTCAGGGAAAAACAGCAAGGTTTGTTTAACAAACAGGGGAAACAAAGAGTTTCCAAGGCTACAACTATCATTCTCCAAAGAGTCTACAGTGTCCAGAAACCAAGATGCTACTGATCATCAATGAAGATCTGGAGATCATGCCGAATTGGCAAGCATCCTGCCAGGACCCAACTCGTGGTGGCAACCAGAAGTACTCAGAGGCGGGTTCACACAGAAGATACTACAGTAGCCCACAGCACTAGGTGCTAGGCCAGATAGCAGTGGAGACAAAAATACTGGGAAGTGGTGCTGGGCAATCAGATGCACTGTGATAATAGCTCTCAAAAGTAACCAAGACACAGAGTTCCAGCCCCCTGTCACCAGCGGTGGGTGGCATTGGCCAGTAGTGCCAGTCACCTCCAGTCACTAGAAGGCAGTCTCAGGTCCTCCCTGGTGGCACAAAGGATTAGGATGCAACACTGCAAGCTAGCTGCAGCTGCTTGAGTGTGAGTTAGATCCCAGCCCCAGAGGTGACCCACATGGTGCGACAGACCTCTCCTAACTCCCCCCGCCCCCCCCTGCTGCTCCCCTCAGCAGTGTTCGATCTGCCTTTTCTGCTCCCCGCTCTGTCTCTGGTAAATCCTCTCACCGCCCCCACACCTCTGGCCTGTGCCCCAGTTCTGTATGCATAAATAATTAATATTTACAAAAAAAGAAAGCAGTGTCAAAACACCAGCTCTTAGAGAGTTGTTGGCCCTCACCACCAGCAGAATCCCTCGAGGTACCAAGCCTCGGGAAACTTCGGTGCTCCTTTCAGGAAACGTCAGTGACAGCAGCGTGGGAGAAGCAGCATCCTGCCTCTGTGAAGCTCTTTAGTATCTTTCTTTGGAGCTCTGCTATAGGATTCTTCTTTCTTCCTCTGTCTTCTTTCTTTCTTCTTTGGAGGTCAGGAACAGTCATCTCAAGCTGGCTCCTACCCTGCCTTATAACCTTTCGGGGTCTCCCACCCAACCTGCCTGATGGGGCCATTTTGAATTCTATGCGACCGATTAGATCATTTTAGGAACAATGCGCCCATTCTTGATTTTGCAGATACATAATTAACCAATGAGTTAATAGGGTATGATTGGCTCATTGAATTTGAACCTGATTTGTTCATTCTACAATCCATACAACACATTACAAAGCAAATTTGATGCTTGCATAGATCCAGGCTACCCTGACCTCAGGAAAAGCAAGTGGGCAAGTGGGCTCCAAGAAGCCACAGCAAGACTGACCTCAGTGGGGCTGGAGACTCTCTGCATGTGGCTGCCATTCAAAAAGGTGCAGGATGTAACAATATATGGGGCGGCAAGAGATACTCTGCTGGGAGCCCATATGTTGGCACAGGACTCAGGGTCTCTCTCCTCTAGAAAGCTGCAACACTGGAGCTGGCCCAGTGGGGCCCCATGCTCCTCCCTACAGCCCTGAATTGGGGGCTGTGGGCTAGCATTTGCCTCTGGACAACCTTGCCTCTGTAGCCCCAGTGTGTCTGCATGTCCTGAAGCTGTTTGGCAGAGGAACCATTGCCACTAGCCATCACTGCTGGCCTCTACTTGCAGCTTGAGCCCTGGGGGTGGGAGAAGGGGGGAGGGGGTGGACACTGGTGGAGAGCAGAAAAGGTCCATGACCTGCTGCCACCTGCACTGGCCACACAGTGCTTTGGGGCCGAGCACCAGAGTCCCTAGGATTAGGAGGCCTCTGGCTTTCCACACTGAGCAGCACCAGCCTGGCCAGTGAGCTCTGCCTGCACTGCTTATAGAAAACGAATGGAGCAGCCTTGCTTCCCCAGTGGCTTCCACTGCCTCACTGGCAGAGGGAGGGATCTAGTCTGGGCCTGCAGTCTGTGTTGCAGGGTTTGATTTCAATAGGGTACACAACAGTGCCCTGATAGCTGTGCACCACTGCCTACCACCTACCACCTTTCTGTAGCAGTTGGCAAACCTGCAGCCCATATAAAATGAAGGTCTCCTAAAGTTCTTATAGCCACACATTAATCTGGACTGGGATAAATTTCACTTCATCTAAGCCAAGACCCTAACCTCCAAAGGTGTGGAGGGACTTCCTGGGAGCAGGAAACCAGAGGAGTTGGGGAGGGAGGTGACCAGGAATGGCAAAGACCAAGAGCTGTTATCTGTCCAGAAAGCCCCCTTGTCTCTAAAGCTTGAGTAACCCATGGACACAATCTTCTTGAGTTGTTTTCTATATTGTACTTTGTAACTTGCTTTTAAGTGGGGACAAAGAGAAGCACTTTGACTCGAATAATTAAACCAAATTACATAATTACTTTGAAAATTAAATGATTCCAAATCTTGAAACATCTAAAAATCTTGGAACAAAATAGGAACTTCTTATTTGCCTAATTAGATTTTGGGAAAAGGAAAAATCTTATTATACCATTTCACATTTTCCCAGGAGAAACTTTTCCAAACCTGTGGGATTGCTATAACAAAAGAAAGTAGTAATGAAACCACACAATGAATTTTCCATTTCTTGTGCTATTGGAGAATTCGCAGATTCCACAGCACATTGTTGTTGACAGTGAGTCAACTAGGCATCTCTATCGTTACAGCAATCTCCAAATCCAGAGTAAAAGGGAAAAGAGTTAAAGTTACCACCTAGCCTAGACCAGATGTGCCTCCACACTGCCAGATTATTCACATGGAAACTGGAAAATACCGCCAGGCTCCTACATGCTCCATCTGCTCCAGGCCCAGCGTCCAGCTGCATGGAAGCTCCTGCACAGGCCTCGGCTGCTGCACCTTCCTCCAAGATGACGCCATCATGCACTAAATCCTCCCATATGTTGTGCTCGCTGCTTTAATGTAGAGACCTCGAAACCCAGGATCTTAAAAGAAATAGTCCATATATCACTGGCACCGCAAGGTAATTAGCACATGTTGCTAGTTGGCAATTCCAGTGAACTTCCAGCCATTCGTGAACTTCACTTCAACTGGCCTCTATTTCTGGCCCAAAGTTCACTCTTCGCTCTTTTATGTTTATTTCTATCCTGTGGTGTGAAACTCTCCTCCAGGAATGAGACTTCTGCCCTAGCACCTGAGACAGCAGGAAACATCTCTGCAGGCCCTTTTGGATAGCTTTTCATTCGGGCTCCCTCAGGCAGACACAGGTTCTTCTCACAGACACCCTTCTGTCATCCAGGCATTCAACTCTGTCTTGCCATCTTTGGGCTCTGTAAGGAAAGTAACTCAAGCTCTTTATCACCTTTCTGCTGCCAGCACCTGTGGCTGCCACCTGCAGCGTTCTTTTCCTCCCACGTTTCATTAACAACATGTGACATTTTATTGCAGAAGTGCCTGGGAACACGAGCACAGGGCATGTGCACGTATTATTATGGACACCATGGCTGAGAAGCCTGAGGTCATGGGTGGGGGTAGGTAGGCTAGGGGGCTGCTGCTGCCTGCCTGTCACCCTGACTGCTGATCTGCCTCGGTACCCAGTGCCCTGCTTCAGCATTACAGGCCTGTCAGAGATACCTAAGACTCCAAAATTCTTTTTCTGTTTTCCAAATCAACCATGAAGCTGTCAGGCCTGGGATTGACTGCACAACAACACACACTGGCATATAGCATGACCTAACAAAGGGAACACACAGGCTGGTTCTAGATACAACTAGTTCAAACTCAAATCCATCCCCAATTCTGGTTAAAAAGCACATTCTCCCAAATCTGTGTTTTCCTTCACAACACCTATAATTAGTACTGACTGTCCAGCTGGTAGCTTGTGATAGATCTCGAGGTGCACGTAAAACCTTAAGGAAGAATGCACATCTGTGTGTCAAGGACATATGGGGAGATGGCATGTCTGTAGCCTACTCACCATTATTTCATGAGATTTCCTGTTCCTTGAGGGCCAAGACCAAGGCTCACTTAACCTGGCACTGGTCCACTACCAAATTGTATTGGCTGAACTCTACATGGCTCATTGGGTAGATGAGTGAAATGATTCAGTGAATGGGTGGATAGACTGATGTTGGGTAAATGACTGAAATCCCATAGTGCATGTGTTTGTTCCTGGCTGCCTGACCCCAATACATCTCATGAGCTAGATTTTCCTGAGCAGATTCCTCCTTGGATCCCAGAAGTGGTCGATTTAGGACCTTGTTCCCAGAACCAAAGGAAACTTAGCAGAAATGACTTAGGTAACAATGCTTTGGGATTACCAAAATGGGACCATTTATTAACTCTGCTACTTTCCTGCTCTGTGCACACATCTTTCCTTAATGAGCTACATAAGGGAGGAAAATAATCACACACATCATCATTAGAGTCAGGAACCCCAGCTGGGTCAGGGAGATAATGTAAGTTTGACTTACTATCTTCAAAACAGTGGCTCTGAACCCTAATCTCTGTCAAATTGGTGGTTATCAGGCATATTTGGGGGTGTGTAAAAATAAACCTCTCACGGAAGCCTCCAGGAAGATTCTGATCCTCCATATAATAAGCTCCCAGAGGACTTTGACCTGCTCTATTAATTCCACCCAATACCAAAACTCTCGTCCTAGGAAGGAAGGTGTTTCTTCCATGAATAAAAGGGCCAGGCCAGATGTCCACAAACAAGTCCCTAGGGAGAGTGGAAGGGGCAGGGTAGTCCTAGCTGGGCACACACTACACCATCCACCCCCAGCTGGCACTTCCCACACACTCTTGTCCCCCAAGTGGGTTTGGCCTGGTTGTTTCATGATACTGACTCCTGTCTATGCTCACTTGGACTTAGTATGTACTAGCTGTGGAGGGGTGAGGTAGATAGCTGGCCTCTAGACTATTTATATGCTCATTTCTTCCCACACAGAGGAGTCAGTTTCCTGTAGACTAAGATGTCTACAGAGTACATTTTCCTTCAATATGGATAATTTTTCTTGATAAATTATTTCCCCCAGGACTTATACCTCTTCTATCTACACACATTTCAGAGACCACAGTGGGAGGCACACACCCTGGGAAGTTTTTGAAAACCCTGAGGCAGTAGCCATAATAAATTATCTCGCCTTCTATCATGGTCCAATGTGAGAACTATTCTCAGGACTGGAATCTTTGTAGTTCTTAGTTGGAGGTCAAGAGTAGATATTACAAGGGACCATAACTATGAAGAAACATATTTGGTGCCCTCAAAAAGGTAAAAATGGGTCCAAAGGTCCATAAATCTCAGGACTCGTAGATGCACATAAGCTATTAAGTCTAAAAAGAGATATGGGTCAGGTCTAGGTTAGAAGCTGGGTATGGACATTTGAAGATCAGCAGAGGCTCGTACTAATATTACTATCATACAATTTACTAGTAATAGTGGGTAGGAAAGAAGTGGGCATTGTGCAATAAATGGCAGATAAAGCCCTTGTTTAGAAGTCCATTGTATACTAGTGATAACAGCAAGACCAGACTGGGCACCCTGAGGTCCCAATATGAGTAAGATGTCACAGCAAGTGGTGGCTACACGTTGGGATCTGTTAAAAGATGCTGTGGACCATGAGAAGTAATGTAGAGGCCAGTACGCAAGACTTGAGAAAGGGCAGGTATAACTGTAGGCAGGCAGGAGAAGGGGAATGGGGAAGATACTCAGTCCTGGGCTAAGTGTCCTGGACAGACTCTTAGTCGTGAAGCATGCAACTGGATCTTACGTATTGGTCAGCACTCAACCATGGCAGCATGGTGAAGAATCTGAACACAAAGCTGGAGTGAATCCCTTCCTGATTTTTTTTATTTGGTGTCAGCATAGGGTATCTTTCCCATATTTTCATTTTAAATGTATTTGTATCAGTCCCTGTAAGCAATAAAGAAGTTTTTGTGTTTTTATTCCAACCTGACCATCTGTATGCTTACATTTTCATCTATCATGTTGATACTTTTTACTTATATCATCCATTTTTATTTATTTATTTATTTTTGGCTCACATTTCTACCTTCTTCTACCTTCATTTGAAATTATTATTTATAACTCCATATACTGTTGCTTGAAGCTCATCAGTGGTAATTTGTGTTTTTTTTCCTTATACTACATACCTATAAATCCCATAAAATTCTACCATGTTAGAAAATTTCATATTTTGTAATCTTTCCACTTCTTCCACCTGGACTTTTGTGTGTGTGTGTGATACAGTTCATATGCTATTAACCCCAAGTGTGTAGGGGACCTTGACCAGCAAGGCCGGAGAGTTGGGGCCCCAGGTCCGGCGAACAAAGGAAGCAGTCACACGCGTGTAGCAGAACAAAGAAAGAGCTCTTTATTGGGTTTTATCTCAGCTTTATACAGGAGGAGAGGGATGCCAGGAAGGGAGAAGGCCAATAGACACTAGACATGTAGCAGAGTTTGATAACATGGTTCTCGCGAGGGACAAAAATGGGCGAGAATGGAGCAGTGTTTTGATAATAGGTGGGTGAGAAAAGAAAGAGGAGAAGGAAAAGGTGGGGGCAAGGGAGTTCTTCCCACATGCCTTTTGCAACCTGGATGTTTTTCTCTATCCGGACTCCATTTCACCTTTTTATGGCTGCTGACAGACGCCAGATGCCGACCTCGGTCCCCAATACAAGTGAAGGGTTAATATTTTTGTTTAAACAGTTATCTTTTTAAGAGTGATGAATGGCAAGCAAACACTCTCACTCCTTTCTGTGTTCTTGACCTTCATCTAGCTCACTTTCTAGCTATCTGGTCATCTAGCTCACTTTCTCTTTTACCTGAAGGACTCGTTTGAATTTTTCTTGTAGTAGCTCTTGCTATGGGTACTTTTCAGTTACATATACATGAAAAACACTATTACACTTTAGTTTCTTCAAGTCATTTTTGCTAGGTGTATAATTCTTTTAAGATATAGCCTCGCTGTTTTTTTGGTTGCACTTCTCCTAGTGAGAACTCTGTAGTTATCCTTATGTTTTCTCTGTGCACAGGTGTTGTTTTCCTCTGGCTGCTTTTAAGAATTTCTTTTCATCACTGGTGATAAGCAATCCAATTAGGATTTTCCTTCATGCAGTTTATGTGTTCTTGGGCTCATTGATCTTGTTAGATCGTAGGGTTATAGATTTCATCAAATTCCCAGCCGTTCCCCCTTCAAACACTTTCTCTCCTCATTTTTTCTTACCAAATCCCTCTCTTTCAGTGATTTCAGTTATGTGCATATTAGTCTGCTTGGAGCAGTGCCTCAGCTCACTGACACATTTTTTATGCTTAGGAGCCGTTTCTCATATTTTACTCTACAGTTTAGTACTATTTCTTCAAGTTGAATAATCATTTTCTTTCTGCCATATTAAAGCAATTAATCTTATCCAGTCTATTGTCACCTTATTATGTTGTAGTTTTAAACTCTAGAAACTTAATTTGGGCATTGGTAATATCTTCCATCTCTCTACTTAACCTTTCTGCCACATGATATAACTACTTTTAATAAACTTGTCTGTTAATTTAATATATGCATCAGTTCTGGGCCAGTCTGATTGATTGTTGTGTGTCTGTGTATGTGTTTTATATTATGTGTTCATACTTCATTGAATATTTGTATTCTGGGTGATTTTTGATTAAATGGCATATTTTTGAAATGTTTGGTTTTGGGTGCTAAAGAACATTTTGGTATGTATGTAATTACTCCTAAGGAGGGTGTCCATGTTTAAGAGTGAAAGATAGAGGGAATGGCTTGGGCATAGTTGGGTCTTTCTGGTTTGCTCTTAAGGTTTGTGAGGCAGGACTGGGAGCATGCTCTGTCTATGGTTCATTATCCCCACTTCTAGGGTTTTATGTGTCTGAGCTTTCTAGTTAATGCCTCATGAATTATGCATTTTCTCTTGTGGCTGGTGAGGACAGATGCTGTTCCCTGGGTGAGTGCTGCCACTTGTGCTCTCGTATTTTGGGTGGTTCTTTCACCAGTCTTGATTGGTTTTCTCACTTGGATTTGAGTGCTCTGCTGAATAATCAAGATGAAGCTCCACACATACCCATACTTCTCTTTCTGGGTAGCTCTCTCTTCTGTGTTCTGTCTCTGATATCCAGCTATCCTGGTCTCTCTGGGCTTACAGCATGGTCAATTCAGGGAGATTTGAAACCAGGTCTCCTGTCCTGCACCAAACTACCTGAGTTGTAAGCAAACAGCTTTCTGGATGCCCTAGGCCCCATGATAGTGTCAGCTTGACATTGAATTACCAGTAGTCAATATGGAGTCCAAACCAAAGTCAAGAGTCACTGAAAATCTGTTTTTAGATGTGCCCCTGATACTGGGAAGGACAGAACACTCCCCTCTCCCTGCTGGCGCAATCACAGCACTGTTCACAGACAGATGCTTCCCTACAGGCACAGGAATGCTGGTAAGGCTGTTCTGCTACATTTGCCAGATTCCTGACCTCCAGGGGCACTTGATAGGCCTGAATCCATCAGATGAAAGATGGCTCTGCCTCCTACCTGCAGACACCACACTCCATGAGCTGAGCAAGCAAGAAAGAAGTAGTTACTAACCATAGCAGTCCCCTGAGATGACTAGAGTCAAGGAAAGTCACTTCTTCACTTCACCTTGTTGAGATGACTGTTGATAAGGACACTGGCAGATTCTACAGGTCATTCCTGACCATAGTTGACAGTATCAGCTGGATAGAAGAGCCCAGAATCTGAGGTCAACCTCTCTTAGAGGAGGAGGTTAACTGTGGATAAGTTCTCATTTCTGCCTCTAGGTCTGAATTTTGTGTCTGAATATAATAGGCTAAGAGTGTCATTCACTTTCTTCAACAGTCATTAAGTTTAATGAGATGTTTACTTACTCCTTCATTTATTCTACAAATATTTACTGAGTTCTCTGTGTTTTCTAAGTCCTATGAATACATGGAGGAAAAGATAGCTATGTGATCTGATCTGTGGATGCTTACAACTGGGTGAGAGGGAGGAATAGAACATTCAATGAAATGTCATCAGGAGGCACATCTTGGAATAAGCAGCTGGGATTAGCAATAGGCAGAAAGTGGAGCAAAAACAGTAAAGCCTACTACAAAGCCTCTGAAATAGATCATGAACATGACCAGAACTCTCTTCCAAACCTTTTCTAATTTCATCATGACATCATCAGCAGCAACAACAGCAGCAGCCTTGTCACAGTGCAAAACAGTTGGCAGAGGCCTCAGCTGAGAGCAATACAGTTCACTGCACCAGAATCCTCAGTCCATCTTGGCCTTGTGATTCCCAGAATTTAAAGGCTGTTCCTTGGAAATCCAGTCACTGTTCATCCTTCCTTGCAGGATCTTGTTTTTCTGGCTCACAGAATAAAGATATTTAAAGGAAGAAGTAGATGAGAAATTGTCTCTTTCCTCTTCTTCTTGGGTGAGGAAGTTATTCTGTAACATGTCTACCAGATTTTCAAACCACCCTGACTTGAGTCTCTTCCCTGACAGAGACCAAGATCCATCACTTCAACGGACCGCCTCCTGGCGAGAAATGTGCTGCGTGTAATTGCAAATTCAGTTGTTCCTGTTCTGCTTTGGGGAATCCACAGCCTCCCTTGATTTCATGACAGTCTGAAAGACATCATTGGATTTTGTTCAACAGCAATTTATCAAATGTCAACAACACACCGGGTGTTCTGTCAGGTGCAACAGGGATCTCCAGCAAAGGCTATCTTCATTTCTGCTCACCCATGAAGCAGATATTCAGAGATCTATGTCACATTCCTCAGAGCCCCCCTGATTTCAGAAACAGCAACTGTGGATGGTTTCCTTGGAGCTCAAGCTTATCTCCTATCCCTTTTTCATCCAGAGACTTCCCAGACCTTGGGACATCTCTTAAGGAGTGCATGCAGAGGAAGGGGCTTATGCTCACTCAGTGGGAACCAAGCCAGCAAATGCCCTTCTTCTGTCCTCCAGGGATGGGGATGATTTCAGGGGTATTCTTCTTGCTTCAGGGGTTTCTGATAAAACCATCCCTATTCAAGTGCCTGAGCACTTGAACCTCCTGTGTCTCAGGCTCTACTCTTCCCTCACTCTTGCTTCCTGGAGTCACCTACAAACTAACCCACTTCTACCCCAGCCCTGGCCTCAGGCTCTGTTTTGGGACACCCATAGAAGAAAGGGAGGTGAACTGCATGACCAGGGCATTTCCGCCCGCTAGCTCCCACACCCCTATGTGCTGGCTGTCCTTAGGCAGCTTTGTCAACCCTGGCCCTGAGCATCCTCGGGCTCCATGCCCATGGTGCTGCCATTCTCGCTCAGAAACCAGAAGCAGTTGCTTTTACCTTGTTTTTCTTTTTGGGAGACCATTATATTGTGTCATTTTCAAATTTTTAGAAATGATCAATGTATGAAAGTGAATTAAATGAAACCACAGTGAATGGTACAGGAGACCATAAAAGGGCAGAGAAGAAATCAGTAATGTGATGGCACCACAGAGGCAGTCAGGCCGCTGACACAGGATGTGGCCTCCTGGTAAGGGGGGCAGCTGAGGCGCTGAACCCCAGCACAATTTTTGAATGTCTAGTGCTGTCCAGATTCCAGGTGACAGCTGAGTTCTCCACAGCAGCCAGCTGGTGTGGGAGTTCAGTCAGGGGTTCTGGGGTTTATAAACAGCCTGAGGACACTCTCCAGGGGACTCTATGCTCTCTCACCATCTTCTAAGTCTAGGGGTCATACTGTATTTTCCCATGAGTAGAATCTACATGTGCACTAGAAGCATGACTTGCTGACAATATGCATTCACTTTTCCCCTAACATATATTATGTGGATTGAAGGTAAATGTAAAAGTGAGAGAGAGGGATTAAAAGAGAGGAAGCAGAGCAAGGAGAAACTCATTCTTAGCTATTATCTTGATGAAAATATGTGCATTTATTTTTATTATAATAGAAAATAGATAGCATAATACCAGGTAGCCAAAACATTTTATTTATGTATTTTGTATTGTGGCATTGGCTTATAACACCTGATTTAGGGGTATAGGTTACTATATCCCACCCACCACCAAAACACCATCATCCATTTAACCCAGACCATTGGGCTCCCTTTTCCCTTTGCCCCCAAATCCACACTCCCTCTTTCTCTAGGAGCCTCAAATTCTGCAGCCATATTTCTGGGGTTGTTTTGGTTTAGTTTTGTTAGTACTTATTTTGTTTCTCTGTATTCCATATATGTGGCTAACTCTGCAGGATCTCAAGTCTGCCCTGGCTGATGTTGTGCATGGGTGAGCACACTCCCCAGTAAGGCCAACAAACAAGCCAGTAGAGCACAGTGCACTCTGTCCTTCAAATAGCTGCAGCCCACTACTTTGTTTCAAGTAGAATCTACAAGAAGCCCCAGGTCGGGTACAAACACACACCCCACCCTTTGCATCGGGCACATTTCCTGGGCACATTTCCTGTTTTTCCCCTGCACCTACAGACCCTATATATCCCCATGGGCAGTCCTAATAAATAGACTTCGGACTTCAGACCCCAGGCTCCTGCTTCAGTTTCTTTCTTGTCTCCGAGTCTCCTATGTTCAGGCAACAAGTGAACGCAGGGTTTGCAATACATATATAAGTGAAAGCATCTGGTATTAGTCTTTCTCTTTCTGATTTATTTCACTTAATATAATCCCCTCCCGTTCCACCAATGGTGTCAAATGTGGAAAGCATTTGCTTTTATAGCTGAATAATATTGTATTATGTATATATTCCACATCTTTTTAATCCACTCTTCTATAGTTGGGCACTTAGGTTGAGCCAAGCCTATCTTGCAAAAGGATAAAAAGTCAAAACTCTTATATATTTTTGATTTCAAAACATACTACAGTAAAATCATTATAATGATAATACTGGCTTAAAGACACAGAGATGGATGGAATGGGTTAGAAAGCCCCAAAATAAACTTTTGCATTTATGATTAAATTACTTGCTACAATGACACTAAATGAGTCAGTGAGGAAGTCTCTTTAATAATTGCCAAAAGGAGGAAACTTTTTTCTTACAGTTTCAGAGGAATTGACAGAGGATAGAGGACACCTTCTGCCATTCTGTGTGTAGATTATTTATTTTGACATGTTTGGGGACTATTTTTTGGGTCCCATCACTCATGTCACTCTGATCTGGGTTCTGGGTTTGGCTCTTGGGCTCCTGTCCACATAAGGAGGTGTGGGATTAAAGGTGCCAGGAAGTGGGCTGGCTTGATGCAGAGATACTGCTTGGCAAGTCAGAGAAGAGTGGAGACCTGGCAAGTGTAAACCAAAAATAAGAATCCTCAGATGCATGTAAGTGAGGCAGTTCATTAGATTCAGGAACAGCATGTCTAGAAGTTCCTTTATGTCTCATGGAGTTTATATTTGCATGTGCTTTGTAGGAGTGGATTTCATTTTCTTGATGAAAACAGGAGAGGCACTGTAGCCGGTACACCCATTCTGAAAACAAATCTGTGATTTAGCACCTCTGTCCTCTCTGAAAATGTGGGATCAACAAGCAGAGACCGTGCAGTACTCCACATGTGGCATTTCCACATTTATCCCTAATTTTTGTACTAGTCACTGTAACAAACTTCAATGAAAATATTTTGAAAAACTTAGGTAGAGAAGTTACACTGGCAAAGCAGAATAGGATTCTCTCTTCAATGAGATGAAGGGGAGCAAGCGTGGCAAAAGGACCATGACCCCATAGCATTGGATGGGGCTTAAACCATAGAGTTTGGGGAGAGAAGCAGATCACCCAGACCTGGTTTCACAGAAGAGGGGTCCTGGAAAGAATGGACAAGACTTTATAGAAGAGGTAGGGGAAGATGTATTTTTCTGTGCATTATGTAGCATGGTAACAGATCTACTGTGTACAGTTGTAGAAATTTGGGCATATGTATAAGCAACGGCATGCAAAACACAGATCCCTGCGGATCACCATTTCCTCAGTCTGGTCTGTACTGCATGAAGAGGAAGGGAGACAGTGTCTTTACAGAGGAGACACCCAACAAATACTACTCAGACATTGAGGTCATATCAACAGGGACAGTTATGTGATGTGATTTGATGAAAGAGCAGTTCATTATCCCCAAACACCTTATCCTAATCTAGTCATGAAAAAAAAAAAATATCAGAAGAACCCTACTTGAGGTATGTTCAAGGAAATGCCTGAACCATTATTTCGAGATTATCAAAGTTACTCAAAAATAAGAAATCTGAGAAACTGTCAGAGCCAAGGGAAACCTGAGGAGACATAACTAAAAGCCAATTTCCTTGAATAGAAAAAGGTCATTAGTTAAAAACTAAGACCACTTGAGTAAAGTATGGACTTTTGTCAACATGTCAGTATTAGTTCATTAGCTTTGACAAAAGCAGTCACACTAACAGAGGGTGACAATTACATGGAAACTAGGCGTGGAGTGCATGGGAACACTTGGCATTAGCTTCACAATACTTTGTAAACTTAAAACTATTTAAAAGAAAATAACTGCATTTTAAATACTTTGACCCCATAGTGGAATATGCCATTTTTTCTCATATTACTTCAGCAAGAATAGTCAAATAGTGTCCTCTGATCATGCCAGAACAGAGAATGTTCTTCCTGAAGGAGGAGAAGACCTGGAGTTGAATGTCACTGCCAGTGGTTGTGGAAAAATGAGTCAGCAGCTCAAAGAGCACCATGAGGGTGCTTCCTCCAACACTCAAGTGTGGGTGCATGTGGTGAAATGAAGAGTAGGAGGAGACCAGTGGGGTACAATTGCAGAAGCTCAGCCAGTGGGGATGTGCCCAGATGAGCCTGGAAATGTGAAGAAGAAATGAGGAGCAGGGCTCAGGAAATCCATGGACAAGGAAGCACAAGAGCAGAAAAAGACACAGTAGGATATACTAACAAGCAGAAGACCCGAGGTGCCTTCAAATATCCTATTTCATTGGGTAGAAAAGAATGTGGGAGGAGAGGAGAGATGAAAATATAAAATTATGTTACAATAACAAAGGGAAAGTAAATATTCAAGGTGAAAATACATCAAATTGAGAATATTTTGTAAATAAATCTTAAAGTTCATCTTGAAAAAAAATGCTTGGATTTTTTTTCTGTTTCAAGGGTAGCTGTGTTCTTTAGCTGGCCTCTACTAAACTCTGTAAGATTTCAAATATAAAGAACCATGTGGAAGATACAACACTGAGAATTGATCTCTCCCTTATCTGGCCCACTGAAAATCCATTAGGGATTCTAGATTTGTCATTCAGATCCCAGAATGCACAGGAAGAGGTGAGGCTCTGGGGTATTATAACCTGAGGGGTGTAATCTCTATACCTGGGGACCATATTTAGACGCATTTGGGAACAGTGCATTCTGAGTATGTGAAGTTTTAGATTTTTCATCACTTTAGAGAAGCCGGCTATGGAGTTAAGAAACATTCTATTTGCATTCAGATAAAAGGCACCATATGAATGTGCTCTGAAAATCATACTATTAGTCATGTATACTGGCCTTCCTCTCCACTTCTGATTCTGAGAAAGATGGCATTAGTTCCATCTGAGTGGAAAGCTAATGCTACCAAGCGAGTATCAGGTAAATCTGCCTAGGTGAGGTGCAGTAAAGGGGAAAAAATCATATACAATGTTCTAAAGTAAATTGCATGAATAAAAATTAGAGACTTATTCAAGGTAAATATTGAAATGCTCACAATTTATAAGAAGAAGATATGGGTATTATGGAGGAGAACTAAGTTTCCCAGAAAGTTAAAATGAAGGCTGAGCCTAATTTTTCTGATTCCAAAGTCACTATGTAGATAGTTGGCTGGGAGATGAGAGAAAGAAGTGGAATGAAAAACAAACCATTAGCTTGTATGCAGTTTCTAAGAGAAAGAGGGATGAAGGGAAACACAGATGTATGAGTATCACTTTTGACATTTATCTTAAGAGTTTATTTTGGAAAAGTGAGATGAGAATTTCAGGATAGTAGAAGTCAATAGTAATTACCGCATATATAAATGTAATCTAATTCACCAATATTCTGAATGTAAAATTTATTATTTTATTTTCCACCTATATATATTTTTTCTGATGTGAATAAAAATAACTTTTTCTTTCTCTTAAAAAGCATGCCAGGGCACTCCCTGGTGGCGCAGCAGGTTAAAGCACAGCACTGAGAATCTAAAGCCACTTCCGCATGAGTTCGATTCCCGCTTGCCTCGGAGGTGACCACATGGTGTGGCAGACCTCTCCTGACCCTCCCCTGCTCCCCTCAGCAGTGTACTTTGTCGATCTGTCTGTTGTGTTCCCCGCTCTGTCTCTGGTGAAGCCTCTCACCGCTCCTGAGCCTCTGGCCTGTACCCCAGCTCTGTATGCACAAATAAATAAATCTTTAAAAAAAAAAAAGCATGCCAAATGGCTTGCTTCCTAAACATCACAGTGTGGTCTCTGCTACCACTAGACTTTGTACTTACCCAGTGAGATGATAAACCCCTGAATACTCAGATAATTGCCCCAGGCAGGCATGCTGCCAGAACTTCAGAGGGAAGAATAATACAAATAAACTGCCAGTAGCCTTGGAGTCAACATTGTTACCCTGAACTTGAAACAGTACAATGACATATGCGACAGAAACCCTCATGGTGAAGAAAAGAAAAATCTATTGTTCCATTTAAATCAACTCTGAAGGTTGTGTCCTCATTGTCATGCCATTTGCAGCAACATGGATAGAACTGGAAAATACTATGTTTAGTGAAATAAGCTAGAAAGAAAAAGAAATAGACCAGATGGTTTTACTCATAGCAGGAATGTAAGTGACCAGGGGAAAAAAATATGTGTGTATGTATCTATATGTAGAGAGTGATTGCAATAAAGTAAAAATGAACATCAACTAACAACTATAAACCACAGACAGTCTACAGGGGAGGAGAGGAGAACAGGATTAAAACTGGGGTGGGAAGAGCACATAAGACTATGGTGATGGCACATGGGTGAAGTGGTGGTGTGAAGTCCACGGGATTACCACTGAGATGAAAAAAATCTACAAAATGAAGAATAATGTGTATGTATATGTATATAAAATATTACACACACATACACACACACACACACATACATATACATATATAACCTTAGGGAAGGCACTCCAACTGCCCCTGTTCTGAAAGGTCAGGTGTCAGTCTTGGTGAGAGAGATTCCATATGCGTGCCTTATCTGTGTCACTCACTAGACCTGACAGAGGTCTCTTTTTGTGGGCCTCAGAAACAGACTTATAACAAA
>NW_004567150.1:1912933-1918539 GCF_000260355.1 Condylura cristata | reverse complement strand
GTGTCACTCACTAGACCTGACAGAGGTCTCTTTTTGTGGGCCTCAGAAACAGACTTATAACAAATTCTAGGAAGACCTGGGAGAAAAAAAAAAAAAGCCCTGAATGGGACAGGCAAATATTTCCAGCAGATTTATCACAGGAAATACGCAAAAACCTACATGTTCTTACATACCACTCCTTATCAGGGAAAAGGAATTCTAAAATAAGGGATGTCACAGTAAAACTTTTCTGAAGGCAATCTAAATTAAGCTTTTAGTGTATTGTTTGAAACTACCAGATTTTCAAAAATAGTTGGTCTTCTCTTTCCTCCTCTTTGGTGACTGAGTGGTGTTAAAGACTGACTGATATTAAAAAATGTTGTCAACCCTTTGCTCATAGATTGGAAGAATTAACATAATTAAAATGGCCATCCTACCAAAAGCAATTTATAGATTCAATGCTATTCAAAAAAAAAATCAATGACATTTTTCAAAGAAATAGAAAAAATACTGATGAAATTCATATGGAGCCACAAAAAACCTTGAATAGCCAAGGCTTTTCGGAATAAGAAAGGGGATGGAGGTATCACACTCCCATACTTCAAACTATATTATAAAGGCATAATAATTAAAACTGCATGGTACAGTTTATACAGATCAGTGGAATTGAATAGAAAACCCAAATATAAATCCACAACTTTATGGACAGCTAATCTTTGACAAAGGAACAAAGAACATACAATGGAACAAAGAAAGTTTGTTCAACAAATGGTGCTGGGAAAGCTGGGTTGCTACATGCAAAAAAAAAAAAATGAAGTTATATTACTACTTCATGGCATACACGAAAACCAACTCAAAATGGATTAAGATATAAGAATTGAAACCATAAAACATATAGAAGAAAATATTGCTGAAACACTACACAACATACATCTCAGTAACATCTTTAAAGATACATTATCCAAAGTAAGGGTAGTGAAGAAAAGGATAAATAGCTGGGACTACATCAAACTGAAGAGCTTCTGTACAGCAGAAGAGTTATTACATAAAACATACACCACCACCCCCCCAGACTGGGAGAAAATTTTCACATATAATACAAATGATAAAGGACTGCTCACAAAGATATACAAAGAGCTGAGTAAACTCCACAAATATAAAGTAAACAACCCCACCAAAAAATGGGCAGACGAGCTACAAAGACACATCTCCAAAGAGGAAATGCAGACAGCCAACAGACATATGAAAAAATGTTCTGCATCACTTGTCGTAAGGGAAATGCAAATCAAAACCACAATGAGTTACCACCTCACACCAGTGAGAATGGCACATATTGAAAAAAAAAATAAGCAACAAATTTTGACAAGGGTGCAGAGAAAAAGGAACTCTCCTACACTGCTGGCAGAAATACAAAATGGTACAATCACTATAGAAAGCTGTGTGGAGATTTCTCAGACTGTTAAAAATGGAGCTTCCATATGAGCCAGCAATTCCACTCCCAGGTATCTATCCAAAGGACACAAAAACAATAATTCAAAGAACACCTGCATCCCTATGTTTATTGCTACTCTATTTACAATAGGGAAGATGTGGTATCAACCCAAATGCCCAAAAATAGATGACTGGTTCAAGAAAATGCAGTATTTATATGCAATGGAATATTACTTAACAATCAAAAAGACAAACTGATGCCATTTGTGGCAACATGGATGGAACTGGAAAATATCATGTTTAGTAAAATAAGCGAGAAAGATAAACACTGAGTGGTTTCACTTATAGAAGGACTGTAAGGGATCAAGGAAAAAAATATATATATAGAAATTGTAATAAAGTAAAAAGAACATAAGTTAACAACCACAAACCAGAGACATTCTATGGTGCAGGAAAAGAGAACAAGATAAAAACTGGGGTGGGAAAAGCACATGGAACAATGGTGGGAATAATCATATGGGTGAAGTGGTGATGGGAAGTCCACAGAGATTACAACTGAGATGAAAAAATGTATAAAATGAAGAATAATATAAAAGAGCATATACAAAAATATGTTGTCAACCAAAAAAGAAAAGAATTATTACATTGTTCATATAAATGTTGTCCCTTAGATTTGTGTAGTTCATTTGCAGTTATATTCAGTGGCCTGGGCATTGCAAGACAGAGACTCATAACAACATTTTTATTCAATCAGTAAATGTGCTACAGGAAGAAAAAGACAAGGGGAAGTGCTAGTTGTCAATAAATGCAGATAGACTTCTACCTAACTTAGACAAAGTAGAACTAAGTATTTCCAAATATTTACACATGTATGTTCTCAATTAAGACAGGAAATATAAGTCAAATTAAATTGGGAATATCTGAGAGCTAAGAATCTTAATGAATCTAATCTTGTGTCTTATAGTTTTGACAGGAAATAGGCATCATTTTAATAATCACAATAATAAATTTTACCAATAAATAGACTATCAACTGGTTAAAATAGAATTAGTAACTCTCCTATATTAAAGTGTAGTTATTAACGGCCCTCCCTGATGGCAAAGAGGGTTAAAGCACAGCAGTAAGAAGCTAAAGCTACTTCAGCGTGAGTTCGATCCCCACCCTGGAGGTGATCCACATGGCGAGGCAGACCTCTCCTGACCCATCCGTTGCTCCTCTCAGCAGTGGACTTCGTTGATCTGCCTGTTCTGTTCCCGACTCTGTCTCTGGTGAGTCCTCTCACCACCCCTGCACCTCTGGCCTGTACCCCAGTTCTATATGCATAAATAAATAAATCTTTAAAAAGTATATAGTTATTAAGTTATCAACGAAATAGCAACTAAAGTGGACACATTAAGTAAATCAGGAGTAACTCTTAGCTCATGCAGAACATCAGAAAGCAATAAAAGAGCAAAATAGAAAAAATATGTGTAATGATAGAGAAGCAAAATTCAAACAAAATAATTTTGCTAATTCTTAAAAGAAGAAGTGCATTAATACAAATCTAGACAGGTAAGGGACATCACATCAAGTCAAGAGAAAAGGTAAAGGAGCACAAGAAAAAAAGTCAGATTTCTAATCAAGAAATGGTAATACAATAATATATGGCAACTCATTATAAAATAAATGCCAGATATAAATGGAAGATTAGAATTTTAATGAAAAATAACTATCAAATTTGCATTCTATGCTTAGATAAGATTAAAAAAATAAGGGAATGAAGTTATAAAAAAAAACTGAAGTAGGGCATTTTAAAATCCATCTCCACTGAACAAAACTATAAATTGGCAAAGACTGGTACAATAAACACTGCTAGAGGACCCTCTCTGGTGTCACACTGAGTTAAAGTGCAGCACTATGAAGCTGCCTGAAGCTACTGCAGCACTAGTTCAATCCCTGGCCAGGGAGGTGCACATGGTGCAGCAGACCTCTCCTGACCTGCCTGCTGCTCCCCTCAGCAGTGTAGTTCATCAGTTTTCTTATTCTGCTCCCCACTCTGTTTCTGGTGAACCTCTCACTGCCCATGCACCTCTGTCCTGTACCCCAGTTCTGTATGCATAAATAAATAAATCTAAAAAAAAAGAATAAACACCATTGGACCTTTGGAATCTAATCTTAAATTAGATTAGCTATTTATGTGAAGAGGTAGGTAGCTAAAATTCCAAGAGAGTATAATGGCATGGCACCCCTCCTACTTGAAAATCATCCCCCATTCCTTAGGTCAGCAGCTACATCAAGAACTACAACCTTTATTCCTCGTGTAAATTGCTGGTGTCAGAAAGAGAATGTGAACCTTGCTTTTAAAATATTGTGCTGATACATTTTGATTTGTTTGGTGGCTGTCTCTGAAAGACTAGCCCCGAGGTTGAACATTGTTTTTCCCTTGCCCTCAGGCTGGAGTAAATTTCTTAACAATTGTGGGTAGTGTCTATTTAATATATGTAAATATATGCACACACTATGCCTGCTTGGGTCACCAGATCAAGAAGAATGTAAAAACTCAGAAGGACAGGAAAGAGGAAGCTAATCAGGATATTTATTAGGAGAATAAGAACTCAGAAAGGCCATCACTTACACTGGGGAAAGACAGGGTGCAATGCATGTGCCTACAAAATGTTTGAAAAAGATTTGAGAGCATCTTCAGTTTAAAACTTTGATAGATGTCTGCACATCATGAAAGTGGGTCCTTTGTCTTCATGGCTAAGGCAAAATCATAGTGGCCCAATTCAAACTCAAGAAGAAACAGCAGAAAGGACAAGGAGAGATTTTTTTTTCTTATTTTTGTTTTTACAAATTTTGATATTAGGAACTTAAAAAAAACAAAAAACTATTAAGTTACTGACAACTGAGATCACATAACAGATATCTTTGAAGTCCTTTTGTATTATTGGGTGTTGTCAATATCTTTCTTTAGTCCTGTTAAAAAATGCCTACATATTTTGGTGACTCATCAATAGGTGCATATATATTCATGAAAACTTTCTTCTTATTACAGTGTAATATCAATAATAACAGAGAGGTAGCTCTCGTATATTCTTTTATAATCACAGATTTATTTTATCTGATATAAGTAAAGCTGAATTTTTTTCATTTTTTGTATTGAAGTAACATTGGTTTAATAAGACTGTATATTATTTAGAGGCACAGGTTAATACCTCTTTAGACTTATGTTACCAATTATACACAGCACCAGGGTATCAATATTTTACCATTTTGTTGCTGTGGTGAATTATACACATCGATTTTCAGATGTTGAAACAAAGTTGCATCCCTGGAATAAATTCCACCTGGTCACAACCCATGATTCTTTTAATGTACTATTTAATCTGGTTTTTGAAGATTTATTTGAGGATTTTTGCAATTATTTTCAGCAGGGATATTGATAAGCAGATTTTGTGTGTGTGTGAGATGTCCCTGTCTACTTTTGGTATCAGAGTAACATAGATTAATAAAACTTGTTTAGAAACTGTTTTCTTCCTCTTGGAAGAGTTTGAGAACATTAGTATCAACTCTGAAAATGTCATACACCTGCCAGTGAAAACATTCACCCTTAGCTTTGCCTTATGTTTTTTGCCTTATGTTTTTGATTACTGTCTCAATTTCCTTTCTTGTAATTGGTTTGATTAGGTTTTCTATTTCTTACTAAGTTGTAGAAATTTGTATGATTCTAAGAATTTATCCACTTAAGTTATTCAATTTACTAGTATATGAATGCTAAAAGTATGGTGCTATCATCTTCTGTATTTCTGAGATGTTTGTTTTAGCTTCCCTTTGTTTGTGATTTTATTTATTAGAATTTCCCATACCCTTTTATTCTTTATGAATGTAACTAAGATTTGTCCATGTAGGTTATTTTTTGAAAGAAACAGACTTTTTGTTTCATTGATCTTTCAGATAGTCTTTTAAATTTCTATTTTGCTCTAATTTTCATTATAGTTTTCCTTCTATATGTGCTTGGTTCCACGTGTTACTCTTTTTCAAGTTCCTTGCAGTGTAAGGAAAGATATTTATTTGAGATTTTTGTTATTACTTACATGATTCTGCTCTCTATACTTCCTAGTATGTTTCCCCCTATGTGTTGGGAACCGAGGCCGGCATCTGGAGTCTGTCAGCAGCCATAAAAAGGTGAAATGGAGTCCGGATAGAGAAAAACATCC
>NW_004567150.1:1904319-1911568 GCF_000260355.1 Condylura cristata | reverse complement strand
ACACCTTTGGTTTAATTCTAGACAGGGGGAGTATGGTTCAAAGAGGTTTAAAGGTCCTTCCAGGTGTAATTGACAACGACTACACTGGAGAAATTTCAATCCTTGTAAAGACGATAAGCTTTGTTAAGATAGCAGAAGGCCAAAAAATAGCTCAATTAATCCCAGTTCCCATGATCAGGACTAGTCACCGCCTTATCTCCCCTGAGAGAGGCAATGATAACTTTGGCTCCCTGAACGGCTCGTGAGACATTCTAACCTCCAGCCCAGGGAGGGGCCTTCAGTCCCCCCCTGTGGCCAGTTTCCCTTCTTGTCTTTTTCAGAAAATACTCGTCCATCTGTGACTCTACAATCTACAATAGGTTACCAAGTCCAGGATGGCTGCTGGTCCGGGGATACCAAGTCTGTCTTCTGACAGATGCCTCCCATCACACCAGCCGCGGTCAAAGACGATGATTACACCCTTTGTTGTTGTTTATTATTGCTCTTTCTTTTTCTGCTGTCTCTACAGAAAGCCCACACACCACAAAACATCTCACATGGCAGGTAACATCTCACATGGCAGGTCTGGCCAACTACCGGCACTCATACTCCATATTCCTGATGGCCCACACTCACCCCCGATTTTTGCCAGTTGGCTGCAGGGCTAGACACTTGGGACATACCCACCGTACAACTAGGCCAGTTAAATGGCACAACACGAACTCGTGTTTCATGGCTCTAACATTGCAATCAACAAAATTGGTTTGATGGGTGGCTTAAAGGATCTCCCTGGCTTGCTACTCTGCTTTCAGCCATAACAGGCCCCCTATTGCTACTCCTTCTTTTACTGACTATTGGCCCATGCATTTTCAACCGGATTGTTGATTTTGTAAAACAGCAGGCTGATAAGGTCATGTTGCTCCATTATCACCAACTAGAAATGCACAACAGAGCCGCTGATCAAGGTTGCCCATAAGTGCCTCGCTTTCAGAGCTGGGCTGGTAGCCAGAGACGGGTAAGATGGACATCTCTCGTGACCAACCTAAGACAGGCAGGTAGACAAAAAGAGCACGTGTGCAGTAATCAACTTTTGCTATGTCTCCTAGCTGATGACGGGTAAGGCACAAAGAGTGAGTCCACAACCTAAGACAGGCACAGCCCCCTGACAAATACCCCACATCATACTCGCTGTTTCTTGTAACAAAACAGAAACGGGGGAGATGTTGGGGACCGAGGCCGGCATCTGGAGTCTGTCAGCAGCCATAAAAAGGTGAAATGGAGTCTGGATAGAGAAAAACATCCAGGTTGCAAAAGGCATGTGGGAAGAACTCCCTTGCCCCCACCTTTTCCATCTCCTCTTTCTTTTCTCACCCACCTATTATCAAAACACTGCTCCATTCTCACCCATTTTTGTCCCTCGCGAGAACCATGTTATCAAACACTGCTACATGTCTAGTGTCTATTGGCCTTCTCCCTTTCTGGCATCCCTCTCCTCCTGTATAAAGCTGAGATAAAACCCAAAAAAGAGCTCTTTCTTTGTTCTGCTACACGCGTGTGACTGCTTCCTTTGTTCGCCGGACTTGGGGCCCCGACTCTCTGGCCTTGCTGGTCAAGGTCCCCCACACCTATGTTCTGATAGTTTTTGTCTTCATTTTCATTTGTCCCTTAGCCTACTTTCCAGGGAAAATGACTTTATCATAATATTTATCTCAGTTGAAGGAAGACCCTTGTTCCCATTCAAGTCTCCCCTAGTATTCTAATTTAATATGAGGATAGATATAAGATATACAACGAGAATAGCATGTCTAAACTCACAGACTAAAGACACAAGCCCTATAATAGATTGACATTTATTAATAATGTTTTAGAAGTTTTCCAAACATTATGCTAACTGGGCTCCAATTAATAATAAAGGGTAAGATCTGAAATAACGTGAGATATAGGTTTTCTATGAAGAAGAATATTTATAAAAGCACAGTGTCAAACTTGGAAGCAGCATAAGAATGTTTTAGTAATGTCCCCTTGATGGTGCAGGGGTTAAAGCACAGCACTATGAAGCTATCCACAGCTACTGCAGCACGAGATCGATCCCCAGCTAGAGAGGTGATACTCACAGTGTGGCAGACCTTTCCTGACTTGTCCGCTGCTCCCCTCAGCAGTGTATTTCTGTAGATTGACCTGTTCTGTTCCCCAACTGCCTCTGATGAATCTTCAACTCCTGCCACACACACACCTCTAGCCTGTACCTCAGTTCTATATGCATAACGCAAATATAAGAACCATATACAAAGATATGTGATTAGCAAATTAAAACTTGTAAATACATATGATTAACATATTAAGGATTCTGGTGAGAAAAGTAAAAAACCTAAAAAAGAATGAAATGTGAGATATGAAAATTATAAAGCTAAATTCATTAAAGAATGAATTGGTTCAAAATAAAAGTGACTTCAAACAAATAGAACATACCTTTGAGTGACTTATCATCAGACTCAACAGAGCTGAAAAAAAGAATTAGTGAGCTAGAAGATAGGTCAAGAGAAAAATGCCAGAATGAAATAAAAATTGAAGGCAATAACAAAAAAGAACATCCAAAAAACTGTATAACATAAAAGTAATTAGAATATCAGAAGTAATGTTAAATATATATTGATACTGACTTGATTCTGACTGATCCAGATATTATAGGCACTGACACAGTAATGACCATGACTGATCAAGAGGTGGAGGCAATTTAAACAGAGTAACATAAATGATCAATTAAAAAAGCAACTACTTACTTATAATGACAGTGATAAACAGATACATGACAGGAAAGGACCATACAAACCTGTTCTGGGAGGCCCTATTCAAATAAAATTAAGAGGTGGTACTAATAATATGTCTCTGGAAGTGGCATAAATATAGGCTTATGGACTACATTCTCATGATATTGAAGACTTCAAGTTTTGGTGATAGCAACTGGAGACTCACTCTGAGAAAGGTTCTCCCTTCGCTGTGAATAGACATCTTCCAGAAACAATTTGGAACTGGCCCCACCAGTTCTGCATCACTGGCGTCCTGAGTCTTGCTAAGCAATTTATCTTACCCCACATATTACTGTCAGTTGAGTTGTATGATTATTTTGTGGCAATGTGAATCCTCCAATAAATTCCTATTGTGATTACACACATTTGACATTAGTAATTAAAATCTCATGACTCTGGTGAAAATTAGGACCTTTGTGATTCAAACCTGATGTGATAGAAGGAGAGAGAGACTATGAGGCAGAATAAATATTTGAAATAATAGGGCCAAGAAGTTTCTTGGATGAATAATGATGGACATCAAATTGAAACAGGAACCCAATGGGGTATGACTGGCTTTGCTGAAGCTGGCCTCAGCAGACAGGTTTCAAGTCAACCTTGAATGTGTGCTTAATGCATAATCCCAGTTCATACTTGATGCTTTTTCCTGGCACACAGCCTGTAGCCCAGCCTGGGAGTCTCATAGCAGCAGTATTCACAATTCTGGTCTGCCTCTTTTCAGATAAGTATCTAGTCCTCCAGCTCCCCTGAGACCACCATGATGAGACTACCTGACCTCAATGTAGCTTGGGTCTGGACAGCCAGTCAAGGTTTCACTTATGAATATGGTATCAGAAATGTAAATGAATCAATTATGTTCAAGCTCACTGGTGCTGCTAAACTAGTTTGAGACATTAAGACTTATACATGGGTCAATCTGATTGGAGACAGATCAGCACCAATTCAGCAGCTAGAATTGTAAATGGACTAGAAAGGCAGGGATCCTGGAAAGGATATATGCCAGAGCAGTAGGCCATTTGAGGTCACTCAACAGATGCCTTGGGATCTTCAAGGCATCTTGAAGACTCATCAGAATTCCTAGAAAGACCTTCACAGAAAGATTTATCAAGAAGATTCATTGGGACAGAGACCACTCAAGGCTTTAAGCCCTTCGCAGAGAAATTCAAGGAGACGTTTATAGTAACAATCATAGAGAGCTGACTGCTGCATCTGCCTCCAGCTGTGTCTCTAATATTGCCTGCAGAGAGCACCACCAGTCTGTGCTTGGTGTCTCTAGAAGGGCTGTTTGCTGTTGTCTTATACCCAAGTTCTCTGAGAACTAGTTGCCATTGCCACAAGGACATCTCTAAGAGCTATAACACTAGGGACTGTTCCCTGGCACCAATATCTGGTGATGAGTATTAACTGGCACTACTGAGCATTGCTGACCAACACTTCTGACCAATTACCAGCACTGCTAACCTGTGTCCAGCCACCTCTGAGAGCTATACACCACTTCTGATCATCCAAGACTGCCTTCTGGTGCTGCTTCCTGTAGCACTGTCCAACATCTGGTACTGTTAGTCCAACCCTCAGACTCCCGCTCTTTTTTTTTTTTAAAGATTTATTTATTTGTACATACAGAACTGGGGTACAGGCCAGAGGCTCAAGGGTGGTGAGAGGCTTCACCAGAGACAGAGTGGGGAGCAGAACAGGCAGATCGAAGAAGTACACTTCTGAGGGGAGCAGCGGGCGGGTCAGGAGAGGTCTGCCACACCATGTGGTCACCTCCGGGGCAGGCAGGAATCGAACTCATGCAGAAGTGGCTTTAGCTTCTCAGTGCAGTGCTTTAACCCGCTGCGCCACCAGGGAGGGCCAGACACCTGCTCTTAACTGTGGTAGTGTTACCTCAGCAACCCCACATGTGATCATCTTCATTTGCCACAGTGAGTCGTACCCTGCTTTATGCTTAGCAGTATACCAATATCTCCAGCTTCTACTGAAGGTACACAACCATCTGCATGAGTAGCCTCTTTTATAGACAACTGGACATGGTGGATATTAACTGGAGTAGGATAGCTGGACATTATTGGCTTTAGAAACTCTTTCCTTTTTACCATTCTCCCTTTGTTAATAATCACAATTGTGGCAGTTTGAGCCTGAGTTTTGTTTTGCAATTGTAAGCACATAGGTGAGATCCCACAGAAAGTCACATGTTCCCCAGCTTTTGCTATGTTTTGGAAATGCATAGCTGGAAAGTTCAGAGAAGTACTAAATTGGATAAATTTAAACAACCATTACAAGTAGATAGAGAAGCCAAAGTGGGGGAAGGGTATAATCACACCTTAACCATACAAAAATAAAGTCAATACTTACAGTAAGCTCTTACTGAAACCATACACACACACACAAACACACAGACACACAAGTAGAGTAAAATTTAATTTTTTGAAGAACTTCTCAATCTACAATACTATGGTTACAGAATTATCCTTCAAAAATGAAGGGGAGGGCCCTCCCTGGTGGTGCAGCGGGTTAAAGCACAGCACTAAGAAGTCAAAGCCACTTCCGCATGAGTTCGATCCCCGCCTGCCCCGGAGGTGACCACATGGCGTGGCAGACCTCTCCTGACCCGCCCGCTGCTCCCCTCAGCAGTGTACTTCGTTGATCTGCCTGTTCTGCTCTCCACTCTGTCTCTGGTGAATCCTCTCACCCTCCACATCTCTGGCATGTACCCCAGTTCTGTATGAATAAATAAATAAATCTTGAAAAAAAAAATGAAGGGGAAATAATAATGTTCACAGATACACAAAAACTTCATTTAAATTTAATTAATTGCCAGCATATAAACGCATAAGAAATGGTCAAAATATTCTTCAAAGAGAAGGAGTAATAAAATAATGGTTTTGGAGAAATAATAAATAAAAATGAAGTAAAACCTGATTTCCTTATTTTTAATTGAAGTAAAAGGTAACTGGTTAAAATAACACTGCCAGCGTAATCAGTGTTTTAAAATTACAGATAAGTGAAAAAAAGGGATGGTAGTATGATAATGGAATAATTGGGAATACTCTACTACATGTCAAGTGGTGCTGTATAGTTTCTTTTAAAGATTTATTTATTTATGCATACAGAACTGGGGTACAGGCCAGAGGTACAGGGGTGGTGAGAGGATTCACCAGAGTGGAGAGCAGAACAGGCTGACTGACAAAGTACACTGCTGACAGGAGCATTGGGCAGGTCTGCTGTGCCGTGTGGATTATCTCCGGGGTGGAATCAAACTCATGCTGAAGTGGCTTTTGCTTCTTAGAGCTGTGCTTTAACCCACTGTGCCACCAGGAAGGGCCCAGTGCTGTGTTATTTTCAAGATTTGTTTTATTCAATACTCAACCAGCAGCCAAATTTAATAAAAAGATAATTGTATTCTAGGGGAATAGGTGAAATGGAACAGTATAAGATGACCAATTAAAGAGGCAAAGAAAGTATTAAAATAAGGGAAAATAAAGAAAAATGCGAACAAGGAACAAATAACTAAGTAGAAAATTTGCAATTACAAAATTATATGTTGCCTACAAAAAAAAATGTAGAAATTCAAAAGCTAATATAAAGGAATGGAGGAAGTAATATCATGCTAGCACTAATCAAAATAGCCAGAGAAGCTAATATCAATTTCAGACAAAACAGACTTCATAATGAGAAAACTTATCAGGCATCAAGAGAGGTGTTACATTATAATAATAGCGTAACTTCTTGAAGAATATAAAATTGTCCTTAAAGTGAATGCACATCAAAACAGGTGAGGCAAAACACAAAGAACTGTAGTGTGAAATAGAAAAATTTACTATTATAGTTGGAGACTTCAACACTTCTTCAATAATTGATAGATCCAGAAGGCAGAAAATCAGTATGAATATAGTTAGCCTAAATGACATTATCAATTAGGTTGATCTAATAAAATTTATAGAATATATAAAATCAGCAGAATATATATTCTTCTCAAGCTCACATGAAACAATCACCAAAATTCCCACATACTGGGCCCTAAAATGCATCTTCAGAAATTTTAAAGAACGGAAATAACAAAAAATATTTTCCTCAGAACAATGGAATTGACATCAATAACAGAAAGCAGGTTAATTCCCAAACATTTGGAAGTTAAACAACATTAAAATTTAACACATGGAGGAAAACAATTTCAAGAGAAAGCTTAGAAGTATTTTAAACCAATTGAAAATTAAAATGCAACTTATCAAAATTTGTAGGAAGCAGTAAAATCTATGGGTAGGTGTAAATTATAACATTAAATGCATATTCTAAAGAAGAAAGATCTAAAATCAATAAAGTAAGCTTTCTTGTTAATAAGCTAAAGAAGAGAAATTTTTATGTATGAAAAAAAGGAAAATAAAGTTATCAGAAATCAATAAGCTTGAAACATCAAAACAAAAGAGGCAATCAATCAAATACAAAGTTGGATATTTGAGAAG
>NW_004567150.1:1891462-1897009 GCF_000260355.1 Condylura cristata | reverse complement strand
AAAAAAAAATGTGCAAAATGATGTAAAAATAAACTTTGTAATAAAAAAATAGCATTTTAAAAAATGATTATTTATTCATACAAGAACTGGGGTACAGGCCAGAGGCACAGGGGATGAGAGGATTCACCAGAGACAGATGGGGAGCAGAACAAGCACGTTCACTGAAATACACTGCTGAGGGGAGCAACAGGAGAGTCAGAAGGGGTCTGTCATGCCATGTGGGTCACCCCTCTGGCCAGGGGCCAAAATTGTGCTGCAGTGGCTTCAGATAGCTTCACAACGCTGTGCTTCAACACCTTATGCCACCAGGGAGGGTTAGATAAAGAATATGTACATGTCTTACTTAATATAGCCAATCATATCAATAGGTATAGAATAAATATACCTCATCAGCAACTGGAATCCATTCCAGGTATGATAAGTGGCTTGAATATTTGAGAATTAATGTAATTTACCACACCAATAAACTAGAGAGGAAAAAACCATATGATTAAATTAATTGATACAGAAAAGACGACTTGGTAATCAACCCATTTATTTTTAAAACTCTAAGCAAATGAAAAAAATGAGGGTGGAGATAACTTTATTAACTTGGTTAAAAATATTTTTAAAACCCTGAAGTTAACCCCATCCTCATTGATAAGACAATGGAAAACTTTCTCTTGAAAATCAGCATCATAATAGAAATCTTGGTATATTACTCCGAAAGTTGCTGTAGTAAAATACTACAAACTAAGTGGCTTTAATAATTTATTTCATCACAGTTCTTTAGGCTGGAAGCCTGAGATGATGATGCCAGGACAGTCAGGCTTTTGTGATTATTCTTATTCCTGCCTTGCAGACACCTGCCATAAGTATATGTAACAATTTCATAATCTCAAAACTTAATGTAAAACTATGGTAATCATCACAAAGCAGTAGTAGCAGAACTATATATGTGCATATGAGTGAATATTATTGAGACCCCCCAAAACTTTTCATTTTTAATCAACTGTTTTTGACAAATGTACTTATACAGCTTAATGGGGGTAAATGTTGTTTATAATAAATAGTTCTGGGACATCTAAATATCTTCCTACAAGGTAACTAAGTTGAAATAGTCTTATGAAATATTTAATTCAAAATGGGTCATACTAAGAAGTAAAAAAGAAATAAACTAAGAAATAAAATAAGAAAATATTAAAAGAAAATGAAAACCAAATATTCATAATATTCAATTAGGCAATGAGTATTTAGAAATGATAAAAATATCAAAAGTAGAACAAACAAAAGGGATAAATCATCAAAATTTTAAATATTTGCACTACAAAATTTACACTATTGACAACTACAAAAAATGAACATATAATCTTCAGAAAGGTGGACTATTCTATTTTACAAAACATACTTGAAAAAGGACTTGTATTCAGCATATGTAAAGAATTTTTTAAATCACTAAGAATAAAGATTCTGAAAATTAATAATGCCATGACTAATCTTATACATTTTTTTCTAATAAAGACACCTGAATTACCAATGAATATACAAAAAGTGTTCAAAATAATTAGGTATTAGAAAAAAAACAAAAAAACAATTTAAAGCATAAAATGCCACTTCATCATTTTTTAAAAAGACTATTTAAAAATAAGTTTGGGCCCTCCCTGGTGGCACAACCAGCTAGAATGCAGCACTGTAAGCTGGCCGCAGCTGTTGCAATGTGAGTTCTATCCCAGCCCTGGAGGTGACCCACATGGCGAGACAGACCTCTCCTGACCGGCCAGCTGCGACAGCTGATCAGCTTGTTCTGCTCCCCACTCTGTCTCTGGTGAATCCTCTCACTGCCCCTGCACCTCTGGCCTGTAGCCTAGTTCTGTATGCATAAAAAAAAAAAAGTCTTAAAAAAATAAAATAAAAATAAGTTTGATATGTACAAATAAGAATTCTTTGTTCTTGGCTGGAGAAATGTAAAATGATATACAACTATAGAAAACAGTTTAACTTGTCTTCAAAGAGTTTAACAACAGTTGATCTATAACCAGGCATTCCACTATTAGGTGTATGTTTAAGATATTTTTAAAACATATGTTAATGCAAGTATTTATGTGCAAATATTCAAAGTTATGTTCTTGATAATAGTCCCGAATCAGTACAACCAAACTGTCTATGAAATTTAAAATGGATAAGCAGAATTGATAAATCCATACAGTGAAGTATTTAGTAATAAAAAGGAATGATTCACTGATTCATATCATAAAAAGATAAAACTGAAATTGAAATTTATGTTAAGTGAACAGCCAATTACAAAAGACCAGAGTGTAAGATTACTTTTACATAAAATATAATTCATATTGTATTTGTCATATGAAGCAAATTTACAAAGAAAGTAATTTAAATGTTACTTAGTACTCAGGAAAAGGGGAATATGTTTTGAAATTTTCCAACATATGAAGATATGAATAAATAAAATCAGTTTTCCAGAAAAAAATACATATTAATGCAGTATTGGAATTAACTGACAAAGATTTCAATATAGCCACTATAATTATGGCAATGAAAAAAGAAGTCTCAAGATGAATGAAAAGAGAAGATATGTCAACAAACAAAACAAAAAAATTAACCAATAGTAATTATAAAACCGAATAATAGAGAATCCAAAATAAAAATATATCACAGGGTACATTTAAATGCAGAATGGAAATGAGAGATAAAAGCTCAATAAATTTTACCAGCAATAAATTTTACCAACAATAAAGTGATATAAACTAATGGAGACAAAAACATCTTTTAAAGAAACTGTGGAACAATATCCAAAGGCTTAACTTGTTTGGAGACAAAAAAGTGGCTAAACAACAGAGTGGCAAGACATTTTGCATTATCTAACCAACATTTTGAGTTTACTTATCACTAAGCTGGCAATAGAAGACAGTCCTTTTATGCTCTTATCTTTCCTGGGTCAAATGAGCTTTTCTTGACAATACCAGTGAACTAGTAGCACTGGAAAGGGAACTGGAGTGGATGCTCCACTAGAAATACTAAACCAGGGACTCTCTCCTTTATTTATAGACTTGATCCTGTATGGCACCAACAGGTAGCAAAGCAGGGAAATGGGCAGAGTTAGCATGAGGGATTTAGCTACAGTAGGCAGCTATGGTCAGAATACCTCTTGCCCCTATGTGTCAGAAACTATCAACCCACTAAGAGACATCAAAAATAAACAGAAGCAGTTACAGAATTCAGCATTGTCCAAGAAGGAATTTTGTCTCTGTGGGAAAGATTGCTTTTCTATGCCTGGCATAGGCATCGAGGCAGACAGCAGCTCTGACAAAGATTTCAATATAGCAACTATAATTATGGCAATCGAGGCAGGCAGCAGCTCTGGCACCACCAGTCAGGTACAACCAGTGGGCAAGTTTCTGGAAACCCACTCTATACATTGAAGCAGAGCACAGTAAAACATCAAAGCCTCTGTCACTGGACATAGAGGCAGCATATGTAGAGGAAAATCTGTATACTAAAAGAAAGTATTGACTAGGAACTACAGTCTCCTAAGATAACAGAAAAATGCCCTTGATATGATAGAAAATCACACAACTTGACAAGAACTGAGACTGAACCTGAGTGTAAAAGGGCAATCAACTGAGGTCAGCAAGAAGAAGCAGATGGTGGGATTACCTGAGAAAGCTTTGAAACAGTCATCACACACACACCGAATGACATAAAACAACTTAGGGGTCACTGCAAGCAGCAAGTTGTCTGATTCTCGAGGCAGATGGGTGAAGTTCAACCTGAATGAAAAAGCCACAGGAGTAGGGGTTATTGTTGGCTCACTGATGTACGCTCAGTGTTGGACATTCAGCCATGCTCGATAAATATTGTAAAATGAATGAATGATGATCTGGTGGGGGGGGGATGAATTGGGTAGAAAGGGAATATGAGGGGAAAGTATGTCCGTTCCATCCAGAGATGCTGGTGAAATGCGTCTGTCATGTCTTTTGATTTCCCACAGTTCTCCAAAAACACTCTGCCTCTCTATGGGTAATCGGAATTGTTACTTCTGACAAGCTGCCCAATGACATTCTCCATTCTATAATTTACTGAGTTAAATAATCTATTATTTTTTCCTTATATAACATCTATCTGTATCCTTAATGAATTTAAGAAGAAAATTGTGGAATTTGTCAATGGATATCTAAATTCTGTGTATCCTGAGTCATGAAAGTGCCAGTGTTATACATGAGAAAGTAAGTCATTATATAGCAAAAGAAAAGACATTCTTATTAACCAGGCACTCTTCAGAAAGGGAAACATATTCATACAATATATAACTGATGGCCTTCCCTGTTGACACAATGGGTTAAAGTGCAGCACTCTGAAGCTATCTGCAGCCACTGTAGCATAAGTTCGATTCCTAGCCAGGGAGGTAACCTGCCCCACATGGCAGACTTCTTGTGATCTGCCTGCTGCTCGGCTCCCCACTTTGTCTCTGGTGAATCCTTTCATCCCCTGCACCTCTGGTCTGTACCCCAGTTCTTAAATGCACAAATAAATAAATATTTTTAAAACAATATATAACTGACAAGGTATAAATATACAAGATATATAAGAATCACATATAATTCAACAACATAAAAAACAAATAACCCAACTAACAAGTGGGCAGCAGGTATGATTACACAATTCACAAAAGAGGATAGCCAGAAAGCAAAAGACATGAAGAAAAGAGCACTACCATATCTAGTAAGAGAAAAGCAGATTAAAACTACAAGGAGATATCATCTCATACCCATGAGAATGACATGACAGATGCTGGGGATAATGCAGAGAAAACTCCCACTGTCGGTGGAAATGTGAACTGATCAAACTATTATGGAAATTAGAATTTATTTAAAAATGAAAACACTGTACAGTAACCCATCAGTTCCCGTCTTGGGCACATAATCATAGAATATT
Source organism: Condylura cristata (assembly GCF_000260355.1). Taxonomy (NCBI): domain Eukaryota; kingdom Metazoa; phylum Chordata; class Mammalia; order Eulipotyphla; family Talpidae; genus Condylura; species Condylura cristata. Next base: position 1,892,080 of record NW_004567150.1, on the reverse strand, counting down.
AAACCACCAACAAAGAAACACATATGAGTCACATATGTTCACAGCAACATTATTTAAATAGCTGGGGCATCAGCCTAAATTTCCTTCAAAAAAAAAAAAAAGCAACAAGGTCACCTTTGTTTAGAGTAAGTTCATTTAAGACATTTCACTTCTGCACATTCAACTGAAGGATGTGAACTCAAAAAAAGTTTGAAAACTGGTTAACTCACTTCCTTATCAAGAACCAAATATTCCTGTCTCTAATATGATTGCTTTCAACCCAAATTACCTTCCCTGCATCACCTCATTTTAAATGAATCATGAATACATGAAAAGCCAAAAGATTAGTGAAGTAATACCTTAGCCAGCAGGTTTAAGATTAGATATGAAAATAAACTCTAGGGCCTTTCCTGGTGGTACAACAGGTTAAAGTAATAGGTGAAGCTAGCCACAGCAGCACAGCTGCTTCAGGGAGCTGACCCACATGGCGCGGCAGACCTCTCCTGTTTCGCCTGCTGCTCCTCTCAGCAGTGTACTTCATCATTTTGCCTGTTCTACTCCTCACTCTGTCTCTGGTGAATCCTCTCACAGCCCCTGCACCTCTGGCCTGTACCCCAGTTCTGTATGCATAGATAAATA
>NW_004567150.1:1879397-1890122 GCF_000260355.1 Condylura cristata | reverse complement strand
AAAAAAAATACAATAAAAGTATTACTTTACTCTTTTGTAGGTCAAAAATCCAACATTCGTCTCACCAGACTAATATCAAGATATTAAAGACCTTCATTCCTTTCTCAAGGATCTACAGCAGGTTCTGTTTCCCTGATCGTTTGAGTTCTTTTCATTTAGTCCTTTGGAATTGCAGAATTAGGTCTCTATTTTCTTTTGAACTGTAAGCTGAAGGCCATCCTAATGTCTAGAATCACTGTTTTTCGAATTGTGGCTCCTTCTTCCATCCTTAAAGCTATCAATTATAGCACAATTTACTAGCTTAATTTAGGAAACAACTTATGTGTCTAAGTAGAGATAAGTTGATTAGTAAGAGGTGGCCTATATATGCGAAGAAATGCTACTTAACTATATAAAAATATTAACACTTGCCATTTTGCAAGAACATGGATTCAACTGGAGAAGTGATCTAAACAAACTAATTCAGAAGTAGAAAGATAAATACCAAATGGTGTCACTCACATGTGGAATACTGAGAAACCAAACAAAGTGTTAGATAAAGCCAAAATAATAACAAACCCTAGATATCTAATTTTAGAATTAAGGCTACCAAAGGGGGAGACAGGAGAGCAGAGCTGCAAGAGGCACAGTGGTCTCTGTCTACGTGCCTTGGTGGCTGGGTGGTGTGGTAGCATGCACCTGAAATACATCTGATATAAAATAGGTGTGGGTGAAGATTTATGTAGAAAAGCTGGAGAAGATATGGTTAACTATGAAGAGATCTCAGGATAGGAAGACAAAGTGGGAAATATTAGGTAAGGAAATGTAGCGGATGGGCTAGGGGAAGTAGTCTTTTACTAAAACTACGCCTGTACTGTGGACATTTTGTTACAGGGTAGCCCAAAGTGGACTGGCCGCCTGTCTGCGGGGCCTCACCTGCGCGCTCACAATTTGGTTACACTGCAGGTACACACAAAAGGGTCAATAACGGGTTTATTTACAAAAGGGGAAAGGAATAGGAAACAGCCCAGGGAAAGAGAGCAGGATACAAAGTAAGTGGAATACCTTATGACTAGGCGGACTGAACACACTGAGTCAGGAGGTCAGGAGAGCTGCTCCCCAAGCGAGAGTTAGAGATGCAATCACGCCCTATTTATCCCCCAAATGTCCCAGAATTCATTCCTGCTAGCTCCGCCCTTGGGTCCTCGCTGTTCTCTCCCTGGTACTGCTGGGAGTTGTAGTTTCCAATCACTGCAGTAGGGTGTAGGGTACAGAAAGTTGGAGTAGGGGGTGGAGTCCACAAGACTCTGCAAAGTTCCTTAGGACATCCTTCCCCTTAACAATTTCACCACACCAAGCCAAAGTAAACTGAAGAAACAGACCAGTTTTTCTTCTGAAATTTCCCCTGTGACTTTTCCATTATTCTTTTCATTCCTGGATTCTGATTCTGGATCTTCTAACTACTGGCAATTCATAGGATAATCCTGATTTGAACTAGATCCCACTTTGTGTACTTGACATGCATCTTCAGGAGTGTATTGAATTAGGCACCTGGCTGAGTTTCCATGATGTATTTATCTGAATAAATAAATTATGTGTCCAGGATGGGTACAAAATATTTAAAAACTTAAAACAATGCACTCCCCACCCCCATGAGTCTACAGCAACTTAGGACAACATGTGTGGATACCTTCACACATCTCACCCCCAGGAGAGTCTGAGGAGGTAATATGTGCGTTAACACACAGTGAAGATTCAGTGTTCAATATTGATCAAGGATTGGACTAGGCCTAAATGTATTGAATAATAAGAAATCTTAATGAATTACCCTATACATCTAATTTTACATGTAAGAATGCTCAAACTTAGAGAAGGAATCTTTTCTAAAGTTACCCAAATAATTAAGAAGCTCTCATTTAATGATCTTTCCATCACATTTAAATGATTTATTTTGAAGTTCTACTTCTGGAAGCATTCACTAAGTTCTACCACCCCTACCTATATACACTGTGCCATTTCTTGTAGGTGGAGGACTGAGACAAAACAAGGTATGTGAGATCAACTTTCTGACATTGTTCAGCTTTCACTGATTTTTTTCAGCCTTACCTTTGACATACCCATCACAAGGATAGCCAGACAGAACACTAGGTTTAAAACTTTATTTCAACTTATAGAAAAGATCTCTAATCTTCATCCTTGATGAAAGTAGGGGAACAGTATCAGTGGGGTGTGAAAGGAAACAGTCATTGATCTCAGTGATCTATGAGAGATTTAACTGGAAAAAGGATGATAGGCAGCTTTCTGTATAGCCTGCAATTAATATAAAATCACCCTTATGGGTTTTGCAGTCTTGACTATAGAGTTCAAGGATATACACTCACCAAAGGAATTTTATAATCAAGACATCTAGCATCAGAGTTGATCTCACATACCCTGCTTTGCCTCAGTCCTCCACCTGTAATAAGTAAAACGTGTATAGGTAGTGAAGTAGAATTTATTGAATGCTTCCAGAAGCAGAACTTCAAAAGAAATCTTTTAGATGTGGTGGAAAGATCATTAAATTAAGGTCCTGGAAACATGTCTGGTCAGCCTAATTCTGTCTTAAATTAGGTCTTTTAACTTCACTATCAGTATGCTTTCCCATACTATTACTATTGAAACACTAGGAACATTATATATGCATCCAACTTTAAAGAGTTTTCCTATTAAAAATAAAAGCTAGAGAAGCACTACTTATCCTGAACTCTTGCACCCCTGACTACTTGTTGAAATTGTTTATTGCATGTAGTCATTTTTCTGTTGTCAAAAGTTAGTTCCTAAACATCACCATTACCCACATATAAGCAATAAAAGATAATCATCATTCATGTCCTGGTTAGATCATAAAGAATTATTTGGCCTGATTAATTATTCTCAGCTTTCAACAAATTAGCTGAGTAATCTAAGCGCATCTCATTCTGTTAGTTTTCTGCTCAGAGCCACAGGAAAGTGATCCAGGAATGACACTCTGCCTACTTTTGCATGAACACAGCTGTCACTGGAGTTTTGTTAGTAAAATCTATGTCTATTATAATACCTAAACTTTCAAAGTTTACCCATGGTATATCTGTGCTATGGCACTAATCAACTGAAGAAAAGAGAAAGAGAAGGGAAAGATTCCACATCTCATTTGATTAAAACAAAACAAAACAAAATCCAAAGCTTTATTATAGCAAGGAAAATTTCTTTCTTTATTTCTGTCAAAATTGAAACCTCCAGGCAATTTTTATCAGTTCAAAAATTCACAGGCATATGATGAGCCTGGCATACAGTCCCTGATGTATGATGCACCCAATTTACCACTAATTTTTCCAAGAAAGGATGATGAGGTCATTTTGGACAAAGATGTTGGATATCCTAAGAGTCAAAACAAAATCATATCTGAAAAAAATTAATGAGAATTAGGAAATACTGATTGCAGGATCAACCATACTTTCTAATCAGATATCTGTCTATCAATATAAGGCAACCATCTATGAGAATCTCACATTGTACTCCTGCTCACTCTCACAACTCTTCTGATATTATACCACAGGTTTATTCCTACACCAACTAACTATTTGACACCAGTTGTGTACCCTGCAATTCAATTCAAATGAGTTAGGGCCGATCCCACAAGTTAGGGGTTCAGACTCACAAAATGTCCTCACATCAGATGCTCATCACAAGTACTATGCTACTTCTGGTAATTTTCATAGATGGGCAATAAATCAGGGTTTCCATCTCCTTGTATTCAATAGTTTGTCAAATTGGCTTATAGAGCACAAGGAAGTTCTTTCTACATTCACTGGTTTATTATAAAGACTTTAAAGATGCATATGGACAACTAAATGAAAGGAGATACAAGGAGTGAGGTTTAGGGTAAAACCCTATGTGGGTACTCACATTTCTAGCACCTCTGAGAGTTCAGAAAACTGAAAACTCTATTTTACTGACATTTAGGACTTATAAAAAAAGAAAAAAAGGATTTATTCATGCATACAGAACGAGGGTACAGGCCAGAGATGCAGGGGTGGTGAGAGGATTCTCCAGAGTCAGAGTGGGGAGCAGACAGGCAGAATGCAAAAGTACACTGCTGAGGGGAGCAGCCAATGAGACAGGAGAGGTCTGAGGTGCCCTGATCAGGGATCAAACTCATGCTGAAGAGGCTGTGCAGCTGGGGCCAGCCTTTCAGTGCTGAGTTTTAACCCATTGTGCCAGCAGGGAAGGCCCATTTAGGACTTTAATGAACACTTTATCATGCAGGCTTAATCAATCATTAACTCAACCTTTAGCCAGTCTTTTCTTCCCAGTGGGTGAGAGGATTGAAACTGAAAATATTAAGGTTTTAATTATGAATTGGTCATTTAATTAACAGGTGCTCATTCTCTTCAAAGTATCTAGGAGCCTTTTAAGGGTTGTATCATTAAAGCAAAAGAGCTGTAACCTAGGTAATCCCAAGGGATTTAATATTCCTGAGCCAGAAATAAGGATCAAGACATGTAAATATATGTTGATGTATGTAAAATGTATACAGCTGCAATTGATGATATAATTACAATGGAGTTAGACAAGGGGCTTATAAAGAAGCAACCTTATTGTATATTATAATCATTTAATTGATAGTAAATTAAACTAGATGACTTCAAATTAATAAAATAATTTTAATTGTCAGGGCATCCACAGTTGATAGTCATAGAGGGGCAAAATCATAGGGGGTTCGAAATCCTGATCATTGCCTACCCTAGAACAGAAAGACTTAAAATTTAAGAATACATGTTTTCCTAACAAGGCTTAAAAATAACAAAAATGGACAGAATTGAAGAAAGAAACAACTTTACCACACTACAGATGTTATTACCTGTTTGTTGTAATGTATAGTATAACTAGACAGAAGATGATCACAGAAACAGAAAACTAGTTAAACAACCAAACCTCATCGACCTATATGGATAATCCACCAATAAAATGCACAATCTGACAAGTGCAAATGGCACATAATCCAGCTAGAACATACTAGAGGGAAATATCAATTAATTTTAAGTGAAAAGGAAACAGAAACAAAACCAGTAGAAGATAAATGGTGTTAAGAAACTATGTATTCATAAATTTTAAGTCTTTCTGTTCTAGGGTAGGCAATGATCAGGATTTCCAAGCGTTGCCCCTATTACTCAACTGTGGCTGTCCTGGCAATTAAAATTATTTTATTAATTTGAAGTCATCTAGTTTAATTTATTACCAGTACATATTTATGATATACAATAAGGCTTCTTTATAAGCCCCTTGTCTAATGCCATTGTAATGATATTATCATAAATTGCAGCTGTATGCATTTTACATACATCAATAGAAAGATAGATGATAAATAGAAAGGTGAGGGAGGAGAGCTAGACAGAGAAAGTGAGAAAGAGAAACATATTTAACAATGGATTTATGTTATATGGAGGCTGAATAGTCTTAACAATCTGACAATTGAAGAACCAGGTAAGTCAGTGTTATACTCCAGTCTCAGTTAAAAGGTCTTTGAATTGCACTCAGCTTTTTTGGGGTGCTATACCCCATAATGTATTTTAAGCCACCTCTGTTTAATTCTTTATTTAAAATGGTCATTTTCAAGTTGATTTTATGTATTTAATAGAAAGAAACTTCATTTATTCATTTATTTATTGCATAGAAGAACTGGAGTGTAGACCAGAGGTGAGGGGTATGAGAGGATTCACCAGAGACAAAATGGTGAGCAGAACAGGAAGATTTACTGAAACACACTGCTAAGCAGAACAGGGTAAGAAAATTAAGGTCTGCTGTGCCTTTGGGTTAGCTACCTGACCAGGGATAGTTCTGAGACTTGACTCCACCAAGGAGGCTCTCATGTGAATTTACTGGTTTTTCTGTCCACTGTTGTGAAGTGTCAAAATTCACTACTAATATTCTATTGCTGCCAGTATCTTTGTAGACATTGAATAGTTGCTTTCTATAGTTTGATGCTCTTTCTTTTGCATCTAATATTGAAGAGTGATAAGTACTACTGGCAAATTTATACCTTAGTTAACATATAATGCTCATTCTTTATTCTTATTAGCTATTTTAGCTCAAAGTCTTTTTTATCATGTATAAATATAGTAGCACTTGCTTATTTTTTGGATACCATTTGTAACATTCCTTCACAATCTTTTACTTGGAGCTTATGTTTATCTTTGGAACTGACATTGGTCTCCTGAGATAGCAGAAAGTTTAGTTTTCTAAACTGAAGAACCACTCTTTACATTTTAATTGGTGAGTTCAGTCCATCTTCATGATTCATTTCAAGACTTACTGATATATGGGAATTTGTTACACCACTTTTCTTTAGTTTTGTGTTTTTTATATCTTTACCCTAACAGTTGTGGGATTGTTTCCTTTTGATTTAGATAGTTCTTTCAAAATGCCTTATAGATGAGGTCTAGTGATGGCATACCCCTCAGCTTCTGTTTCTAGAAGAAGGCCTTTACTTTTCTATATTTGAAGAAGAATCTTGCAGGATATAGTATTATTGCCTGGCAAAGTGTATATACACACACACATAAACATATACACACACATGCTTTATGATGCAGGCTTAATCAATCATTAACTCATTTTTTTTTACTTCTTTTGTTGTATTTTATTTATGATACACTGGAGAAAATACATTAATTAATTTCTAAAAGAAAGTCTCTAAAATCTTGATCAGATATAGCTGGATGTGCTTGAATAAGTAAAATAGCCATTGCCATCATTGTTATTTTGAAAATAATTGGTTACCAACTCAAGAGGAATTACCTGCTAAAATAAGACCTATAGATTCTAAGAATATTAAGACATATCTGGAGCAGACACAGCAAACTTTCAGGTATAATAGGTATAATAAAGTTATTATTTAATAAAAATTATTTAGTTTGCAGATGAATCATTAACTCATTTTTTTATGATTTATTTATTTATGCTTACAGAAGTGGGGTATAGGCCAGAGGTGTGGTGGGTGAGATTCACCAGAGACAGAATGGGGAGCAGAACAGGCAGATTGACAAAGTACACTGCTAAGGGTCTCAGTGGGCAGGTCAGAAGAGGTCTGCCACACCATGTGGGTCAGCTCCATGGCAGGGGATCTTACTGGTGCTGCAGTGGCTTCTGAGAGATTTATAATGGGGTGCTTTAACCCACCATGCCATCAGGGAGAGCCCTAACTCAATTTTTAACCCTTCTCTTCCCAGAGGTGAGGGGATTTGAAGCTGAAAATGATGTTTTAATTATGAATTGGTTATTTAATTAACAGGTGTTCTGTGTGTATCTCTGTATAATTCTGAATACTTTTCCATTCTCTTCTAGCCTACAGATTTTAAACTGATAAGCTTGAAAGGAGTACCTTGATAAGTTACTTGCTTTATTTCTCCTAGTTTCCTTCAATAGGTTTTCTTTGTTTTGAAATCATGATAGCTGTATACTACTATGTGTCTATATGTGTCCATAGATTTAATGACCAGGTTTTCTTTTAACTTCCTGGATTTGTATTTTTAATTGCTTTTCCACGTTGGGGAAATTTTCCTTTAAAATATTTTGAATAAGTTCTGTTTCTCTCTCCCCATTTAGGATACTTAATTTTTCTTAAAGTGCTTCAGATTATTTTTGAAGTTTCTCATCATTATTATATCTAATTTCTCTCTCATCTCCATGTCATTTATGTATTACTATCTTGGGATCACTGTTTCTTTCTTCCAGTTCATTTATTCCACGTTCCTAGCATTCTCTGTAACTTTTAAAATCTCATTTACTTTACATACTGAATATCTAATTTTGCTTACTTAAAGCTTCAATTTATAAGTTCTGCTTGTTAGCTTTTGTTTGGAGTGCATATATTTGTCTTCTTGATGTATGTGATATCTCTCATAAACTTTTATGAATCCTTTTGAATCACTGTGATTTTCATTTTTATTTTTTTCTTAGTGTTTCTTTATAGTTTTGAACTTATTATCTGATAGAAAAACATGATCCATGTGTTTGTGTTTGTTTTGTACAGCTGTTGTCTCGGTGTAATATATTCTTTTGAGATCTCAAGTTACCATGTGTGTATTTTTTTGTCTGCCCATTTTGATGCTCCAAATTTCTCAGGAGTAACTTAGAGAGTTGACCTATTTTTACTTTTAACTTGGGTAGCACTGTGGTATTTTTGTTTGATCTTTTGGATTTTGCTCCTTGTGAATGCCTTGAGGCCTATTTTCACAGTCCTGATTCAGCAGGGTGGCTCAGGGCCTAGGGGGTATCCAGCCACAGGTGCAAATATGTTGGGAGGATGACTTACTTAGTTTTTGGCACTACTGATATCTCTCCTCTCTGAAAGTCCGGATCTGTGACACTGCATTCTGTATGCTATCAGTGTGCTTCACAAATGCTACCAATATTTGGATTCTTCTCCATCTACTATCAGTATGGCATGAAAACTCAAATTCTATGTGATAAAATTTACCTATTTCAATGGGATGATAATATTACCTACTTCATCAAATTATTGTTAGAATAAAATGAGTTAATATATAGAGTTCTCAGAATAACCAACATGGACAATGGCTGTTATAATGATTACCTTCAAAATATCTATAATAATAGCTCCTCAAAGCTTGCTACTAAGCCATTTCAAAATATTGCCTTTAGCCCTCTCCCAAATTTTGTCAATGTTTCTTAGTGTTTCAAAGCAGGAAATTAATTTGATGTCATACAGAATATTTATTTTAGTTTAATATTTAAAAAGAAATATCTATAGCTGAAATAATCTCAGATTCCCCTGCAGGAGAAAAGTCACCTTAATACTGAGCTGCATCATATTACATTACTGCCATGTTTCATATGCTTTCCTAGAGTTAGAGAAGAACAAGGTAATGTTCAGTCACCCAAGATGTTACAAAAGAAAGAAAACCAGTTATCAATGTTGTCATTCCATTCCACTTTTGCACCTTAGGCCTTTATGAATGCCAAAGAAAAAAACAGCATTATATACCATAATAATGGATTTTATAACTGTGAGGTGTCAATCAAAGTGAAAAATTGTATTTTGGGGAACAGGAGGTCCTGGATACATATCTAATAATTTTTCTTACTAAATATATAACATTAGGCAAATTATCAAAATTCTATGTCTTTTCTTCTGAAGTAGTTTTATCTTCAAAAATCCTTATATCAAATAGACAACATGAAGGGTTTCAAGCAGTGAATACTATTTGATATGTTTAAGAAATGAAAGCTACTCTGATTCAAATTTTAATGGGGTCTTTAAAAATCATGATAGCTGACTTGTTTCTTTCTAATCAACATTATTCTCAGGTTTTTTGGTTGAAATAGATGTGAGGTTTTCTAAACTGGGCAAGCATAATATTCTCTATTCCAGTGGAAGTCAAATGAGAAGTACAGGAGGTGATATGAGGAAATAAGGAGACAGCATATCTATGATGCCATAAGTAAGAGCAAATGCTGAGTTCCTGATTTTGGGTCTAGTGATCAGGGAGTGGTGGCATCCAGAAAAACACAAAGCTGTGAAATAACACAAGTTTGGGTGTAGGACTCTTTCTAAAAAATATTTATTTATTTATGCACACAAGAACTGGGGTATGTAGGCCAGAAGTGCAGAGTGACAGGATTCACCAGAGGCAGAGTGGAGAGCAGAATAGGCAGATCCACTGAAATGCACTGCTAAAGGGAGCAGGCAGGTTGTGTGTGTGTGTGTGGGGGGGTGCTCAGGAGAGTTCAGTGACTGTAGATAGCTTCATAGTGCTCCACTTTAACCTCATGAGCCACCAGGAAGGGCCTGAGTGTAGGTCTCCTGAGTAAGAGTTTCCTTTGGTATAACTGGGTACTCAGGTCAGAAACTCAAAAAGTGCTGTTGGTTGGAGACAGTGGCTCAGACATAATAGTCACCTGGGGTAGGCTTAGGTTGGTAGTGATAACAGAATAAAAAAAATGGAACAAAAAATGGAGTTAGTTGTCAGAAATTTACCCTGTTGACGAATAATAGAAAAGTGGGAGTGAATAGACAGAGATGAGGCAAGTAGAAACACCTGAGGAGAACCTGAAGACTGAAGGTGAAGACAGCTCAAGGTTGATTCCTAGGAGCAGTGTGACTGATGAGAGGTGCAATTAGTATGGGGGAGAGAATGCAACTAAAAGAGAAAAAAAAATCTTTGTCAGACCTGAAAGCAATGCCCAGGAATGGAAGTTTAGAAAGAGGGTGGGAGAAATGAAAAGGAACAGAGGTAAGAACAAAGATAGATCAACAATTAGAATAAGCAATTATCTTTAGGAAAAAAATAGGTCTTTAGTCAGAGAATAAGGAAAATAATATATGAATATACAGTAAATATGGAACAGAGAACTTTAAACCAAAAAAAAAATAGACTTCACAGAAGAAATGAAATTCTCAGAAGTTAAAATGGAATGAGAAAGAGAGCACTATTGCTCACAGGTTCAGGAGCATTTCTCAGACTGTCATGTGCTGGGAAATCATTTACAACCTTGAGAGACAAGATGACACAGACATTTTCTCTGTGTGTGTGTAACATGCAAATGACTCTGAGATTGGGAAATTTTGCCACTACATTTTATTGAGAGGAAAATGCCTTAGAAATGTCAGTTCCACTCATAGCAGGAGCTTAAGGGATATCAGGGGAGAAAAAAAGAGAAACAAATGCAATAGAGTAAAAATGAAAACAATGAACCAGAGACATT
>NW_004567150.1:1877774-1879292 GCF_000260355.1 Condylura cristata | reverse complement strand
TGGAAAATGCACAAAATGAAGAATGATGTAAAAAAATAAAAAATATATATTAAAAAAAGAAATGGCAGATATTGACAAGAATAAGAACACATACTGTGGAGGAGAGTAAAGAGCAGCACTGGTCATCAGGAAATAAAATTTCCTCCTCTATGCAAGGGGCATAATTACGCCTAAAGACTACAGTTTGATATTACTAGTAAGGCAGAATAAAATTCTCCATTTCAAATTAATACTCGTACTAAGAATAATCAGATAAAATATCAAAAATACCCGTTCAAAAGAGTAAAAGCCACCAAGATACACAGGGTTTGAGTGGTTAAAATCTTGAGAAAAGAGAAACACATAACATCACATGTTTTTAGTTACTTCCTACTCTTACATTTGTGAATGTTCAATTTGAGTTTTAAAGAAAAAACAGAAATCAGTATGCTTAGATCACTCAACAGTCTTTTTGTGACAGGAAGCCACAAACCAGAGTTCTGGACTACCAACACTGTCAGGTATCAGCACCCTACCAAGCCTCATCAAATAGCCACCTCAATGATTTCAAATGCTAGTAGAACAGTAAAAGGACAGAAAAATGAAGAAAATAATATTAGAGTATTATGAAAAGGTAAACAAAATAAAGTCTAATGGAGTGACTAAGAAAGAGAATATATTGTGAAGAAAATCAGAAATTTTAATTATTGAAAACAATACATGTACTTTAAACAAAAAATAAATAAATAAATATGCAAAAGTTGGGAAAACAGATTAAAAAACTAAATAAATCAATAAAGGATTTGAAACTTATGAAAATCAAGTAGATATTCAAGAACTAAAAATTGTAGACTATAAAATTTTAAAAATCCTAATATAGGGCAATTGCAGATGCAGATCTCTAAGGCATACTTAACCTTGTAAAGATATTGTACATTTTTCTGGAGGACTCCCACCTTCTATGAGGCGAGAGAGTAAAAACATTTCCAAATATGTAAAGTGTGAATAGTATGTGAGGAATCTGCTGCCTGAAGTCTACACACGTCTTTTCCTGACCATTTTTGAACAAGGAGCCAGACCAGGAATATTTAACAATGGGCATCCAGCCTTTGTATTCTTCAGAAAGAAAATAATTAAATAGTGTATTGCTTTCCTCTGGTATTAAGTCTTTTGCTCAGGAAAACAGAACTAGAAGTGCCTCCTAATTATCTTTAAATATATAGAGAGACAGAGAAATAGATACACATATATATTTATGTATTAAAGAGTTAAGACAGATAGCAAATAGCTTGTTATAGGGAAGACAAAACTAGCAGGAGTTAAGGGGTCAGAAAAGAAAATTGTAATGAAATAAAAATGAAAGACAACAACTATATGCCAGAGACATTCTACAGGGGTAGAATGGAGAGGGGAATAGGATCAAAACTTGGGTGGGAAGGCACACAGAACTATGGTGATGGCACATGGGTGAACTGGTGGTGGGAAGACCATAGGGATTATGACAGAGATGAAAAATATATATAAATATAAATATAAATA
>NW_004567150.1:1868904-1872913 GCF_000260355.1 Condylura cristata | reverse complement strand
AAACTAGTACAACCACTATGGAAAACTGTTTGGAGGTTCATCAAACTGCTAAACATGAGCTTCCATATTACCCAACAATCCCATTCCTAGGTATCTACCCAAAAGACACAAAAACACTGATTCAAAAAGATTACCTGCACCACCATGTTTATTACTGCTTTATTTACAATTGGAAAGACATAGAAACAACCCAAATGCCCAATAGTAGATGACTGAATTAAAAGGATGTGGTACATATACCCAGTGGAATATTAACTCAGCAACTGAAATAAATAGATAAACACATGTTTTTTGTAGCAACATGGATGGAGCTGGAAAAGATCATGTTTAGTGAAATAAGCCAGAAAGAAAAGGAAAAATACCAGATGGTTTCACTCATAGCAGGATTATAACGGACCAGGCAAGAAAATAACAATGAACATCTATATGCCAGAGACATTTTATGGAGTGGAGTGGGGAATGGGATCAAAAACCAGTGGAAGGAGGGCAATGCTCTGGACTATGGTGATGGCACATGGGTGATTTGGTGATGGGAAGCCCATGGAATTACAACTGAGATAGAAAAGGCACAAAATGATGTAAAAATAAACTATTGTATTATTAAAAATAATGATATGATTGCACTGTTTACAAGTCTATATTGAATGCCTCGTCCTCACTTTGAAAATAGCATTTGTGACATAGGCTATGCTACCCATGCTGTCTTATGACAAGGTCTGGGCAGTGGGGGAGACTCCCGAGAAGATGGAGGCTGCTTGGTTGCTAGAAGACATACAAAGGGGAGTTCTGGTTCCGAAGAAGACACAGTAAGGGGAGTCTCCGTAGCGATGCTTACTGAACTACCTTGTACTTGTTCTTGGCTAATGGCAATTATATTTGACCTTCAAGCAATTCTTGGCCCTCCTTTGTTTGTGTCCTAATTAGACATTGAGAACTGGTTACAAAAATGTTTAACAATTGATAATGATTTGCTCAGGAAAGTACCTTAGCATAAATCAAGAGTGTAGATTGTCTTTTGAATATGGCTAAAATGTAATTAGGATGTACTTCCTCCTGGGACAGTTTGGGAAAGGATTGTTCATAGGAGGACTTAAAGATTTGCTGCTTTATTTGAGATGCTGACTAGAATGATTGATCATGCTGAAAAAAATGGGGATGCTGATTGTTTTTGGTGGTTTTCTTTCTATGATCAAAATAACTTCTTTATAACATGTAATCACAAGAGTTTCGGTGTAGCCATGGAAATTAATTGCTAAAGTTTTGCTTCAATGCCTAAACTGATGTAATCTCTCTGCTTGGAAATTGTTTAAATAAAGAACTGCTGAAATCTCAGGCAGGAGATACTTGCACCAGCTAGAGTGTCAATGTCGCCTCATTGCTCATTTTACTGATGCCGCTTCATCCTCCAGGAAAAGAACCCTTGACCAGCCACCTGTCAGAGCTGGACTCTGACATCTGGTGTGGTCTGCAACACATTTAGTTCACTATATGGGTGAATTTAATTTTAACTTGTCTTGCTTAGGCATATTTCTTGGATTCTTTTTATAATTTTAAGCAATTTTTTAAATGGTACCTTCTGAAGGATTCCTTGTCCCTCAGTCTGCATTTTCTTTTTCTGAATCTCAAAAAGGCTGATTTATGTTGGCTGATTTATGATTTACTTTCTCATGTTTCTTAAGTTAATTTGAAATTATTTTATCACCTTATCTCCACAAATTGTATTCTGCAAATTATTCTAAATCTATCTTCTGATTTATTAATTTGCTTCCCTATGCTTAAGCTTCTGCCTAACTTAAAACAAAAATTTAAAATTGTTTTAAAATATCAATATGTACATATGGAGATTACAACTGAAATGGATAAAGGTACAAGATGATGTAAAAATGAACTATTATATTATTAAAAAATATATCAATAATTAAAGACATACCAAATCTGAGGAGAAAATAAATATAAAATTTTATGAAACTAGAACACCTAGTTATCTAAATATATAATTAAGTCTACATTAAGACATATAGATATGAAATTACTAAAAGTTCTATACAAGAAATGAATAATAAAATAGAGAATAGAATCAGGTGACCTAAAAAGAAAATCCTATGAACTTTACAGCAGCATCCTAAGAGGAAAGAGAATTGGCAAAAAGAGAATAGAATAGAATTGCCTTATGATAAATTGTCATCCAAAAATTCTATGTCAGCAAAACTCTCCTTCAGCTATAACAGAGAAGTAAAGGTCTTCCCCAGAAAACTGAAGGTGAAAGATCTTAATAGTACTAGACATACCTTAAAACATGTTGGGAGGTGCTGTGTTATCAAAGACAAAAAAATCTAAAAGAGCTGAAAAAATCTAAAATAGCTACAACCAGAAAACTGAAACAAAATGGCAGTAGAATATTCATCTATCAATAACCGTCCTAAATATAAATGGACTGAATTCATTAATCAATAGGCTTAGAAGGGCTGCTTGGATCTTAATATAAAAGCCAGTGTTTCCCTATCTCCAGAAAATGCACTTGAGCTCTGAAGATAAACATAGACACAATGTAAAAAGGCTGGGGAAATACCTACAAGTAAATGTGATGGGGGAAAAAAAAAAGAAGGGGATAAAATACCTATATTAGATAAAGTGGACTTGCAGGTAAAAACAAAAACAAAAACAAAAACATAGCAGGACATTATATAATGAGTAAGGGATCAATAGACCAAGAGGACACAAAGTCATCAAAATACATGCACCAAAGGAACATCAAAATATATAAGGTCAATATAAAATCTGAAAACAGTCATTGGTAGTAACACATTCATAGTAGGATAAATTAATTTTCCATTGTTCTCTAAAACACAGATCAACCAGACAGAAAATAAATGAGGAAGCAATAGCCTTAAATAAGCAATTAGACCATATGTGCTGAATACATATTTGTAGAATACTACACTACAAAACAAAGCAAAGCAAAAAGAAAGAAAGAAAGAAACTGAATACATATTCATCTCAAAAGCATAAGGAAAAAGATTCAGAACTAAATTGTGACATGTTGGGTTACAAGTCAAGTATAATAAACTCTTGCAAAAAATAATAAGTATTTTTTTGATCAGAAGGTTTTAAATCAACCACAAAAATAAAGCCAGAAAGCTCTTAGTGTGGAAACAAAATGACACATTACTGAATGATTATTGAAATAATGAGAAAGTCAAAGAAATTTGACAAATGAAAATGAAGGCATGCCCACCGAGAGATATGGGATGTAAGAAGGAAGTATATAGTAATACAGGCCTACAGCAATAACAATGCAGAGTGCAGATAAATAATGTGACATTGTACATTTAGGAACTAGAAAAATAAGAACAAATGAAAAAGACAGCCAGTAGAAGAAAATAAATAATAAAAATTAGAGCAGAAATAATGAGATAAAATACAAAGAGATATTTCAAAATATCAATAAAACCAAAAAGTGGTTCTTTAAAAAAATAATGACAAAATCAGAAGCAAAAGAGAAGACACTACAGAGAGTATCATAAAAGATTATTAAAGAGCCTATATGCCCTTCTAAGGCTATTGATTAATGAATTCAGTCCATTTATATTTAGGGTGGTTATTGATATATGAAGATTCTACTGTCATTTTGTTTTAACTTTTCTGGTTCCAGCTATTTTAGATTTTTTCAGCTCTTTTAGATTTTTTTGTCTTTATTTATTTAAATTAATTAATTAATCTCGATGAAATAGACAAATTCTTATAAATCTACAATTCTCTAAGACTGACTCAGAAAGAAATAGAAAACTTGAACAGACACTCACAAGCAAGGAAACTGAAACAGTAACAAAAGTCTTTGAAAAAAACTAAAGCACAAATCCACATGGTTTCACAAGAGTTCTAACAAAACTTCAAAGAGAAAATGATAGCTATCACTTTCTAACTCATATAGAGATTGAGAACACTTCCAAACACATTCTTTGAAGCCAACATCACTCTCATATCAAAACCTGACAAAGATATCATACCA
>NW_004567150.1:1863096-1868804 GCF_000260355.1 Condylura cristata | reverse complement strand
AAAAAAAAAAAAAAAAGAAAAGAAAAGAAAAGAAAAAACTACAGGCCAATATCCTGTATAAACAAGAATGAAAAAATGTGCAATAAAATCTTAGTAAATAGAATTCAAGAATAACATCAAAAGGATCACATAGTAACCAATTGGGACTTAATCCAGGGACACAAAGATGGTTCAAACAATGTAATTCACTTCATCAATAAATGAAAGTTAAAAATCACATGATCATATCAATAATGTAGGGAATATAGTTAATAAGAATTAACATTAATTTGTATAAAAAGCCCTAAAAAATCTGAGCTAGAACATAAGATTAAGCATGTATTGACAAACACACAACTAACATAATACATAATGGTAAAAGATCAGAAGACTTCCCTCTGAGATCTGATACAAGATAAGGATGTACACATTCATCACTATTATCCAGCATAGTGTTATATGTCCTGGCTAGAGAAATTATTCAAGAGAGACAAAAAAGTAATCTAAATTAGAAAATAAGTAAAATGGTCACTATGTAAAGATGACATTATAATAGATATAGAAAACCATAAACACTCCAGTAAAACAAAAATTCAAATAAGATATACAGTGAAGTGGTAAATTACAAAAATCAAATTATAAGCATTAGTGTATATGTCTATATGTGAACAATGAGCTGGAAGAGAAACTACAAACACAATCACATTAACAATAAAAATCTAGAAGTACATTTAACAAAAGACTTATACAATAAAATCTTTAAGCCATGGTTAAAATAGATATCACCAAAAAATATGGAAAATAGCTTCTGATCGAAGATTGGAAAAATTAATATTGTTAAAATAGCCATCTTACCAAAAGCAATGTACAGATTCAAAGCAACCCCTATAAAAACTCCAATTGCATTCTTCAAGAAAAGAAAAAAAAATATTATTGAAATTCACATAAAAATCAAAAAAAGACCCCTTGAATATTCAAAGTTATTCTAACAAATAAGTTGAAGTATGGTAGTATCACACTCCCAAACTTCAAACTAGGTTGAAGTTTATAGTAACCAAAACAGTACAAAATGAACAATAATTAAATCAGATAAGTACAGACAGTCAATCCACGAGAAAGGAGTCAAGAGTATACTTCGGAGAAAGGAAATTCTCTTCAATGATGATGCTGTGAAAACTGGACAGTCATATATCATTCAATAAATTTTCCAACCAGACATTGAATGGAATTTTTTTTCAAAGATGCAGTCTTCAACATTTCTCAGTAGTAAGATTATTTTTTCAGAGGTAGCAAAGCTTTAGTGAGCACTTAGTTTGTACCAGAATCTGGATCTATTTCATTTAATTACCACCAAACATACAACAGTCAAAATGGGGAGATTAAATGATCTGTGAGAGTTCATAGAATTTTTAAATAGAAAAGTATGTGGTGAGACAAAGTTCAGCATTATTTCAAAACCCATAATATCCCTATTATCTGAATAGCCCCCATCTATGGGTGTCCTTTGATCAACATTGGGTGAAGCCAAAATGAAAGTCAGTTTTTCATTTTATGTTGCCAAAATGGTTTTTCTTCCAGACCTGTAATTGAGCAGGGATATAGATGTGGTTTAGGACAATCTTGAGGAGATGCACATCATTTTTGCAGACCTGCATCTGGTGCCTGGGTGAGATTCTCTATAAATTCTGGTACCAATTTCCAATGTGATTTCCCCACACCTACAACAAACAATTTTCCAGACACCAGCTAGGTGTCCTACAATTCATCTCAATGCTCTGTTAGGAGACATCTGACTCCCTAGGTTACATGAGACCTACCCCAACTTCAAACACCAGTTGCAAATCTCACTGACTATAAAAATCAGAGTTTCCCACCACACCATTCCTAGGTTCAATTAAGTTCCTAGAGAAGTTCACAGAACACTGGTAAATATCTGACTTAATTTCTTGCTAGTTTATCATAAAAGGACATTATATAGGGTGCAGATGGACATCCACTTGGAAGAAATGCATAGTACAAGGTTTGGGAGGTTTGGGAAGAAATGCATAGTACAGACGATCCATGCCAGCTCCAGACACATCTCTCACTTCAAATCTCCATGGGCTCACCATGGAAACTTTGTGAATTTTTACATACATTACATAGGCATGATTCATTAAATCATTGGCCATTGAGAGTTGAAATAAAATTTTAACTTCTCCCTCTCTGAATGTTAGGGGGGGAGACAGAAATTTATAAGCCCCTAGTAACCTGATTGGATCCACAGAAAACCAGTTGGGTTTCAAATCCAAAAGTCCATGATTAGCAAATTTCAACTCATTAGCATAACAAAAGACACTTTTACTACTCTACAGGAAACTCAAGGGATTTGAGAACTGTGAGCCAGGAACACTGAAGGAAGATCACATCCATACAAGATGACCAAGTACATACTTTGTTTCTTTTTCTTTCTTTTTTTTTTTTTAAAGATTTATTTATTTAGGTATACAGAACCTGGGTACAGGCCAGAGATGCAGGGTTGATGAGAGGATTCACCAGAGACAAAGTGAGGAGTAGAACGGGATGACTGACAAAGGACGCTGCTGAGGGGAGCAGCAGGTGGGCCAGGAGAGGTCTGCCTCGCCATGTGGGTCACCTCCAGGGCCGGGGATTGAACTCTTGCTGAAGTGGCCTTAGTCTTTTAGTGCTGTTCTTTAACCAGCTATGCCACCAGGGAGGGCCCTCATACATTTTTTAAATCACAAATATAACATGTGATGTTAAAAAATAGATATCTACAAGCTGTATAAGAATGACTTTCTGGAGTCATCTGAATTATATTGCATTGGAAACTAAATGTTAATACAACATTTGTTCTCCAGTTCCTTTGTGGTCTTGTAGGAGGCACCCAACTTGCAAGCTTCAGTTACCTCATTTCTAACTTAAAGGGCTGAACCAATCAATGCCCAAGGTACTCTCTAGGCCCCACTTTTACTGGGCAGAAGGTAAAGAATCAGGATGATGATCATCAGCCTTGGGGCAGGAGATGATTCTTCATCCAGAATGGCATAATTTCCTGACAAGGAAATAGTACAGAGAGGGTTATCATTCTTTCACAGAATTAGCTAAGCACACAAGGTGCTGAATGGGTTCATGAACAAGAATATTTGTTGTTTGACCTCCTAGTCTATGATATTTGTCATATCAGTAGAGCTGATAATATCAGTGCAGCTTCAATATACTGTGAATCACAGCGGTAGAATCTCTAAGGATCCTATCAAAAAGCTAAAAAGATGTATATGTGAAGCCTTAGTGGTCAGCCTGTGTTACATAAATTTGGTTAACATTAGTAGCTTTGTGCTATCCACAAACTAAGTAGGACAGAGAATAGAGAACCACACTGAGTGAGGTCAGTGTAAGAGGTGAAATGCATTTACCATCCTGTAGGAAAGGTTGGAATGATGAACCGCACATTGCTCTAAGAAATAAGGATAGCAGCAGCAAACATACACTCTTTCTCTTACATTTTAGCTCACTGGAAATCACAGACCTATTAAACAACCACAAAGACTCTCTATTAAATGCACATGAATATTTTTTCTCCACTAATCTCTTAAATTATGGTCGTTATGATTTCTCATCAGATAGCTGATACAATTGTCGAGGATCCTATGGCTAGAAGTTCTAAGGTAAGATAAGGATTCAAACACAGGTCTAGTTAAAATATAAATGGCCCTTCTGCTCTGTCACATGATATTTTGACCATAGAACATAGAAAACCAGCTCTTTAAAACATAGTATATTTTCATGTATGTAATACATCTACTATATATGTATATATAAAAATCTAATATATATCTAATATGCCTAAATATCTATATATATCTTTTTTTTTTTCTACAACTATTAACATCAGAGTTTAGGACCTTTCCCATTTCTAGTTCTCTCAGCAAGCATAAAGCTCATATTCAAAATTCACAATTTTCTTTTCTTCTGGACAAACTGTTTTTGTATATTCAAACTTCTGCTTAGAAGTCCTCCCAGCTCAAATGTGATGTTTTAATATTCATTTTGTGTCCTACTTTCTGCAAGCAGTCATTCTTGAGCTCTCAAGACATTTGTCATTTCTTATCATTGTTGTACAGATTTTAACCAAAACAGGCTGAATATACAAAGGACAATAGAAAGATGCTGTATGATAGTAAAACTCTGACTCACAAGCTGACCCAGTAAGTGCTAAAAATAGTCAGGGCTGTTAGTAAAGACATATTCCCTAATTTTTGTCCCTGCTCCCAACTTCGGACTAACAAGCAGGTGCCTGATGTACACTATATCTTCCATTTCCTTGTGTGAACAATCTCAATGAGAAGAGATATGAAGCCTTCCTTGTTCCCATAAACATGTCCCACTCCCCTGCCAGTATCTGAATCTCTGCCGAATACAAGGGTTGATGGATGTCTGACTCTCTTGCTATGTAGCAAGTGCCGAATCCATACTCAATTTTCATTCAATGATCTTCACTGATTTGGGCAATGATTTCAAAGAACCACAACAAAAATATTAATAATCAAGAAGTCTTAATACACTTGGGGACTATAGGTTGGGCATTTTTTTAACTGACCAGAAATCTAACTAGAAAAGAACAATAGAACTCATGACCACTGTGTCCAAAAGTCTCTGTTGCGGTATTTTATCAGATGAAAAATTGATTAAAGAAGGGTGAGTTTGAAACCAGTCAATCTGGGTAGGTAGCTGCCACTTATACAGAGCTATGCCATTGTAGGTGTGGAACTTACCCCCTCTAAACCTCCAACTCCTCATCTACTGAATAGGGAATTAGGATACTTATTCCATACAACTGTTGGGATCAATACAACATTCATAATTATCAGGTTGCCAGCAACAAATTTGTGTAACACATGCTTAGACAATGATAGTCTATCCACATTCTTCCCTTCCTACATGTTTCTATTCACACAGATAACTCATGAGAATGCCTTAGTATTTCTCTCATCTTTCAAATGGAAGAGTGATTTGCTGCTCATGTGGACCTTTAAAACTAAAGGGTATTAATGCTTAATAATACCAATTATTTATCTGAGATTTTTTTTTTTCTGCAAAGCGATCAAGCAGATTTTGAGAGAGCACAACAGTGTATAAGCCATGTTCACTGATTGCTCAAGATTAAATTGGGGAGAAAAGTCATTACACAAATAAATCAGATAATGTGATATAAACATTGGTAGTAATGATGGTGATAAATGCTACTAAAATTCATGGAAAGAAGTATATCTATCTGACATGAAAATTTTGTACATTTAATCTGGACCTACATCTGGTCCACATAGAATAGGCTAAAAGTCATAAGTATATTGGCCCTCCCTGGTAGTGCAATGAGTTAAAAGGCAGCGCTGCAAACTAACCATAGGCACTTCAGTGTGAGTTCAATTCCTGGTCCTGGAGGTGATCCACAAGGTGCAGCAGACCTCTCCTGTCTCATCCACTGCTCCCCTCAGCAGTGTACGTCATCACTCTGCCTGTACTGCTCCCCACTCTGTCTCTGATGAATCCTCTCTCTGCCCTGCACCTCTGGCCTGTACCCCAGTTCTGTATGCATAAATAAATAAATCTTTAAAAAAGTCATAAGTATAATTTAAAAAATAATTTTCATAATGAAAATAATATGTGCTTGCTATATTGAAATTTTGGAAGATACACAGAAAAGTAAAAATATACATCATCTGGCCCTC
>NW_004567150.1:1858593-1862716 GCF_000260355.1 Condylura cristata | reverse complement strand
ATAAATAATTGTTATGTGAAATTTTTAAAATATTTTTGTTAAATAGTTCAAAATAAACACATATATACAGTTTCAGTACAATTCCTTCAATTTCTTCATATATTCATTTTCCCATCTGAATCTTTCTATACTTAGGTACTGAAAAATCTGTACTAATATTACTTACAGTGTATGTATTAGAGTGTAAAAGTCCTTTGTTATCTATGATGTCAGATGATCTATTATGCATGTCATCCTCCATCAATTATGCTATTTCTATTTTTCAATATTATAAAAAATTGATAAACAAGGCAGCAATGTGGGTCTCTGTACATAAACTAATTTTCAGTGTGTTTAGAAATCAAATTAATAATCAGAAGGTAGAAACTGAAACTTTAGGACCCTCCCTGGTGGCACAATGGGTTAGGATGCAGCATTGCAAGTGAGCCACAGCAGTTAGATCTCCGGCCCCTGAAGTGATCCAGAGGTGAGGTAGACCTCTCCTGACCCACCTGCTGCTCCCCTCAACAGTTTACTTCATAAATCTGCCTTCCTGATCTCTACTCCATCTCTAGTGAATCCTCTCACCACCCCTGCACCTCTAGCCTGTACTCCAGTTCTC
Source organism: Condylura cristata (assembly GCF_000260355.1). Lineage (NCBI taxonomy): Eukaryota > Metazoa > Chordata > Mammalia > Eulipotyphla > Talpidae > Condylura > Condylura cristata. The sequence continues at coordinate 1,862,115 of NW_004567150.1, read as the reverse complement.
TATGCATACATAAATACATCTTAAAAAAAACTGAAAGTTTATAGAAGAAAATAACAGATTTAAGATGTAAAGAATTCAATAAATGAGATCAAAATCTAGCCACAGGTATAGAAACAAAATAAACCAAATAGAGGATCAAATCAATGACCTCTATCTATTAGAAACAATAGATTACAAGTAAAGTGTCAAGCTACCAAACCTATACAAAATTCAGCTGCATTCTTATGCACAACAAATTAAATAAGGAAATCAAAAAACCATCCCTTTTTCAACTACATAAATATATCAAATACTTCCTTAATAAATGTAATGAAAGAGGTTAAAGACATGTACAACAAAGACTACATAGGATACTGTTGAAAAGAAATAGAAGATGCAAAGAATTGGAAAAATAGCCTTTGCTTGCGAGTTGAAAGAATTAACACTATTTAAAAAGTCAGATTATCCAAAGTAATTTTATACTCAGTGCAATCTCTATCAAATTTTCAATGGCATTCTTTAAAGGTTTAAAGATTCAAAGGCATATTGAAATTTATATGAATCACAAAATATTATTTGACTAACCCAAACATTAAGACAACAGAAGAAGCAGAACAGAGGTATCACATACCCAGATTTCACATTAGGCTTCAAAGTTACTGTAATTAAAAGAGTATGATCCTGGCATAAAAATAGACAAAGAGACAACGGAATGGAATTAAGAGCCCAGAAATAACACACATTTACATGGAAATTAATTTTGACAAGAATAAAGAGTATACAATGCAGATAGAAAAGTATCTTGAACAAATGTTGTTGGATAAACTGGATAGCCAAAGAATGAAACTAAACCATTCTCTCGCACTCTGCTCAAAAATTTATTAAAAATGGATTAAAGATTGGGATGTAAACCTTAAACCAAAAAGCAAATAGAAGTAATATGCAAAACACTCCATGACTGTGGCTTCAGTGATGTCTTTGGAGTCCTGTTGCCACAGGAAAGAAAAGAAAAGCAAAAAAGCAAGAAAAAAAAAAGTACATCAATCTAAAAACCTTTCTGTACTATAAAGGAAACTATTGTTAAAATAACTAGAGAGATTGGGCAAGAGTGAAGACACCAAAATCATTACATCCAAGCTCACACAGGAATGTAAGACTAAAAACAGACTGTAGACTTACATACTACAAGTCTCAATCCAAATGAGCACCCTGGGATCACTAGAAGGAAGATAACTGAGGGAGACTCAGAAATTGGGGAACTCTGATCCCGGAGCACCCAGGCACCCAGGTACTAGGAAGTGCAGCAGAGGGAGACTGCTTTTCAACCCGGCTTTTGAGACAACTGAGTTCAGTGAGTGGAATTCAAGCTGCTAGCAAAAACTGCAGCTCTAATCCGGGAGTGCCCAGGTGCCCAGGAGCTAGGAAACACGATGAACCCCAGCCCAGCCCTGGAGATAAATTGAGACAATGCAACTCGGTGAGTGGAACCCAAGTGGCAGGGGGGGAAACAGCTGGGAGTGGGCACTCAGAGCCCTGGAGGTGGATAGGAAGACCTGGCAAATGGGCCACTTCTAGTGTTTCCCGCATCTCCTGCTCCAACAGCAGAGAACTAAGACTAGTCACCATTAAGGCATGGTCAGGTCTCAGCGCCATTTTTAAGGTGTAGTCAGCAAGACTCACACAGCCCAGGAGGAAATGAGGAAAACAAAGAAACAAACAAAAAAGGGTTAGACAGGACTCAACCACAGGCCCAACCCTGGGAAAATGCAACAATTGGAACAATCCTCCCAACCCTCCATGGGCACATGCTAACATAGAGAGGCCCTAGGAAGTGCCTCAGACAGGAAAACTTGCTACTGAATCTACCTACCTCCCACATCTACCCACAAAAATTGTGGTAAAGCCCTGGAGTTAAAAGAGACAAATCAGCTCTGTGAGAGGAATACAAGCAGTGGGAAAAGACTGCTCATGGAGAGATGGTTTGGAGTCGGCACAAGAGCCCTGGAAGTTCAGCGGGAGAACTGGCAGCCTGCTCAGCTGGAAGGATTGCAGCCCTCTGGCACTCCCTGCACCCCTGTACCTCCCAAATCTAAAACAGCGGCCTGAAGACATGTGAGTGCTCAGAAAGTAAACAAAACCAGTGACCAGCTCAACCACAGGCCCAGCTGCAGAGAGACCTACAACACTTCTAACACGCCCCACCCCTCACCTTCAATAGTGGGAACCCAGGACATCCAAAGGAACAAAGATCAACAAGCACCTTCCAGAGACAAGGACTCAAAGTGTTACTGGAAGAGGCTCAACACCACAACAGACCCCTGACTATTACAGCGGAGAAGATAGACACAATTCCATACAGTGGGGGCTGGAAAAAGAGGGGGTAACAAAGCACAACTCAGAATATCCTCCACAACTGAGGTGTCTAGAAGTCCCTCAGCCATCCCAGAAAAAACATCCAGAAAAAATGCCGGTCAATGAGAGCAACATCATATCTCAGCAAATAGAAAGTATTAGAAAATACACGACAGGGAAAAAAAGACAAACATACCCAAGTAAGTCCACAGGAGAAAAATTCACTACAAAAGATCAGTCACCAGAAAGCACCAAAGAAGTAGAAGAACTGCTCAGCCGACCAGATAGAGAATTCAGAATCAACATGATAAACAAACAAAAAGAAGACGAGAAGGAAAAAAAAATGATATGAGGCAAGCTATCAAGGAATTGAAGAACGCAAAAAGGAAATGAATGAAATAAATGAAAAAGAAAAAAAATGTTATGAGACAAGCAATCAACGAACTGAAGAAAGAAATGAGACATTAAAAAAGGAAATAGGAGTTCCCTTCTGGGAACTCCTGGGAAAACCCAGGCGCCTCGAAGTTCCGCGGGCTGCAGGAGCCCCTTTGCCCCACGCTAAACCCTGGAGGTGAAGGGGAACGGCTCAGCTCAGTGAGTGGAGCCCAGGCTGTGGAAAGACTGCAAATCTGATCCACAACTCCTGGTTAAGGGAAAAACTGCTGAAACTGCAGACCCCACCGGGAGCACCTGGGCACCTCACAAAGCCGCTGATCAGCTTAACCAGCTCGGGAACCGGCAAGATGGAGGCAGAATAAAGACGCCGAGAAGACTACATCCAAACTCGCACGGGATTATATAAAAACGGACTACAGACTTCCATGCTACGAGTTTCAACCCAAATGAGAACGCCCTGGACTCACTAGAAGGAAGATAACTGAGGGAGAACTGGCGATGGGGGAGTTCCCATAAGGGAAGCCGCACAGGCAGGATTAGCTGAACCCTGCAACTCTGATCCAGGAATGCCAGTGGCTTCCTACTCACTCAGCTCCTTTAAAAATCTAGGCGCCGGGACTCCAGGAAGCGCTGCAGAGGGAAACTGCCTGAAGCTGCTGCTGCTGCTGCTGCTGCTGCTGCTGCTGCTGCTGCTGCTCGGCAGCCTTTTGTCCCAGTCCTGCTACAACCCTGGAGATAAACTGAGACAATTCAGCTAGGGAGGGGAAACCAAATTGTGAGAAAAGGCTGCAGCTC
>NW_004567150.1:1857899-1858368 GCF_000260355.1 Condylura cristata | reverse complement strand
GGGCCCCTTTAGTCCTACCCGCACCTCCTGCCCCCACAACAGAGATCTGAGACTAGGCAACATTAGGGTTTGGTCAGGTCTTGGTGCCATTCTTAAGGTGTGGTCAACAAGACTCACAATGCCCCTGAGTTAAAAAGGGGGGAAAAAAACCAGACAGACCCAACCCTAGGATAATACAGCAATTTTAACAAGCTTGCATGGGTACATTCAACATAGTGAGGCCCTAGGAAGTACCTCAAACAGGGAGACTTGATCAGGGGTCTACCTGCTTACCACATCTACCCACAAAAACTGTGGTAACCCTGGAGTTAAAGAGATAGAGCTGGGCTCTGTGAAAAGACCTCAGGCAGTGGGGAGGCACTGCTCAGGGAGGGACTATTAGGACTAAACAAAAAGAGCCCTGAAAGCTCAGAGGGAGGACTGGCAGCCTGCTCAGTTGGGAGGATTTCAGCCCTCTGGCACTCCCCTG
>NW_004567150.1:1853031-1853590 GCF_000260355.1 Condylura cristata | reverse complement strand
AGTAATTAAAAAAAAATCTTCATCCACTCAGTCTCACATAATCCTCACAACAGCCCATTTATGGCCACTGAAGAGGCAACTAGACTGGACCCTATGATATTTGGTCAAATGTGGAGCTTAGTCTTCAAGGAATGAAGCTATTCATTCAAGCATTTAATTCTTTTATTTTAACTCTGGGGCACGTTTTTTACTCCTAAATGCACCTCTGAACCTCATTGTTTTCTGAACCCCTGCTTCCTCCTTTCTTTCCCTTTGAATTCAAATGCAGATCTTACATAGGAATGGTAAGGTGAGTTCACAGAGGCTGGCCGAAGTTGACCTAGTGGCTTAAAAGCCTTATGGAAGGTGGAGGCCTCAGCACATTCTTCCTGGATTGGTCCATCATTCACTAGGTGGCTTCCATTTCCCACTGGGCATCTGGTGACCTCCTCTTAGTTCATTTTGACAAATGTCTGCAATAAAGATGTTTTTGTGCCTAGTAACCATGAAGAAAGGGATCTCCAGAGTCATTTTGTCACTCATCATAACAGCAGCAAAGTAGCAGAGATCCTTGATCTAA
>NW_004567150.1:1849582-1850850 GCF_000260355.1 Condylura cristata | reverse complement strand
GCCCCAAGAGAGAACAACAGGGAAAGGACCCAACATATGCTGGAGGGCTCCGGCATGCAGTACACATTGTGGAGCTAGGGACATACACAACACACTGCTACCAACAATCTGTGCCTCAGAATTGCTTGGGAGCTGGGCCCTGTCTAGGGGAGCACGGAACCCTGAACTCACCCCTCAGCTGCAGCAGGAGCCCCTCCCAACCAACATCCCACAGATATATATTGACGGTGCTGACGTGGCAGCGGCTCTGCCTGGGGAGAATCCATAGCACAGCAGAGGGGCCATCCCTGCTGTAGGCCAGCCCCACGCCCCACAACCACCCCCAAAACCCCCCACCCTCACCCACAAACACCTGCCCAGGGACTTAGACCCTGGCCCCTGTCGGCAACACCACTAGCACAGCTTCCAAGGACTCTTCAAAACATCTCAAAGCTCAAGTCGTACTGCTTGAGCACTTGTGAACTGGCCACCGCTGGCACTTCTTCTGGATTAAAGCAGAGCTGCAGAACTGAAGTCTGACTAGGAGTTTGCTTTCCCAGCCCTTTCCGGGGCTAGCCCCTAGATGCCAGTGAAGCTGTGTCTGGTGGCCATCCCTTGGCAGCGCCACCCTGTGTCTCACTGTGGGGTGGCCGGAGATCCGCTCTGCGCTCTGCGGGGCATGCCCTAGAGCCAAACACTCACTGCCCGGGCCCCCAGGGCCCTGAGACACCGCAGACCCACCCCCACCCCCACCCATCAGCCGGCCCGCGGTCTCCGTTTTCATTTCTGCCTGGAAGCCGTTCTTCCTGGCAGGGAACCGAGCAGGGTGACTCGAGGTTAGTCCAAGGTAGACCTCAGGGGTGGTGCCCATGTCCAATGTGATCTGGACGTTTCCGGAATGGTCTCAGGCCGCCAGAGTGGAGCCTCGGTGCTCTCACGTCCGGGGCCCTAGTCAGTCAGTGGGTCAGTCCGATGCTGGGCGCTCACCATCCCACAGAGGCCCAGCGGACCCGTGCTGTGAAGCTCCCTCAGTCAGCCCGCCCGCTCTGCCCTGCCCTTCCCGTCTGTCCTGGGCATAGTCCCGTCCTACTGCCTCCCAAGAAGAGAAAAGGCATCTGGGTTTTCTGAATGGGACCTTGTCCTTGGAGTAAGGTCGATGACTGATCCCTGCAACACTGAGCCTGCTGCCACCATGTTCGGCACAGTCGGGGCACGGTCGTTTTTCCCGTTCAAAAGTCCGCCTTCTCGCCCCTGGTCTAGCCGGGAAGGTGTGTGCGGGAAGAAGACGT
>NW_004567150.1:1842480-1849177 GCF_000260355.1 Condylura cristata | reverse complement strand
CCCGCACCTCCTGCCAGGCCTCGCGCTCAGTTTCGGGGCTCGGTGTCAACCCGCCCCTCGGTGCCCAGAGGGAGCTCCCGTCCATCCGTCCACTCCTAACTCCCTGCGCCCAGATTCAGGCAGGGCCTCCTCAGAGCACCCAGCTTGCCACCCTCTCCATGGGTCTTGGCCAGGCCAGCACATTTGCATCAGCCCTTTGGCACCCCCCTGCGTCCAGGTATTTCCGCAGGGCCCCTCCCCCCCCTCCACCTTGTTTGGGAACCACACCCAAGAGCCCTCACCTCCTTTCCCTGTCACTGTCTCTGCCCTCACTAGAGAAAAGGGGCACTCTGCTCATTTTCACCAACAACATTTTCCCACCAACCCCCCGTGTTGAGACTCGCCCTACAAGCAGGAGACCCCTGGCGTCTCCAGCCGCTTCAGACCAGGATGTCTCTGGGCCCTGGAAAGTCTCATAGGGAGACTGCAGGGAGCTGAGCAAGCCCAGCCGCGTGGGGGATGGCGGACACAGAGCCTGGGCCAGAGACAGAGCGGACTGGGGTGGGGTGGGGGGTGGGCGGCCGAAGGACAGGGTTGGAGCTCAAAACCCAATGGCCAAGAAGAACACAGATTTCTGGGAACTTAACTGCCAGTGGGAAGCGGAAAGGAGGAAGCGTTAACGGCTGCCCTGGATCACAAACTGAAACTACTCTGCACGGGCTAGCACCATGCGTACGTGTCAGCGCCTGTGCTTCAGCACCATGCCTCTGAGTCAGCAGCACCCTGTGCGTCAGGGGCGTGGTCCTCTGGGTCTCTTTTTCCCATAGACTTCAGCCTTTACGATGAAGAGTCTCCCTGCGTGACAGAAAGCCCACTCCCTGTACTTTTCACCCTCTCCCACCACCCACGAAGACCAGCCACTGTACATATTTTCTCTGGTGGGTCCAGAAATGAGCAAGGCTGCATTTTTGTTTGGAGAAATGGCACCCTACATGATTGGTTATTAGTACTTTAGTGAAAAACAGCTCATCATTGGGGACTCATGGGTAGGAAGAACGTCCTATAGCTCAATTTCTCCACCTCTGGGAGGCTTGAACTCACCACTCTCTTTGGAAGTCTTTATAATCATATTTGTATCAGGAAGATTCATCACCCCTTTTGAAGAGCAGTCCCAGATCACGTGCTTCCATTTTTATAGCATTTGTCTTTGGAATAGCTCATCAAACAGACACAGTAGTGGTCATTTCAGATACAGTGTAAATGATGCCCACAGCAGCAAGGGCTCAAAGCTTCAGAGCCTCATGAAAAGTAGGAAACCAAGAAAGAGGATTGTCAAGCCCTGGAGGGGAATAAATAAAAGCTGCCAAATCTGGCTACACATTTAGATCTTTGGCTGATTTGTAAGGTACCCACTGGATGCTTAGGGAATGTGTGTGTGTGTGTGTGTTCATCTTACCCGCTATATCAATGTCAGTGCAGACGAATGTTGATTCTCAAATGAATTATCTATAAGAGAGGGAAATAGCAAATGACTCACAAGTGAAAAATAGCTCATTTCTTGCAATGTTAAAATAAATATAATCTGTTCTATTTTAAATCGAGTATCATCAGTTGAACTTCCTCTAAGTTGAACCCTTTTACCTGAAATAGAAATAAGTCACAAATTTGGCAGAGTTAATAATATATATTTTTATTTTCAGAGAGGTTTGGGAGCTTGCTACTTTGAGGAATTAGTGCAACAACAATTTTTGATTTTTGTATGCAACTTGACACTTGCGTATGAAGATATAAAGCAGGAAATGAAGCACAATTTTCAGAGGACTGATCTATGACTGCTCTCTCTCCTGAGAACCCAGCAGCTTAGCTGATATCACTCCCACACCTGCAAGAAGTGGGGATGCCAAAGTATCCTGGTCAGATGCTGAAGAGAGAACCAGGGTGACAGACCCGGTTGGAACTAGTCTTCTTGCTCCCATTGGCAGATGTGATTATTTGGCAAAGTTCACTGAAGAACTGTGATGAGCCAGGAGCGGTGCTGGGTCAGCACCGGCTGTAAAAATGTTAGATAAGGAAAGCTCAACCCCCGCCACACACAATGCTGCCATTTGTGATATTCCCAACTCACTTTCCAGAGTACCTTTCTCCCTTATGATTGCCTAAGGCTTCATTTTCAGTAGCACTTATACCCCAGGGTAAATACAGGCTTCCAGGGAGGAGGTGTTCCAGCTTGGACTTAATGCTTGCTCTCAGGCTTCTTCTGGGCCTAGCACAGTCTTCTGAATTGGAGCGCCCCCCCCCACTTCCCTCCTCACTGGGCCTAGCTCACTCCTGTACCCCCACGTCTAGTGCTCACCATTGACTAGAACTTCCATGTAGACTAAATCTAGTAGCTCAAATGGCTTAACATCCAGGCCCTTGCTTTGACCAGATTCCTTCTTCTCCTATTCTTGCCCAATCTTTAACCTTCTGCCCCATATTTGAATGTGATTAACAGCTGGGTTATACAGTGCCTTACAAAAACACTTGTGAGTTTATTATTTGGTTTCCTCCCCTAGGTGATCTTGTAGAGTTGTTGGTCCAAATGTAACCTGAGGCTTAAGAGACACTTGCTAGAGCTCCCAGGCCTCTGGGCTCCCATTTCACTGTTGTTCTGACAATAGGTCCCATACTGCTCTCCTAGCCCCTGAGAACATTGTACTTGCACCCTTGATTAGCTCCTCTGGACACCCAGTGTCCACTGCCAAGGTCCCTCTTGTATCCACCATGACACATGACACTACTCCTGTCTATGGGTATCTTTCATGGTTGCATCTGTTATTTTAAAGATTTATTTTTACTTATTTATGCATACAAGGGCTGGAGTATAAGACAGAGGGGTGGGTGGGGTCGAGAGGATTCACCAGAGACAGAGTGAGGGGCAGAACAGGCAGATTCACTGAACTACACTGTTGAGGGGAGGAGTGGGTGAGATAGGAGAGGTCTGTTGCACCAGTATGGGTCAGCTCCATGGCTGGGGATTTAACTTGTTGCTGCAGTATCTGCAGATAACTTCATAGAGCTGAGACTTAACCCCTTGCTACCAAGGAGGCCTGTGACACCTATTTCTATAATAGTGTCCTTTGAATGATGTGTCAAACAATCTAAATACACAGATACATATTCACACACAGATACCTGGAAACACATATTCATGCACCCATACACATTCAGATACATCCATGCATACACATAACCATACATCCACACATACACACACGAATGTATGTACATGGTCACAACACACACATGCTTGTGCACACATGAATTCACACATACACATACACATACATCCCTAGCACCTTGATTCTGATACTTGTTTCCAGCTCTTGGAATGTATCAAAGCCTAGGATAAAATCAGCTGTATAATCTGTGAAAAAAGAAAATGAAACCTATTAAGTTTGACTTCCAGAGCTGCCTAGTTTTCCAGAGTTCAGTATTAACTCATTTGTCTACCCTGTGTCCACACAGGAACAGGACAGGCCCACCTGACCCCCTATTAAATAGTTTCATTCTTCCTATCGTCACTTGCCCGAGAAATCATCTTGGAACTCTTCTTTGTGGTGCTGCTCTAAAGTAGTGAGTCAGGAACAAAGTCAATAAAAATGTTTGATGGTGTCTCTAGGAGAAAGACAACAAGATATTTTTCATTTCCCGTAGAGCCTGTCATTTTAAAAATAATGGAGACTATGGAGGATGCATATTTGTCCTAAAACACAGAATGCACAACACCTAGAGTGAACCATAATGTAAGCTCTGAATTCTGGGTGATTATGATGTACCAATATAGGATCACCAAGTGTAACAATAGCACCTTCTGCCAGGAAAGGCTATGCACTCGTGGGGGCAGGGTCATGTGATAATTCTCTGTATCTTTGCATAATGTTGCTATGAGGCTAAAACTATTCTGAAATGGGAGTCTATTTAGAAAGTATCATTGAAACTAAGAGTGAAAATAAACTCATAATTCATCTTTTACTCAAATCTATACTTGCTGGTTCTATGTGGTTTACAAAGTCTGTGCAGGGAGGTAATGTACTCAGGTGCATTATAGAGAAACCATATAGCAAAACCACAGAGGAAGACTCACCTCAGGACAGAAGAAAGTGAGACACCTCAAACAGTGGCAAATCTCCTAAGGGAATTCTCGTATGTGTCTGAGAGTGCACCTGTCAGGGTACTCCTTTCAGCGCCCCTATCTAGTGGTCTTCAGTACAGGAAAGTAGTTAATGAGTGATGGTACTTCCACATTGGAGAATACTAGGAGCCTTTAAAAAGATGTGTCTTGGGCCCTCCCTGGTGGTGCAGCGGTTGGAACGCTACACTGCAAAGCTAAGCTAAGCTGTGGCTGCTTCAATGTAAGTTCAATCCCCGACCAGGTGGTGACCCACGTAGTGCAGGAGACCTCTCCTGTCTTACCCACTGCTCCCCTCAGCAGTGTACTTTGTCAGTCTGCCTATTCTGCAACTACTCTGATGAATTCTGTCATTGCCCCTGCACTTCTGGCCTGTACCCCATTTCTGTATGCATAAATAAATAAAATCTTAAAAAAAAAAATGTGTCTTGGGCCCTCCCTGGTGGCACAGCGGGTTAAAGCACAGCTTACGCCACTTCTGCATGAGTTCGATCCCCGTTTGCCCTGGAGGAGATCCACATGGAGCGCCAGAGCTCTCCTGGCCTGCCCGCTGCTCCCCTCAGCAGTGTATTTTGTCGATCTGCCTGTTATGCTCCCCACTCTGTCTCTGGTGAATCCTCTCACCCTCCGCATCTCTAGCCTGTACCCCAGTTCTATGTGAATAAATAAATAAATCTTTTTAAAAAAATGTGTCTCCTGGCCTGCCCGCTGCTCCCCTCAGCAGTGTATTTCGTCGATCTGCCTGTTCTGCTCCCCACTCTGTCTCTGGTGAATCCTCTCACCCTCCGCATCTCTAGCCTGTACCCCAGTTCTGTGTGAATAAATAAATAAATCTTTAAAAAAAATGTGTCTTAAGATGATTGCCAACTGCTTATTAATCGAAGTAAGCAATAGCTGGGACTATAGGTTAAGAGCAGCTCCACTTATAAAATATATACATCACAGTGCGTGAACCTATTTGCAATTAATCTAGAGACTTTTGGAGTAAATTTGTACTGGGTGTTTGTAATGGAGAAGGGTTATTTTCATATCAATAGATATTTCAAGTTTCTAGAATGCTAATACGTCCATAAAGTGTTTCTGTAAATTATAAAAGGAAGAACTTCTTGACTAGATGAAATTTTAACAAAACTGTAATTGAATTTTTTAGTTTCCAATCATCAATTGCATGTGAGAGACTGAATACTATTTATTGCTAATTTTCACACTTAATCAGAAAAAGTAAGGAATGACATCTTACCATGGAGTAAGCAAACTGAGGCTCACAGTGTTCAAGGAATCTGTTCAAAGTCCTAAGGCTGGCAGCACCTTAACGGCACTTCTCTGTGGCCCCAGCTTGGTGTACCATAAGATGCCAGTCTTCAGCAAAGTACACCATCTCTCAGTTTCTAACGCTGTCCCATGCACCAAGCCTTTATGCTCATGGTCAAATATAATATGCTTCAAGAGGTACACAGAAGAGCTACTTAGTGTGAAAGTAGGACCTCAAAATTAATCGTGGAGTCTGCTCATTTTCATTATAGACGCTCTATTACAATCAGCTTTTATCTTCCCCAGGATCCTACTTATACCCTACCCAGAAGGTTAAAAATACAGTCTCAGTCACTGCCCAGGTTTAAGTGTCTAAATCAGAAGTTTTGTCAGATTACTCCTTCCTTCTACTGAAAATGGGTTTACTATATGGCCCAGCAATTCCACTCTGAAGCATGTACCCAAAGGACACAAAAACACTGATACAAATGGAAAATGAGCAGACTCCAGGATTAATTTTGACATCCTACTTTCACATTAAGTAACTCTTCTGTGTACCTCTTGAAGCATCTTATATTTGATCATGAGCATATAGGTTTGGTGTGTGGGACAACATTGGAAACTGAAAATGGTGGACCTTGCTGAAGACTTGACTCCTATGTTTATTGAAGCACTATGCACAATAGCCAAGATATTTAAATAACACAAATGACTAAAACAGATGACTGGATCAAAAAGATGTGGTCTATATACATAATGGAATACTCAGCAATCCAAAAAAGGATTATGTATGCTAAGCAATGTAAGTCAAAAGGTAAAATGATAAGCATCATATGGTTTCATTTGTCTTTGGAAAATAGAGAAACAAAACAAAAGATCAGAAAAGATGACAAGATTTGCAAGCTGAACACTGATAAGAGGTACACAACAGGGATGAGAGAGGGCCATCAAAATGGGACAGAAGACAACAAGGGCTGTGGTGATGGGTACCTGGTGCTGTGGTCGTGGAAGAACCACAAGGGGTTATACCTGACAGGAGAAATCAAATACTGTCTAAAATTAACAATGATGTAAGAAAATATATAAATGAATAGATAAATACCTGATCTAAAAATAAAGATCCTTATACACTGGGTCAAATGTAAAGGAGATTCTGCTCCTTCCTTTTTTATATATATATAAGTTTATTTTTACATCATGTTGTACATTTTTTTTTCCATCTCAATTGTAATCCCCGTGGGTTTCCCATCACCAAGTCACCCGTGTGCCATCACCATAATCCCGTGCACGTCCCTC
>NW_004567150.1:1804172-1842110 GCF_000260355.1 Condylura cristata | reverse complement strand
ATGGGGGTGCAGGTATCTTTTTGAATCAGTGTTTTTGTGTCTTTTGGGTAGATACCTAGGAGTGGATTGCTGAGTTGTAGGGAAGCTCCATGTTTAGCAGTTTGTCTGCTCCTAGCTTTAAAGAGCTTAATGCACACTGGAAAACAGTTTAGTCTCCAGTAAGTTATAGATATATTCATTCCTATTCATATAAATGTAGCTATGTATCAGAGGACAAGCTAGGAATAAAACCCCATTAAAGGAGAAGGGACGTCCTTACCCTTAGGGAGTTTCGGTTAAAACAAGAAACAGTTGCATCTCTTACATCATTTTATTATGCTGTGAGCCAGAAATAGGCGTTTACTTTGCGAAGGAGGCTTTTCTAAGCAACTGAGGAACTACCACGCAATGCACAATCCTTGCCCGCAGGTGAGCACAACCCAGCGAGGCAGGTAGGCCAGTGGCAATAGCAGCAGTGCTTCTTTCTTAGAGCCCAGGCACATGCTTCAGCTTCTTCTGGAGCAAAACTCATGCAATGGGAGGAAACGGTAACACATTGCAGAAGGCGGGAGTAACAATTAACAATTCATGATAACCACCTCCACCCCAAGCAGGCATCCGGTAGAGCTGGGCTTCACCTTCCTTTTGCTCTCAGAGAACTATCCTGAATGTCCCAGTGTTCAGCAAACCATTCCAGCCTGCGCTGCCTTGATGCTCTTGAGGTCAAATTTTCTACATGCAATTCAAAGGTTTGCTCTCCCTCTGGCAGACTCGCATGTCTGTGTATGGTCTTAATCTTCTCCTATACAGTTTGAAATCTTTCTTTAAGTTGAATCAGCAAAACTGCCTCTTAGTCCAGGAGACTCCAAGATATAGGAGCTTTTCCCAGTTCCAAGCAAAGGATTCAGAATTGAAGTCTTGCCCTGGTAGAATTCCTTGTCATCAACCTCTCCTCATTACAACCATCATTTCACCCCTCTTCTTCCCTACTTTTATCTGCCATATGATCTATCATCATGTCAGAATGTGTTTCTCTACAATGAATACCCAATGTGAGTGAGGTAGCTGTGGACACCTCATGGAATTCTTGCCCCTTTTTTAATGAATCCAGGTTCATAATGTTTAAAATGATTACTATCTTGCTCTACAACAGAGATTTGACAAGATGGAAAAATGGTCTTCACTAACAGCATGAAGTATCCCAAGTAACCAACATGAAGAATGTCATGTAACAAAGGCATGAAATAGCAAGATAATCAGTTTTCTACTCAGATACCTTCTAATATTGTGCACATTTTTATAAGAGAAGCAATGTTCATAATAAATAAAGTGGATTTGGGGGTGTGCCCTGAGCTCTCTGTCACCAGCCAGCACTGAATTGTGGAGTGAAAATATTTCATTTGGAGTACTCTGTACACAGCCATATATTTGTCACTATTTTTATAACCCTTAGCACTTCATGAATATAATCAGCCCTGTATCCTTTCACAGACTGAGGACCTCAAAGTTATGTAAAGAGAAAGGACTGATGGCACTCTTATTCCTTCTATGGCAGTAGCAACATTTGTGCCGCTATACTTAAGTGTCCACTGGCAATTTTAGTTTGTAGCCACTGCTCTTTGCTATGAAATAAGTTTCTGTGACTGAAACTTGTCATGCTAAGATACAATTTTTAAAGCTTAAATTCTAAAAATGATTTGATGTAGCCATTTGAAAAGCTATAGCATTTTGTGATTCTTACAAACTAGTTGGTTTGTTTGATTATACTTTCACAAGACGTTCTAAACCATTGTCTTTTTTACCAAAAATGAAATAACAAAACAATATTCCCAGCCCCTCTACATTATGTAACTCTTAGAAGTAACCCTGTATTGTAGGAATGAGAGAGAACAGAAACATTCTTTTATCCATTTTCTTACTCCTTGTCGGAAAAACAATTTCCTTAATTGAGTGATGAATATGTCTAATTTAAAAATCTTGCCCTCCCTGGTGGCGCAGCGGGTTAAAGCACTGCACTGAGAAGCTAAAGCCACTTCTGCATGAGTTCGATCCCCGCCTGCCCCGGAGGTGACCACATGGCGTGGCAGACCTCTCCTGGCCTGCCCGCTGCTCCCCTCAGCAGTGTACTTCGTCGATCTGCCTGTTCTGTTCCCCACTCTATCTCTGGTGAAGCCTCTCGCCACCCCTAAGCCTCTGGCCTGTACCCCAGTTCTGTATGTACAAATAAATAAATCTTTAAAAAAAAAATCTTTCAGAGAAATAAATGCTTCATCTACATCCTGACACCAGTTCCAAGTTTCCATCAATGGTCTAGAGAAATATTTTCTAGTATTTAAACTCTGCTCACCCTGTTATCCTCTGAGCTCTATTTTACCAGCCCAGCCAGCATGAAGGCCCCAGAAGTAACTAAACACCCTGAATTCCCTCATCAGTTGGTAACACCAGTCTTCCACATGGATGGATGGGCAGGTGAACTGCTGAGCTGGGTGGGTGAGCGAGTGTAGGTGAATGATTAAATGGGTGGGCAGAGAGATTCATGGGTAGGTTGTAGGTGGATAGTTGGGTGGGTGGGTAGATAAATGAGTAGATGAATGGTTGGATGGGTGGATAAATGAGTAGATGAATGGTTAAGTGGATAGATAGATGGTGGAAAGCTGTATAGGTAGGTGGAAGGGTGAGTAGATGGATAGATAGTGACTGAGTGAGTATATAATGTTCAGTTGCTGACTCTGTAGGCAGGCAGGCAACCTTTCTTGGTGAGCAATACTTCTGTTCAACGAACCTTGGCCTTTTTGTCAGATAAAAACATTATTGTTTTTTGGCAACTTTGTCTTCCTTTTTTAAAAACATCCAAGTCCTTCCCATCTCTCTTTCTTTAGGCAGACCAAGTTCACTGAGTGAGGACTCAGCTTTCCAGAAGGGAGTCCCATCTGGGTGCTGAGTCACAGCTCCTTGGGCACAACCATGACTCATTACTGAGTTAGGTTTCACCTGAGTGATGTATCTGTAAGTTGCAGAGCCAAAGTTCTTTTCCAGGCCCTCATCTCTATTTAGACTTTCCTTGATGAGCCTAGAAAGCAAGGCTGAAACAAATCATGTTTAGTTTCTGGAGGTCAGGTTGGCACATAGGCAATGCAGTTTGTTAGATTGATTTTCTTGGTTACATTGTTATCACACTCTCCTTGGAAAGGTGGTATTACTTTGAAGAATCCTTCTGCCTCCTACATACCCTAATATATGGTGTGGGACATAGTGCATTTCAGTCTGTATTTGGGGCTTGTCTTAGCATAGAATCAAAATATACTAGAAGGGCACTGAAACAGATCTAAATTTAATCAAATATGGACAGACCGAAATAACGTAATATAAGAGGCCTGACTAACTTGGCTATAATGTCATCCTTGTAGAATTCCAGGCATAGCATTTATTCAAACCTTTGAAGAATGACCCAGAGAATAAACAACAGCTTTTTCTGTCTCAGTTTTATGAAACTAATTTTAGATCCAACAAAAAACATACTAGATCATGCACTGGCCCCTGAGTCAATGCCCCTTGGCATTTCTGCACTCACATGTTTCTGCTTTTGCCATGAACTCAGGATTGAAAATCTTATTTCCTAGCAAAACAGATGTAAAGGCAGGCACCACCGCAATTCGACTGTGGCCACACAGGTGAGGACAGCTGAGGCAAGTAAGGGGAGGGACGGCCTCACACGTACCCACCCTACACCAGCAAGTTTAGGTCTTCCCAGTCCTTGAAAGAATAGTGCCAAAAACTGGGAAGGAAGACTGGCCAGCTTAGCCAGCCTCCATGAACGACTGTGTGGACCTTCTCTATGGAACAGCAGGAGTGTGTGATTGCTCACAGCATAGAGAAGGACATCTGAGTTTCAGGATACACCACAGAATATTAGCAACAGGAGAAACATGATGGGGGGCATGTGGGAAGTCAGTGCTCTCTGCAAATGTGCAAATGTCCTGCAAGTCTGTAACTCTCTTTTAAGAAATAGACAATCTGGGCCGCCCCTGGAGGCACAACAGGTTAGGACGCAGCACTGCAAACTAGCTGCAGCCCCTTCAGTGCCAGTTCGATCCAAAGACCCAGAGGTGACCCACATGGAGCAGCAGGCCTCTCCTGACTCCCCAACCCCCGCTGCTCCCCTCAGCAGTGTACCTCGTCAATCTGCCTGTTCTGCTTCCCTCTCTGTCTCTGGTGAAGCCTCTCACCGCCCCCGTAGCTCTGGCTTGTACCCCAGTTCTGTATGAATAAACCCTTTAAAAAAAAAAAAGAAAGAAAGGAAGGAATAGACAATTCGTTACCTTCTACCCTTTTGTTCATGAAGTTTTATATTCATTTTTTCAAAATTTAAATACAGTTGCACATACAACTTTGATTCTTACCTTTTAAACTTGTACATGGAATAAGCCCATTCATGTTTATTTATAAACTCAATACAAATAATACTTTAATGGACTGATCATGATCATTAAGATCATTAAGATGTATTATAGTTTAATTACACATTTCCTTATGTTGAATACCTAAGAAAAACACTATCAATACTTCCTGGAAGAACTTTTGTTAAGTTTCACACTGTTCCAGAATCTTCTACTTCTTTCCTTTTCTAGGGTTTTTTTCTAATGCTTTTGAGGCACCTGATCTCTCTGGATTAGGTTGCTGGGATAAATTCAGCATGGTTTTTACTATTTGACTTCTCTATAGTGTTTGCATAGAGATTCTGTGGTCTAGCTTTCTTCTGACAGCAGTCCTCAGCATTGGTTGCCTGTTATATAAACCGCAGGACCTGTAATACTCAATGGCATTTTCTGCAACTGCAGTACCATTCCTCTAATACAGAGATAACCTCGATATGGCAGTGACTTACCAGCCAGCAGAAAGCACCTAAAATTGATGGTCAGGCTGTCATAGCCAACAGAGAAAAAGAATCAGAGACCAAGGCTCTGCTAAGGAATGACCTGGGTGTCCAAACTCCAGCTGGTTATTGCATGGCTCTCAGAAACACTCTAGCATGTGAGGCTGCCACTCACTGGGCATGTCAACTGCCCACTACAAGCACAAGCTGAAACAGCCTTCCAATTCCTGGCAAGTCCACTATTGGCTGGATTCAGGCCACAAAGCTGCTGTTACATCTGGAAGGCTATGACATGCAATAGGGGATGCAGATGACATGTGTCTTTCAGGCAACAAGAATGTTCAGGTGAACCCTCTCTAGATCATATCATTTTGTCTGTTACTGGAATCATTCCCCTGGCACGGTACAAGGGATGAAAGGATTCACCAGAGGCAGGGCGTGCAACAAAACAAGATTGACTGAAATTCACTGCTGAGGAGAACAGCGGGTGAGACAGAAGAGGTCTTCTGTGCCATGTGGGTCACCTCCCTGGCTGGGGATCGAACTTGTGCTCCTGCATTACTAGGGAGGGCCCCAACCAGCATCAATTTTAACAGGCCTAGCAAATGTCTTCCAGTCTTGGGTATGTTTTTTGAGCAATAAAAATTGGGTTGTTGGACTGCATTTAAGAGGCCATTTTGTGCTCTGCTGGTGGACTGTTCAATGAAGTGATGTGGTTTGCCCACCCTCTGTTCATCCCCAGATCCATCTTCCTCAGAAAGTTTTGTGGGTGTAATATGGGTGAGCTGTATTTCTTGATGCTGTTTATCTTCCTGGTCAAGCCAAATTGTATGAGCTAGAGATTGTTTCCCATTCCGAGTTATTATCTACTGTAACTGGTACCTGACAAGAGTCTTTTAAGTGGAATTGCTCTTGTTACTGCTATAATAAAATCCATGGAGAAGATAAAAAGCCAGCCATTAAGGACTCATCTCCTCTTTTTCTCAGGTGAGCATCTCACACATAGAAAGTTTTACAGCACATTAACATTTTTAATGTTACCCTAGTCTTGCAAGTGTAATAGCCAGGAGAGTGCGTGAAGCTGTGGGGGAGGGCCCTGAGGCTGAAGCCAAGACTCCAGCCAGGTGCCTTTGTCCAGAGGCAGCGGCTGCCCTGTGATTTGCAGGTGCTCTTGGCTTCCTCCACTGCCTCTGGGACTGACCTGAAGCCCTGCCAGGGACCAGAAAGTTCTGTCAGGACTTTCTTGCCCCTGCAAAGGGGTAACAGGATGGAGGGGGACATCAGACAAGAGGATGGGACTGGGAGCTCTTGGATAAGGGTTCTGACTTACTTCTTCTGTGTAACTGACTTGGAGTGATTGACAATACCATTGTGTTAACAGGATTCTTTGCTTCATTTACCTTGAGCAGGGGGA
Organism: Condylura cristata; assembly: GCF_000260355.1. Classification (NCBI taxonomy): domain Eukaryota; kingdom Metazoa; phylum Chordata; class Mammalia; order Eulipotyphla; family Talpidae; genus Condylura; species Condylura cristata. The sequence goes on along the minus strand of NW_004567150.1, from coordinate 1,835,844 downwards.
ACAGTCATGTGTGCTGTGGGGTTGGGCCAAGTGAGCACTGAGCTACACATGTTTCTCAGTCTTAATTTGCCTTCCCTCATCCAGGAAGGCAGACGGGGTTTTTCTTACACTGCACCTGCAGAAAGACAGAAAGACACCAAAACCTCAGTTCACCCAGAATAATGAGCTTGCTCCTATGGAAACAGCAGGATGTGTGCCAAGCCCAACTGCTGTGACAGGGTGAGTCTGCTTCAAATGGCACCAAGACCCTATTGAATGTGACTCTGAGTGGGAGGATCAGTCTTAGGTGGAGTTAGGATGCCCAGTTCTGCTAACAACCCCCCCTTCGCTTCAGTGACAACTTGGTGAATATCTGCTGTGGACCCTGAGCAGAGCTCAACATAGAACTCCCGGCTTCAAAATTGGCTAAGCTTATTTTATCATTTCTCTGGCCACAACACTTTGACAGTTTCACTGGGGTTCCTTAGGAAGAAACTGCTGGAAGAGATCCATGGAACAGGCATGTGTTGGGGATCAGCACAAGGTGGAGATTTGGCCATGAGTGGGAAAGCCCGGAGGGGTGAGGGCAGTGATCACCCCAGGCTTAATGTGGGAAGGTATGATGATGTGTGCTTTCAGAGGTCCTTCAGGAGGAGTCCACACTGAGACAGGATGGGACACAGAGGGTGGGACACTTCTGCAGGAACAACAGTTCTTGACCGGTACTGGAAACTGTCTGTACTCTTCTGTGCAAAAGGCAGGAAATGTGCATTATTAATAAGAAAAGAGAAATTCAAATCAAAACCACAATGGGCTACCATCTCACATCAGTGAGGATGGCACATATTAAAGAAAATAACAACAAATGTTGGCGAGGGTGTGGAGAAAAAGAAACTCTCCTACATTGCCGGCAGGAATGCAAACTAGTACAACCACTGTGGAAAGATGTATGGAGTTTACTCAGAGTACTAAAAAGGGAGCTTCCATATTATCAATCAATTCCACTTCTAGGAATCTACCTAAAGGACACAAAAATACTGATTCAAAAAGACACTTGCACCCTCATATTTATTGCTGAACTATTTACAATAGAGATGTGGAATCAATACAAATACCCAAAAATAGATAACTGGATCAAGAAGATGTGGTACATATACATAGTGGAATATTACTCAGCAGTCAAAAATTATAAACTCATGCTATTTGCAGCAACATAGATGAAGCTGGAAGGGATTGTGCTTAGTGAAATAAGCCAGAGAAAAAAAGAAAAACACAATGCTTTTACTCATAGTAAGAGCATAAGTGATCAGGAAAGAAAAACCAATTGTAATAAAGTAAAAATGAACATCAACTAAAAACTATAAACCAGAGACATTCACAGAATATGAATATACTTTCACATTTTCTTCATTTTGTGTATGTGTATGTGTGTGTGTGTGTAAAAGGTTTAAACAAAAGTCCAGAGATGAACAACAGTGTACCAAGGATGAGCACCAAGTGCTTTTGTACTGCTGAGCTACAGCAAAGTCACAGAGGAGACTGAAGATGGGGACAAAGGGGCAGAGCTAGGAGCACCTTGCTTTGAAGCTGTGCCTTCTTCCTGAAGCTCATAGAGTAGCTGAATTTTGTCTTCAAAATCATCACTTTATTCAAATCATGGAGAAAGCAGGCTGGTATTAAGGCAGGCCTTAGGCTTTGCCGTGATTATCATCTAGGAAGGTGAGGACAGGCAGGGCCTGCGTTCTGGCAGGGCCTGGCATCTAGCAAAGCCTGTGCATAGTTGCTGAGTTAATGCATTAGTGGGTAGTGCCAGTGGGATTGGAAGAGTGCATACTGGCACTATAGGTAGGAATCATGGCAGTTAGGAGGAGCTAATAAAGGACCCTTTTTGGAGGCCTCTTTTCTCTAAGCTTCTTTTTCTGTTTTGTAGAACAATGGTGAGAATCTCGATATTTTCTACTTTTCTCTCAGATCCATTGACTGGCTAAGCAACAGGTTGGTTGTCTACAAGAAAATGCAGAAGTTACTTGGTTGGCAGCAGCTCTGCAGATGTTCAAGACAAGGGCATGTGCTCTCCAGTGAAAGCTTCTCGAACTTGACATGCATGGAAGCATGGGGAGTCAGCTCTGAGGGCCCTGGCCAAGGACCCTGGTGACTGCTGACTGTCCTGCTTCTGAGTCTCGTGTGATTCTCATGGGGTATGATTGTATTTAACCTGGGGTCCCAGAGAGTAAACGTATGTGCTCAATAAATTGATGGTGATATGGGGGGCTGAGCAGAGGGTGGGCTGAGCAGAGGGTGGGCTGGGCAGGGAGTGGGCCCACTGAGAGGGGCACTTGGGTCTCCTCCGGCTGCTATGTGATTGTGGTTGCTGCCTCCTCCTGAGAAGTTCTGAGGTGCATGGAGAGTGCACATGTCTGACGTGACCCGTGTGAGTGAGGTGACAGTCCACACCTGGAGGAGCAGAGCGTCACTGATGGGATAGGCGGGGGAAGAAGCAAAATGGAGCAAAATGGAATGATTTCTACCTCTAGGTCTAACTAAACTTTCATAGTTGGAATCCTTCAAGATTTCTGACCCAGAGATCAGCTCTTGGGGTCAGACAATCTTCTGAGTCCAAGATATTGCTCAATTCTCTTCTGTGCATGTGTTTTGTGAAGTTATTGTCCATTTTTCCACAGGGATGAGCAACCCTAAAGCATAAATAACCTGTGTGCTCGGCTCAGAGAGAAAGGGGATTTGGGGGTATCATGCTCCCTTTTGTCACCAGGATTTTGGATAAGGCTTGTTTTCTTAAGGAAAGTATTGAAGGGGAGAACAGTGAGGCATTCAAGTGGGAGAAGGAAGTGAGACCAGAGCTACTATGAGGAGGGACTGAGGAAAAGCAGGCCCAAATTGGATCTTCATCTATACCTTGAGAGGTGGGTAGTTCCATGGAGAGAACAGGGTCCTCAGTCTCTACCTTGAGAAGTATGGTTGTCACATGGAACAGGTTCTTCTCATAAAGACATTTCCTCCTCAAAATCCTTCCTCGGGCATTTTGAAAAGTACCTTGTAAAATAAAAGAAGAGGCCTTGTAAAATAAAGTGGAAAATTGTTCATCACAGCACTGTTTTTTTCTTCATTCTTTTAAAGATTCATTTACTTATGCATACAGAACTGGGATACAGGCCAGAGGTGCAGGGACGGTGAGAGGATTCACCAGAGAGAGTAGGGAGCAGGACAGGCAGATTGCAGAAGTACACTGATGAGGGGAGCAGTGGTAGGATCAGCAGAGGTCTGCTGTGCCAAGTGGGTCACCTCCAGGGTGGGGATCGAACTCACACTAAAGTGGCTGTGGCCAGCTTCACAGTGCTTTGCTTTACCCGGCTGCACCACAGAACTCTTGATAATTACCTTTGGTTTATTTTTTCTCCTTTGATTCCTAGATCAATTTCACAAATGGATTATTGGTTGTGAACAAATCAAACACTTCCCAACATAAACTGGGAACCCACACCATGATGTACGATAAGAAGAGAATTACTTTGGACAACATGTGAGCAACAGCTGTGCCACCCACCCAATAGAAGAGGACACACGGAAGTCGCGGCCTTCCTCGGGCGCCTGACACAGCTGCTGTGGCTGCTGTGGCTGCTGTGATGCCGGTGCCAGAGAGCACTGTCACCTGCATGTCAGGGTCCCCACACACACTGAGCACCCCTGTGCAGTGTGTGCTTTCTTCACTGCTGCTGATGCTTTGAGGCCCAGAGAAGTAGAGAGCTCCCAAGCCAACCTGTGTGGTGAGGGCCTCATATGTTCTTTGTGGCTCTCAGTCAGTGAGTGACACTGGGGAGGGGGTTGAGCTGACATCAGGGCTTTTGTATTGTGCCCTGAATGTCTCAGTGGCTCTTGTTCACATCCAAGAGGATGCAGAGAATGATCTGAGTGACATAGATCAAAGATGGAGCAGGCTGAAGGCACCAACCCCCCTGTGAGCCGTGCAGCCTTCCTGAGAGAAGAGCTTTAAGTTTGGGTGACGCTGCACATGCAGGAATAGTCAGACTTTGGAGTTATGTCCACATACTCCTTTTCTCCTCACTCCCAGAAAGCCAACAGAGAAAGTGCAAGACTGTGGGTTGGGAAGAAAACAATGTGAAATTCCTAACTCCTGGGAAGGACTCATCCCAACAGCCAGAGCCCTAATGTGGGTAGTTCAATCATATTGCAGGAAAAAAAAAAACATGCAAGCCTGGCACAGGCCACAAACAGCAGACACGGACTTGGACCAGGCCCTCCAACAGCCTGCAGTGGCCTCAGGTCCCCATGGACACAGATGGGTACGTCAGCTCCCGGCCCACCTCTGCCTCCCCGCGTGGCTCTGTGACTGGTTCCTGAGTACCTGCTCATCGCCACTGTTTGGGGCACCAGAGGTGCAGGGGAGGCAGAGAAGGAAAAGGCAGGCTGCGGCTTGGTGGATGAGCCGGGGCGGACCCTCACTCATGGGGACTTGAGACTGGTGTTCTTGTCACTGTTTCCAAGGCTAAGCCTTTCTGGTGATAACAACAACTTGGTTCTTACCAAATTCCAGGACTGCTTGCAGACAAAGTGAACTAGAATTTCCAGAAGCATGGCCTGCAGTCCTGACAAGGATGCAGATTGTTCTGGTGATGGGGCAGCAGGCCTCTGTCTGGGCCGGGCATCTGCATGGATGTGGATACTTCCTGCCTCTTCTCTCTGGAATTCTAGGTACCAGGGCAGCGTCCCGGGGGTGATGCCTGCCTGTGATCTCTCTCGCTCTTGTTTCAGGGACTTCAGAGGAGTGGAGACTGGCCGCTTGCCTGGGCTCTGTCCTGAGCCACACAATATGGCTCTGTGCCTTCATCCAGCAGCTTTCCTGGCCTCCAGGCCAAGTGCTCTGAGTTTAGGTCTGGCAGTTGCATGTGTGGAGGGAGTGTCACTGGGGGCCACTGACAGAGCGCACCCTGCCAGCCTTCTTTGGCTAAAGATCTTTAGACCTAACCCCACTGAAGGGAAAGAACCACATTTTTCATAACAGACTCCTAGTCAATTTTTGTCTATTTTTTCCCACCTAACCCAGTGGCTCTCAGACTATAATTTATACTGTGAGTTTGTTAGAAATGTTCTTACTCACAAATACCTTGCATTTGGCTGTGAGCTGTAGAACACACCCTTCTCTTGAAACAACCAGGGACCTTTTCTTTTTACCAGGGGTTGTTTTATTCGGTTTTTTTGGTTGCCCTTTTGGGGGGGTTGGGGGGAGCACCATCCTTGGGGAGGAAACAAGGGGCCAGGTGTGGCCATGGGTACACCAAGTGGGGCTAGAGGTGGGGAACAGGTCTGAGATTCAAGGATAGGTCCATGTGAGGAGGGACTGGAGTCACCACCAGTCTCTCGGCAAGGCCCAAAGGCAACTTTTGGTTTAAAATAGATCAGGCTTAGCTTCTGATCAACCTGGAAAGTGGGGAAACTGGGGGCCCCCAGGCCTTTTCTAGGGAGTGGGCTGGAAGCTGATGCCCACTGGAGAGCTCAGCCTGGCTCAGAGTGATGACTTGGGTAGCTTTCCGAGCACCCAGTACTCTGTCTGATGCAGCAGAGGTAATCCACAGGTATTTTTCTGCTGGAGGAAGGAAGGAGAGACATGAAATTGTCAGTGAACCAATTTGGGCACTGAGTGCTATGGGTGAGTTGACTGCTACCTTCTCCTTCATGATTCCTCAGTTCATGCAGCTCACGGCTTCAGCTCCTTCATAGTCATGGACCCAGGCTGGGGAGTTGGGAAGAGGAGGCCCTGCACCCAGTGGTCAGAGGCAGATGAGGCAGGGCTAAGGGGAGGCCTCTGCTAACGCCCTGACACTACCCAGGATGCCCTGGGGCAAGTTGCTCAAAGGGGCCATTGCTGTGGAAGCATTTTCAAAACTTCTATACACTGCGTATGTGTATATGTAGGTGTGACAATACATTGTATTGTTTGATGACCCACATATTACCAAAAAAAAAAAAAACTTAGAAACATTAAGCACCATTTGGTAAGATGCTTACTCCCAGAAAGAATTGCAAATGAATTGCTAAGCCACCAGTACTCCTTAATTGCACTCAAAGACAGCAGCAAAGATCCAGCTGTGTGCCCACACTGTAAATAATATTGCATATAAAGTGAAGACAGAAGGGCCCTGAGGATGCTAAACTAAAGCCACCCAATTAAATACACCAAGACAGGATGGAGGGAAGTTAGAATTCTCTAGTAAGGTAGCCTCTCTTACAATAACACATTATTCCTTTGCAAAGGTCTGTAGGAATAAATACTAGATGAACTACAAATTAACAAATTTTCCAATATCAAATATATTTTATTACGAGAAAATCACCCTGTTTGCTCCTACAGTCAGTTTACTCAAATTTATAACTTCATTGATAAAGTTTCATATTTTATATTCAGGTTTGTTAAAGCCTAATCATTGTCTTTGCTGCAAACATCTAAAAGTAAAAACTAAACATTGACAGGGATGCGTTTGATGGGGGTATGCCAATGAGGAAAGGGGAAATGTGAAGTCAAGCAGGTGAGGGAGTAGAAAATCAGCTGAAAATTGCGAGGAAGCCATGTGACTCCCAGGAGCAGGAGGCAGATTTAAGTAATGGTTGTGCAGGTGTCTTCTGAAATGAAATGTCACCATTCACCTGCAGCTCAGGAAAGCACTTAAATTCCTCACATAGCCTTTTGTTGAAGTGGTAAGAAAGCAAAGGCTGACTGCAGGTCAGCAGGAGCTTCTAAATATGTGGGCTTAGGAGGGCATGAGTGGGAATTCCTTGTGGGCCGTGTACTCAACCCCTAAACCTCCTCACTCCTTCCCAACCTCCTTTTCTTCTTCTGTTCCTCCTCTTCCTCCTCCTCCTCTTTCCCTCCTTCTTTCTTCCTTCCTTCTTTCTTTCTTATTTTTTTTTTTTTTGCTTTTTCTTCCTTCTTCCTTCCTTACCTCCATTTTTAATAGCTTTACATTTTGAATTAGGATTCACATCCATAAGATTCACCCAGTTAAACGTAGGATTCAACAGTTTTTAGTCTATATGGGTATCCTCACCGAAATTAAGTTTAGATGTTGTCATCATTCCAAAAGGAAACCCAGCCGCCACTAGCAGCCCAAATCTCTACATCTCTAGGAAAATACCGGTCTACTTACTATCTCAATAGATTTGCCTATTTTGAATATATTAGTGAAATAAAATATGTGATTATCTCTGAATATCTTCTTTCATTGAGCATAATATTGTCAACATTTTTCTATGTTGCTGCCTGAATGTGAACTTTAATATTTTTATGGATATATAATTTTCCGTTATGTGAATTAATGGCTTCCCATAGTTCTTAGCTGATTCTCAACTTTCTCACATGTCTGAATTAATATTTCCCCTTCTCTGATTGGCACACTCCAATAAAACTTATCCCTGTCAATGTTCAGTGTTTTTACTTTTAAATTTTTGCAGCAAATACATTAAGTTTAAACAGTTCTCCAAATGATATATATATATGTATGTAGATACATACATATATATACACATATATATGTATAAATACATACATACATATGTGTGTATACCACCCTTATTTATTTTATCAACTCATCAGTTGATAAAGTATTTGCTTTGGTTCCAGTTTCTGGATATTGTGAATAATGTTGCTATTGAAATTTCATGTTCAAAGGTTTTTGGGTTTGGTAATTCTATGTTAAGTCTAAGGGCTGCCAAATTGTTTTCCACAATGACTTCCCCCAGGAATATCTGAGAGTTCATTTTTTATCCACATTCCTCACCAACACTTGCTATTTTCCTTTTTTTCCATTATAATCACCATGTGATTATTCTGTGTGCAGCAGAATTCTATTGTAGTTTTAATGTGCATTTTCTTAATGACCAATGATGCTGAGTATCTTTTCACATTCCTGCAGGCCATTTGTGCAACTGTTTTGGATAAACGTATATGACTTTTGACCATTTAAATTATTTATCCTTCTCTTGTTAAGCTGTAAGAGTTTTTTAATATCATGCATGTTGAACTCTTTTAAGATCTACGACATAAAGTACTTTCCCTGCAGAGAAAGTTTGTCTTTTACTTTCTTGATAATGCACTTTAATGTACGAATACTTAAATTTTTATGAAGCCTAATTTATCCATTTTTTCCTGGTGTTCCTTTTTTTTGTTTGTTTGTTTTTGTTTTTGGTGTCAAATCCAATAATTCATTTACTAATTATAGTCATATTTATTCATTTGTTAAAGTTTCCATAGTTTTAGTTCCTACCTTTAAATTTAGTTCCATGAGTCAATTTTAAAGAAGTTGTGAGAAAAGTCCAACTCCATGCTTTGCAGACCACCATCCAGTTGTCCCTGTACCACTTGTTGAAAAACTATTATTTCAACCATTGGATTGCTGTCATCGTTGTGATAAATCCACCTAGCATAAATACAAGGCTTAATTTCCAGATCCTCAAACTATCTGCTGAGCTTTCTATTTATCCTATACCACATTATACTGTCATAATTACAGAATCACATATAGTCTTGTAGCAAATTTTCAAATTAGGAAGTGCATGCTCTCCCTATATTCTCTAGCAGTATATACACACACACACACACACACACACACACACATTTTTATTCCAAGTCCCTTAGAGGTTGTTTTTTTTTTTTTTTTATGAATTTTATAATCAGTTTGTCCATTTCTGGGGAAAAAATCTGGAGTTGTTTAAGGGATTTTGATAGGGATTTGGATAGTTGAATCCATAGATTATTTCAGAGAATATTGTCATCTAAAAAATATTAAACATTTAAATCATAAGCCCAGGATGACTTTTGGTTATTCATTTGTTTTAGGACTTTGATTTCTTTCATTTGAACTTCATAGTTTTCAATGCATTATTCTTGCACTTTTTCATTCAATTCTACGTTCTTTTTGATCTCATGTTTAGACTGGTCTTTGCTAGCATATAAAATTCAATTGATTATGGCATGTTGAACTGTGCCGTGCAGGTCTTCTGAACTTGTTTATTGGCTTTACAGATTTTGAATGGACTACTTAGGATTTTCTACACATATGAGCTGTTATATATGAATGAGAAAAGATAACTTCTTTCTTGCACTCTACATAGCCTTTATTTCTTTTTTTCATATCCTCACTACTAACTTCCACTGCACCGAGAAAACAACAGGAGCGTCTTCCTCCTTCAGTGTCTCTCTCCTGAAACTTTTAACACTGACATCAGCGTGGAGGAGAAGTTTTCAGGGAGTTCTATTTATTGCTGAGCATTTCTTGAAGCGCGCATTCAGAGTTGGGCGGGAAAACATTGATAACTGATATCCACAAGTAAAATTCACACTTCTTCCTCTGAGCAAGTAGGGAGTGTGAAGAATATCAACATTGGAAGAAAAGGTAGACTTCTACCTTTTTCTACCTTCTTCTACCTTTTTCTACCTTCTTCTAACTTTTTCTCTCTTCTACCTTCTTCTTTACTTGTCATGTGCATTATTACAACTTTATTTTTTATAAACCTGAATGACAGGTGTGCATACTCCACATCACATTTGTATTAATGAAGCACATAAATATCACAGTTGTTATTCCAAAATCATAAAGAGTTGGCAAGCATGACATGTCTTATCATTGTGGGACCCCATAAGTTCTGAATGTGTGCCCAGACCACTCTTTCACACTGTCTTCAGTCAACATTTGTCACAAAGACTACATCTTTTTGGAGTGTTCCATCTAGATGAGAACATTGTAGAACTGGCTCCCCCAGTTTGATGGCACATCCAATATTTTCTGTGCCAACATCAAACAAGTGACCAAGTGACAAAAAGCAATTCATTGGGCTGAGAGTCATTGTGTTTTACTGTTGAAGCTGGTAGAATACAACTAGATGGCTTTCTATGTGTCACACTGAATTTCTCATTTTGGGCCAAATTTATTAGGGCTGCCAACAAAAACAGATGGGATGCTCTGTTCTCTTTTATGCTACAGTGAGAAAATACAAAAGTGTGATACCACATAAAATAATGGATGCTCAACCTAATGAAAAAGTATAACCTGTTCAAATAGAAGCATAACTATCCAGCTGTCTCTTCTTTAAATTTTCCAATTTATAGTGTCATCACAATCACAAGAAGGTTTGTTCTTCTTTTCCAATGGTCTGGAGGAGAATTTCAGAAAAGTGGTGGTGGCAGCCAGATGACACACTGATGTTGGTTGTGGTATTTGCTGGTGATTACAGGTTGCGTGCTAGATTCCTATGGGTCAGACTGTAATGATAGCCCTAGCTCCTTACAAGATCAGCTTCCCCAACAAATAGCTTTATCATTCTAACAAATGCTCACTGAACATGCAAAGTGGAAAGCATTGGGAGAAACCCTAAACTGAATCAGAAATCCTGAGCTCAAGGGCAGAAATTAAAAGTGTCCTACAAAGTTGGCAAGTGGTAGATGGTTTATGCAACTGCAAAGGAGAGATTTGATTATGTAGATACTACAAAGTTGGCAAGTAGTAGATGGTTTATGCAACTGCAAAGAAGGAGAGATTTGATTATGTAGATACTCCCACTTGGTCTTTGATTCCTTAAAAAGAAAAATGTAAGCTCAGGTCTGAAAATCAATCACACAGCTATAAGGGGGGGTAAAGCAACCCTTACCCAACACAATTGCCAAGAAATAGAGATTAGCTTGTTGGCTTCAAGGACCAAGCATATGGTCAGGGACACCAAATATGCATTCCACTTTGCAGCCCACAACTTGAATCCCAGAGTAGTCCAATTTCAATTGAAATTTTATCACTGTAATTATAAGCATGATAGACTATTCCTTAACTCCCTCAGGATTTCTGTCCTCAGGAATCACAGGCCAATGTGTCAGGAGCTGTGACAGCAGCCTGGGTGCCTGAGGCAATTTGCTCACTGTAAAAACTCCAGCCCTGCTCCAGCAAAGACCCAGGCCACATCCTAACCTCCTAACATTGCACTCTGACTTTGGTGCCAATAATCTCTCTCAAATGAGTATCATAACAAAAGATTAAAATGAGACATCCTTAATCACATATATTCTTAATCACATTACAATGAATGATAGTGACACTAACATAATATTAAATAATATCTAGTAATTGTACTCTCACACAAAGATAGGAGGCTGCCATCAATTGATTGTTCCCTAAAGGCCCAGAGCCTCAGTGGCATGTTTCAGACAAATTATCCCAGTTAATTTAATCTTCACAACAACCTTACAGGTAAGGTATTGTTATTTATTTCTGATTGTTAAAGGGGAATGTAGCTCACAGTGGCAGGTTATATATATATTTTATAAAGACTTATTTATTTATGCTTACAGAACTGGGGTATAGGCCAGAGGTGTGGTGGGTGAGAGGATTCACCAGAGACAGAGTGGGGAGCAGAACAGGCAGATGTATGGAAATACACTGCTGAAGGGAAAAGTGGGCTGGTCAAGAGAGGTCTGCCATGCCATATGGGTCAGCTCCCTGGCGGGGACAGAACTCATGCTGCAGTGCCTTCAAATTGCTTCAGAATGTGGTGTTTTAACCAGTTGCACCACAAGGGAGAGCCGAGGTTATACATTTTTAACTGGCAACACTGAGAAGGAAAACAACACTTATACTTTTGATGCCAACCTCTGTCAACAGCAATGTTACATTTTCTGACAGAAGCTGATGGACATCTATTGTTCTTCAGAGTCGGCCACACCCAGCTAAAGATCCTTTACATTAATTCAGCTAAGCATATCATCTTTATACTCTAATCAGCTTCCTGGTTATAGTCCCTGCTCTTAAATACCACATGTGGCCTCAGTAGGGAGCATGGAGGAGCAAAGGGGGTCTGGCTCTAAAGGACAGTGACTAATCAGAGGATGAACTCTGCTATTTTGCCAGGCCTTCCTTCAGGCCACCCGCTCCCCCACTCAGCTTCCCAGAGCTTTGTGGTAACATGAGCCAAGGACTCTTTTTATTTATTTATTTATTTATTTATTTGTGCATACAGAACTGGAGTACAGGCCAGAGGCGCAGGGGCGGTGAGAGGCTTCACCAGAGATACAGTGGGGAGCAGACAGGCAAACTGAGGAAGGACACTGCTGAGGAGAGCAGCGGGCAGGTCAGGAGAAGTCTGCTGTGCCCTGTGGGTCACCTCCTCTGGGTGGGGATCAAACTCATGCTGAAGTGGCTTTAGCTTCTTAGTGTTGCGCTTTAACCTGCTGTACCACCAGGATGGGTCCAGACTTTTTATTTTTTTAAAGATTTATTTATATATGCATACAAGAATACAAGAACTGGGGTACAGGCCAGAGGTACATGGGGTAAGGGGATTCACCAGAGATGGAGCGGGCATCAGAACAGGAAGATCTGCTAAAATGCAATGCTGAGGGGAGCAGTGGGAGACAGGCGAGGTCTGCAGTGCCATGTGGGTCACGTTCCTGGGCAGGGATCAAACTCATGTCACAGTGGCTGGAGACAGCTTGATAGCTCTGAGATCTAACCCCTCATGCCAAAAGGGAGTAGACCAAGAACTGGACCAGTAGCAGCAAGTATTACTTCAGCCTAATTCTATGAACACAATCTTACCACATAATGGGTACTCAATAAATATGTATTAAATTAACCTGAAGTTCTAACAGCTTCTTTTTAAATTAACATGTAAAATGGACAAACAGGCTTTTAAATCTGTATAATTTTGTGAAATTTAACATGTAAAGAGGTATAGATGTCATATAAACCCTATGAACAGGACACAGACACTTCCACCCAAAATTCTCCCTTGTAACCTTTCTTTGATTCACTCCTCTTTCTATTCTTCACCACTGACTTTTACCTGCAGCTTATTCCAGGATGTCATGGAAATATAACACCGACATTTGAGCTGGTTTCTTCCCCGCATGTTGCCCCTGAGAATCATCCAATTTCTTTTGATCATCAATAGTTCATGCTTTCGTGCCACTCATAGGATCCACTGCATGGGGACCCCATCCCATCATTAGGCAACTGCTGGCCATCTGGGCATCAGTATTGGTGATTATGAGTAGAGTTATATATTTGTGCGTTTGTATACTCATCTACTGCACAGATGTGGGAGTGAGCTAAGTAGTAAATAGCTAGAAATGTATCATATGTTAAGTGTGTGTTTAGCTTCATAAGAAAGTGTCAAAGGTTTTCTAGGGTGGCTGTGCCATCTCACACTCCCACCAGCAACTTCTTAGTGATTTAATCACTGCACAGGCCCAAAAGCACCCAACTGGGTCACTATCTTTTTCCCATCATTGTGATAGATGAGTAGCTGTATCTCACTGTGGTTTTAATTTGCATTGTGATGATGATTAAAGATACTGTACATCTTGTCACATGCAAATTTGCCTTCTTCATATACATTTTGATGAAGTATTAAAATCTTTTGACCACTTTTTAATTGTTTTTTTTTTTATTCTTGAATTTGGACAGTTCTTTGTACTTTCTGATCTGAGTGCTTTTTGTACATGCAACTTGGACAATATTTCAATCTATTGCAATATTTTCAAATTATTAATTGTGTATTTTGCAAAATATGTTTTAATTTTAATAAAGTCTAGTAATTGCTGTTTTTTTTCATGGATTGTGCCTTCGGTATCACAAGTATCCTTGTGATCAACTCACTTTTTTCAAATCCAAATGAAGAAAATGCATTCTTGTATTTCCTCTAAAAGAGTCGTAAGCAATAAAAGTGATTTAATTGGCTGGAGATATTATAAATGGCATTATTATTATTTAAATTTCATTTTCCAATTGTGCATTGCTGATAGGTATAAACACAGCTGATTTGTGTGTGTGACTTTGAATACAATAACTTTGCTAAATCCACTTTAGCAAATGAAAGGGTGTGTGTGGGTGAGGATATGCACGCTACCACTTCCTGGAGATTGCTTGCAAAATAAAACAGTCTATTTCTTCCACTCTAATGAATATGTATTTCTTTTTCTTACATTAATGTCCTGGCATTATTCCAGTACAAGGTTGATAGGAATAGTAATCCCTGCTTTGTTCCTGATTGGGGCAGCCCTCTCCACCTGTCATTGTATATTGGGAGCTACTGGTTTTCAGTAGAGCCCCTTTATAAGGTTGAGGAAGTTACCATTTATCCTTGGTTTTCATAGTGTTTTTTTTTTTTTTAAAGATTTATTTTATTTGTACATACAGAACTGGGGTACAGGCCAGAGGCTCAGGGGCGGTGAGAGGCTTCACCAGAGACAGAGTGGGGAGCAGAAACAGGCAGATCAACGAAGTACACTGCTGAGGGGAGCAGCGGGCGGGCCAGGAGAGATCTGCCACACCATGTGGTCACCTCCGGGGCAGGCGGGGATCGAACTCATGTGGAAGTGGCTCCAGCTTATCAGTGCAATGCTTTAACCCGCTGCGCCACCAGGGAGGGCCATTCATAGTGTTTTTATTGTTGATGGATATTGTTCTGTGTCCACTGCTTTTGCTGACACTGATATGACAATGTCTTCCCTTTATTCATACTGTTAATATGAAGGACGACACTATTGATTTTAGAATTTTCAACAAGGCTTGAATTCACAGTATAAAACCCCCTTGACCATAGTATATTAGTTTTTAAAAATATCACTGGTCATATATTCGCTAATACTTTTTAAAGGCATTTGAGTCAGTTTTTCATGAAGATTATTAGTCTACAATTTTCTTTTCTTGTGCTGCCTTGTGTCTGGTTTTAGTACAAGAATAATTTCTTCTCTAAATGAAAAAAGGCATTTTCCTCTTCTCTGCTTTGCTGGAGAAGATGTGTTTCATTGCTATGATTTTATCTTTAAATGTTTGATAGGCAACTTGCATGAAATTACATGGATTTTCTGAAGAGTTTTTTCTTTTTTTTTATTAGAAGGCTTTTAACTAAGAATTAAATATCTTTCATAATTCCAGCCCCACTTGGTTATCTATTTAGTCTCAAATGAGCTTTGGTAGTTTGAAAGTTTAAAGGAAATTGTCTTTTTCATTTCAGTTATAGAATTTTTGTGTTTGGAAAATGTTCATAGTGCTTCTTAGGATACAAATTCTTTAGTGATAACCTGACTTTTTTTCTTCATGCTGGAAATATATGCCTTCTAGTTTTGGGGTTATTTTGGTTGTTGCTTATTTTTGTGATGAAGACCTGGAATGTAGGACAGAATTGTGGGAAGACGAGAGGATTCACCAAATACAGAGTAGGGAGCAGAGAAGACAGATTTACTGAGATACACTGCTAAGGGGACCAGTGGACCAGACAGGAGAGGTCTGCTGCTACTGCTGTCCGTGGGTCAGCTCTCTGGCTAGGGATGGAACTCCGGTTGTAGTGGTGATAGGGATGAGACTTAACCTCTGAACCACCAGGGGGGCTTATCTTTTATTTGGTAATCTTATATACATCAATTTGATTGCTTTAAGAAAAACTCTTGGATTTGTTGATTTTTTTCAATGTTATTGATTTCTGTTTGTGTTTATTTTCTTTCTGCTTGCTTTTTACTTCAAATTTTCTAGTTAATTGAGGTGTAGGTTATATTTTTGATATTAGTGTGTTTTTGCTTTTACTATAAGCTCGAATGATATAAATTTTCATCTAAGCACTAGTTTTGCTGCATTACACAATTATTGATGTTTTGTTTTCATTTTTGTTCAGTTCAAAATACTTTCCAATTTTCCTTAAGACTTCCTCCTTGATTCATGGATTATTTATAAGAATGTTTAATTCCCAAGTGTTGAGATAGGACTATTATCATTATTTTATTTAAATGAGATCCAACCAATTTATAGCTCCAGCAATTTCTGTTTCATGTGAGCAGATCCAGGCTATGACTCTGGATTTGTTATTTCTCTGGATAATATGGGACAGAAATAAAACACTCAGTGCCACTAATCAAAAAAAAAAAAAAAAACCAACATATAAGCAGTCTTATTTGTGGTCTCGAAGTTTTGAAATGATTTGTTCATTAGTACACAAATACATTTATATAGTAATAAATTAGTGTAAAAGATATATGTTATAAAGATTCATACCATCTGCTCAGTCTCCATCCCATCACCCATGGAGAACCATAGTGAACGGTTTTTTATATATCTTTCCACTTTCCTTGTATACATACAAGCAAATTAATAGCATTTCTTAGTGCCTCTCCACAAGTAGAGCACAGTGGACAATCTATTCTAAGGCTTACTCTCCTGACCCAATAAAATCTCTTAGAGATCTTTTCATGTCAGTCCATGGAAAACAACCTCATTTCTGTTTGTAACCGTAAAGATCTTACTGTCTCATATTAATGGATATTTTCAGTTGTTCCCCATCTTTTGCTAAAACAGTTTCCATTAGTAGCCTTGTGCATAAGTTCTTTGGAACACACACTGTGGGACAGATTTCCAGAAATGGAACTGCAGAGCCAATGTTCTCTCCACCTGTACATTTCTAAATATCTCCTGGCTTCCGTCCAGGGGAATATTTCTTCTCACGCCCAGACTCCTCCAAGTCAGAGGCTGCATTCCTCCACAGGGCAACACTCACCCGGTAACAGAGTGGTCCCCAGGGAAAGGGGAGATTCCAGGTTCCCTGTGCCACCCAAAGGAGGGTGGAGCTGAGAATAGAAGAAAAGAATCTAGAGAGGAGACTGAGCAGGAAGGCAGCCAGAAGACCTGAGGGAGGCACAGGGAGCAGAGACATGTTACAAAACATCTCTTGTTTCCTGGTCCTGGACTGGTTGAAACAGATGTGGGTGAGAGACCATGGGGAGGTTGACTATGGCAGCGTTTATCTTAATTTTGATTTTTCTCTTTTTCTCCCAGACTTGTCTGGCCACTTCTGACCCCTTTCTATGGGTCTCCGCTGGAAACTGCTTTAACCTTGTGGCGGGCTTTCAGATCTTGCTTTGGGCCTTTTTGAGTAGACTTTTACCCACGAGGGGATGGGTAACTTTAGGTGTTTAATTTAGAAACATTCTTTGTATTTTCTGTATTATACACTAATTGTATAAAGTTCCTTTCCATTAAAGGTCTTATATATTTTGTCTTGACGTAGTGGAGGCAGACATATTTAGGCAGGCAGGTTTGGGGGTTCAAGGGTGTCCCTTTCCATCCCTGTAACAACTGCTACCCACACCACTCCCCATGAGATAGGTTGGATGAGGTACTCTGCTTACCTTCAGCTCACCAGCTTAACCGCACTTACCAATTTCCTCCTGGTAAAGCCAGAGGTATATGACAGAGATTGACAAAAGATTCTCAGCTCACTGGGCATTATTAGAAAGAACAAAACACTAACTGCACTGGGGGTCTGAGTAGGGGGCCTTACATCATGATGCTCTATTTTCTTGAGTCCAGATATGAGTTAACATCATGTAACTCTTAGTTCCCAGCTCTTCAAAGGAGTCTAGGTCTCTTCTAGATTTGAACAGGAAACAACCCTTGACATGTCACAAAGATGCCTTCTCAGAGTCACTCCACCTGTTTCTAACTTATTACAGTAGAGAAAGATCTATCATTCTTACAAAGACATAGTACCTTGTAGTTATGCCATCTCAACTTTGTGTCCTTTCAACAACTCAGTGAGGGCTTTGAAGTGTGTCTGTTTATGTGAAGGGACAGCGGACTACTTGACTTCCATTTTGTAAACATGAAAACAGTTCAAAGAGCTAGGTGGCTGAAGGTTTTACTGCTCCCAAACTGTGTACCCCTTGAGTGTGGTCTGTCAGTCATCACACAGTGTGGGCAATAGATCCAAGTAGGGGCACTGTATCTGACAGAGTAGCCTGAATCCACCACGTCAGTGTCCAACAGTTCCTGCCTTTCCCTCCTCCCTTCCCTACAAAAAAGCAACAAAATGGTCTTAGCGGGCCTTGCTCTTGAAGGGAATGAAACAATAGAGGTGATTACTGGCTGGAGTAGAAGGTTCAGTACATATCTAAACCGATGCATGAGCTCTACTCTACTTAGGAATAGAGAATCTTTTTCAGGAGCCATTTATCTTGCAGACTGGCTTTTATGGGAAGAGGGAGGCTTTCCTTGGAGATAGACCAAACGAAGATGCAAGATGACTCATAACAGGTGTTACTGCTGCCACGGGGTGTTCAGTGCTTGCTCTCCTCAGTTTCTGCTTCACAGTTATCAGAAGGGACAGATGACTTGGAGAAGGGGTCACAGCTAGATGGGGTCCGCTGTGGCAACTTGGCCAACCAGACAAGTTGGGTGTCATCACCATCAGCTCTCTGACCAGCTCCATCCACGTCCACCATCAGATACAGATTTACCCAGAAAGTTGTTTTCCCAAAGAAAAGCGATTGTGCTTCTGCCTTGCCCTACCCCACTCATGGCCAGCATTACTTATGTGGCTGCAGATAAAGCTGACGGCAACAATTCTCAAGAGTGTCATGTTGCACATCAATTTGTGGGAAGTGACATGGAAAAGGACCCAGACCTGGCCTACGTTATGTTCTTAAAAGTTCATCAATTTCTCATATTCAGTGTGGTACAAATACGGAATATGTCTGTTACAGTCCCTGAGCTATCAGGAACTCTTTAGATTTATTGTCAGTCATATCCTCAAACCAGCCCTGACAGAGGAATGAAGCCTGGGTTTGGCTGGCCTCTTTTGCTTGGTTGTGTTAGGGGTTACATACCTGCATGTGCTTTAAGTAAAATAGGGCAATTGTAATGATTCAAACCCTTATGGAGGGAGAGAGTTCACTTTATACTTTTGCTTTTTTTGTGTACCAGAGCTAAGTGTTTTTATAAAGTGTTTCTTCCTCTCCCATCCTAAATGACACTCTAAGATGAGCTAAACCCATGGAGGAGCTGCGTGTCACTCTCCTGGGACCCTTGCATTAGGGACAAAAAACGACATAAGTGGCATCTCAGGCAATTAATTGCCGATTATTTTGTTAGAAAACAGGAGGGGATCCCAGAAACCCTATACCTGTCTGCTCTAAATGGATTCTGCCACCTGCTACATCAAAACAAACATACTCTGAGTGCCTAAGACCTTCAATAAGAGGCAGAACTTTAGTGCCCTCCCTGGTGGCACAATGGGTTAAAGAGCAGTACTATGTAGCTCGCCACAGCCACTTCACAAGTTCAATCCCTGGCCAGGGAGGTGACTCTCATGGCACAGCAGACCTCTCCTGTCATGCTTGCTGCTCTCCTCAGTGGTGTACTATGTCAGTCTGCCTGTTTTGCTCCCCACTCTGTCTCTGGTGAAAATTCCCACCATCCCTGCACCTTTGGCCTGTACCCCAGTTCCGTATGCATAAATAAATAAATCTTTAAAAAAAGAAAGAGAGAAAGAACTTTAATACAGTTAGTGCACAATGAAGAAAAAGGAAACAAAAAGAATATAGTTTCCAAATCAAACACCCAAATTACCATCCTCTCTGGAGTAAATACCCCACTTTTTGTTGTTGTTGTTCTGATCCCTTACACTTCCTGCTATGAGTGAAACAATATAAATCCAACATTTAGATCAGTAGGAAAGCCAGCGTGTCCTGGTCACAGGAAGAATAAAATGAGCACCTGTGGTACATGTTACCTCCCTCTGAGTAATACGGTGATTTCCTCAATGCTAGCTTATGGAGTTTGCTTGTCCTCCCTGGCTCCCTCACCTGAAGTTTTATGTTCCATGGTTAAAGAAAAGGGGAAGTCCCTATCCAGATGCCCTGCTGAGGAGGTGGTTATGCCACTCAGTCTCTTCCTTCTGGTTCTAGTTGACTCAGTCTGTGGAAGGCAGCTTCAGGGAGTATGAGGATGAGAGAAGAATGTGGTTTTGGTCCTCTGGTTCCCTCCCTGCCACAGTCTTAGTAGGTTGGTCTTCCTCTTTCTCATCACAGTCCCTTCACAGCCATAAGGATTAGCAGCCTCCTTACCCCAGCTCTTTTGGAATATCTGCTATCCATCGAACCCAGATCTCTCAAGTTCTGGTTGATTTCCATTAATCCCTCACCCCCACCCCACTCCACACACACACACAGAAAGAAAATTATGAATAAACCTTAGCTAAACCTTGGGAGGGTGGCTTCTATTTCTTTTCAAGGCTTTTTCTTACTAAAAGAGAAAAAAACTCAAAAGAACAAAAAAGGGTGAGGGGGTGGTTACTGGTTATGGAAAAGCAATACTGACATGTTGATAATGTCAAAGCAGGAACATGAGGACATTTGAATTAATTTAAAAATTTGCATACTAAAATTTCAAATACAAGATGTGTTCTCTCACAGAAACAGTCCGTGTCACCCTTGTTTCATCTCCAGTGCCCTCCGTTGGCTGCCAAATGTCTCAGAATGGAGAGGATATTTGAGAAAACAATTTGCAGGAAATTTGGCAATGGCAAACATAGTACTAGACAATTTATGTGGCTTACAAACAATAGGGTTCACTTTTAGAAATTTCTAACATTTTATCTGAAATCAAAACACAATTTGAAGGTGACTGGAAATAACATCCGGTAGAAGAATGACCTGATTGTTCCTTGTCAAGAAATGGGAAGAATTCAAGTGTTGAGATCTCTTTCTCTATGTCCTCTAATCAATGAGAAGTCTACTTGACAACACATTTTTTTTTCTTCTTTCATTTGCCTTGAGGCAGATTTAATAATGCACACACAGAAGGAGGTGAGCACTCATTTGAAAAGCTGCACCACAGGCAGGCAAGGGAGGTCCAGTGTGGGTGTCAGTGACAGCCTGTTGCGGGTAAATGCAAAGCAACCTCTTGCTCACCAGCACTGGCTGGGAGCCTATGAGCATCTGAAATACAGTTTACTTGATTGGAATATGGCTTTGTCAAAGAGAAAACATGAGAACTGCATGTGGAAAATGTCCAAGAGCCCATTGATTTTCCTGTTCTAAGACTGGGGATCATGACTGGGATGTCTGATGGCTTTCAGATTCATCACCTCCAACTCTGTTCCCCACAGTGATATCAAGTGCTGTGGTTTCCCTGCAAACTAGACAGACATTCTTATTCCTAAATGGGCCTATGCGCTTAAAGCAGAGATTCTTAAAAATGAGAAGCAGCTTAAAAATGGGGCTTCCATATGACCCAGCAACCCACTGCTAGGTATCTAGCCAAAAGACACAAAAACACCAATTCAAAAAGACACCTGCACCCCATGTTTATTGTTGCTTTATTTACAATAGGAAGGACATGGAAACAGCCCAAATGTCCAAAAGTAGATGACTGGATAAAAAAGAGGTGGTACATATACACAATGGAATATTATGCAGAAATCAAAAAAAGATTAACTCATGACTTTTGCAGCAACATGGATGAAGCTGGAAGGGATCATGCTTAGTGAAATAAGCCAGAAAGAAAAGGAAAAATACCAGATGGCTTCACTCATAGCAAGAGTATAAAGGACCAGAAGAGAAAATAATAATAACGAACAACTATATACCAGGGACATTTTACAGGGTGGAGTGGGGAATGGGATCAAAAATGGGGTGATGGGGGAGGTACACTGGACTGTGGTGATGGCACATGGGTGAAGTGGTGGTGGGAAGCCCACGGGGATTCCAACTGAGATGGAAAAAGGCACAGAATGATGTAAAAATAAACTATTGTATCATAAAAATTAAAATGAGAAACAGCTAACGAGACATGAAGAGTGGTTGTTTTGTTCCTGGCAGTCTTAGGTGGTAGAAAAGCAGTAGAGAAGGCATTGCTGCTCACTGTTGAAACTTCCTGCTTGCCCCTCTTCCTCTCCTCCTACAAAGAACTTCTTGGGGGAGGGGAGGGTCTCTCATTATTTTTTCTTTGCATAACCTTTATTTTCCCCTACTCATTTTCTTCTTTCTCTCCTTTCGTCTTTGTCAAAAAGTTTAATTTCAATCTTCATGTTCATTTAAAAAAATCAATCAAGACTCACATAGAGGGGTCTTTCTGTTGTGCAAAAGGTTAAGTCTTAGCACTATGAGGCCATCAGCAGCCACTGCAGCATGTATTCAATCCTTCACCTGGGAACTAACCCACATGGTGCAACAGAACTTTCCTGTCTCACTCGCTGCTCCCCTCAGCAGTGTATTTCTGTAGATCAGCCTGTTATGCTTCCTACTCTGTCTGTGGTGAATCCTCTCACCCCCCACACCTCAGTTCTTGTGTGCATAAATAAGCAATCTTAAAAAAAAAAAAAAAGAAAAAAAAGGCTGACACAGAATAAAAGCACAGATAAGTTTTAGCCCTATCCATCCTTTGTTCTGCTGCTGGGTAGATGTTCTCTAAGAGAAAGCGACTCCAGCACAGATAAAAACACACATCCTGCTCTACAGACTGTTCAAAATAAGAAAAAAAAAAAAAGCTATAAATAAACTAGTGATTATTTGTTAGATGAATATTGCTTTAATTTTTAAGTAGCAAAAATTTAAGTAATGTTTAAAATTTCACTTCTCATCCTCTGCAATATCCAAACAGCAAATTAATTTCAAACAAGTGTTTTGGATTTTGTCCTAAATTTTATTTATTTATTTATTTTTATGCTAGTGGCCTTAAATTAAAAGTGCTCTCATTGCTGCCTTTAGCCAAGGATACTGAGCCATCTGTATTCATTCCACTTGGAGACTAGGTGGATGGAAGATTTGGGTTGTCCTTGCCATATCAGTCTTGTCAACACACAGGTGCTCTGTTCTCAGCGTCAGCTCCTGCAGAGAAGGAAGCAGGTATATTCCGGAAAGGAATAAATTCTGAGCCCCATGATCCAGGCAACTGGGGTGGGTGGCTGATTCCAGGGTCAAGGGTGTGTGTCCTGGGTGCTGCTGTGGATGAGGCAGCTGACGCAGACCTGGGTTCACTGTGGTGGACCACTCATCACCTCTTAGTGATGCTTCACATTCAGTGGCCAAGATTTAGCCCACTCTCTCCTTTCTTGGGGATGTGGGAGTACAAGACAGCTGCCCAGGGTGATTTTAAATGGCATGCTGATTATTTTAAACTGAGAGGAACTAAGAGGCAGAAGACCAAAAAAAGATGTTTTGCCTCGTCACCTATCTCTAAACGCAGACCTCTGGTGGCCCCGGAAGGGCAAGACAGCCTCACACCTTTACAAACAAAGACTGGGGCTTCTGTGTCTTGAAACATATGTAGCTGCACCCTGAAAAGTTATTTTGTCTTTCAATTGCCAAGTTCTTTGTTTTGCTTTTCTCTGCTAAATTATTTTCTCCCCCTCTGAAATGTGTTAACTCCTTTCTAGAAATGAGATAATCTCTCTGAAATGACCAGTTGACAGCATCCACTATTCTATGCCTGGACTTCCTTTTTCATATAACTACACTTTTGTCTTTCTAACCACTCTTGTGTTGATTAATTTTCCTACCTATGGGCCTGAATGGGTGGAGGGAGATTAGTTCCTTTGTTGTAGGGGCGAAACTGAGGCTGGAATCTGCTCTTCTGAGGTGGACTCAGTGAGCCAATCTACTAGAGCACCCCCCCATCCCATGCCAGAGAGGGCAGATTCTTAGATGGGCCCTGGACAGTTAAGAAAGTCAAGGTCAACAACATATTTCACAATTAGAGACAGAATCAACGGTGAGAGTAAAGAAGAAGAAAGTAAATTCAAGAGCCCTGGAGCAGGAAGAAGATATGGCTGTGGTGGCCGCAAATGCACAGACTTTGATGTTACCTCGAGGTGAATTAGGAGTGCTCAGCTAGAATACAGTGCATGGCTGGTGGCTTGGAGGAGACTATCTCCTCCTGGGAGATGCTTTAGGACCATGAGGGAACCCAGCCCCTGGAAGAGCTAGAGGGTGAGGTCACTTGGATTTCCGTGTCTCCTCTGTCCACGCCCACTGTGGAAGCAGAAACAGTGCCAGGCCGACGGGGAGTGGGAATGAGGACTAAGGGAGTCCTGGCTGAGGATCTTCCTCTCCCTACCCCTTGAGACGCAATTTGGTGCTCAACCCCTCTGCCTCCTGTGGCCTTGCTCATCCCAGAGCACGAGAGAATGCCCTCTGGGCATAGGTGTGCCTGTGGGGATAACTTCACATTAGCCACACTAATGTGAGCTACTGTAAACACTGGACTATAAAATCTCAGTGGCTCAACACAGAAGTTCATCATGAAATTTGTACCTGGTGAGTGGTGGGGTGATGCACAAGGAGGAGCAACAATTCTCAGGCAGTTTTTTGGGGGAACCTGGACTGACAGAGACTCTGTTCTCCTAATCCTGTGGTTTCTGAGGTTACTCTGGGTGTTCTTCTCCATGATGTAAATGAGAAGAGGGAAAGAGATAGCATGGATAAGAGGTTCTATGGACTCAAAGAGATAGTGTAGTTACTTCCACATCATTCTATTGGTCAGAACAGTCTTGGCACCACACCCACCTACCTGGAGTCCTGAGAAATGTCTAGCTGAATATTCAGGAAGAGGGAGACCCAGGATTTGAGATCATTTACCTTGATACATCATCCCCTGTAAATTCTCCCTTATAGCACAGAGTCCATGCTGGAGTGTGTGTATGCCTTTTTCTGAGTTGGTTATGATGAACATACTCATTTATGTCAGCTTTCCCAGACACTGTCAACATCCAAGCTTGAGAAGACAAGCACCATTGGTTGGTGGGCCACATCTGACAGATGGAAGGTTTTGCTTAGGATGAAAGGGGAAGATAGGGCCCTCCCTGATGCCACAGGGCTTAATGTCTCAGCACTATCAAGCTACCACCAGCTACTGCAGCTTGAGTACAATCCCAGCCTGGGAGGTGCCCCACATGGCACAGCAGATCTCTCCTGTCTCCCCTGCTACTCCTCTTAGCAGTGAATTTTAGTCAGTCTACCTGTTCGGCTTCCTATTCTGTCTCAGATGAATCCTCTCACCCCCTCACTGCTGGCCTGCTCTCCAGTTTTTGTATGCATAAATAAATAAAAAATGAAAAATGGAAAGGGAAACTATATAAAACAAACCACACAAAGGACTTTCATTTTTTACCACATTTAAAAATCCAGGAGAAACCCATCAAAGGGCCTGTGCCCAGAGGCCTGGCTCCTGTGGCAGTAACAGCTGAGTAGACGAGGCAGGTGCTTCTCCCTGGGGCTCTCCCTGTGTCTCAGACTCTACCATTTATATCCCCTCAAAGCTGCCAGATGCCCAGGAGCCCCCATGTCCCTTGTGGGATGTGAAGGTGCCCTTAAATATATGAAGTTTTGTGTTTTCCTGTAACCACAAACAAGCTGTGAGTACCTGTAGAGGGGAGAAGGGAGGTTTACCCCTTCCTCTCTGGGTTCATCTTAGGGCCTGCCAAGTAACCAAAGCAAACATCAGACAGACTAGCAGAAGAAAGTAGTGTTAATTTCATACAAATGGAGAAAGAATCGACATCACTGTAAAGTCTAGAGAACACAGGATAAAGAAAAGGTTTAATCTTGAGTTAAGACAGGGTAGACGGGCCTGGGTCTTCAAGGAGAAGGGAGGACAGGGTGACTTACGAGGCGGACATCCAGATGATCTGTGCGTGCATGCTTGCTTGTGTACGGTTAGTTCTCTCCAACAAAAGATCACGCTAGAAGTACCCCTAAATATGGACAGCAACCCTGATCTTCATCCTCCTACATAGCTTAGAGGGTGGTAAAATTTCTCAGAGACTATAGGACCTCATTTGGTCACAACTTGAAGTAATCCATATGCCAGATTTTCACGTCTTGGGGAGACCTGATCTCCTCTGCTCAGGTGACTAGTTGGTAGGGCTGATTGCTTATTCCCTTTGATTGTGAGCTGATGCCATTCAAATGTACCAACAAAATGGTCACATGTCTCACCCCTGTGGGGCCCCATTGGAGAATGTGCCCAGGGTTCCTCACCCTCTTGGCACTGCACCTGCTTGACTGAGCCCAACCCTTGGGTGCGACCTCTCATGGCTTCCAGCACGGCACAGTGTGCCTCCTTCGTCCCAGAGAGCAGTAAGCCATGGTCGGCGTGGTCCTGGAAGGTGCCACAGTGAGGGTGGGGAGCTCCTCCCTTACTTACTGCACAGAGGGATGCCCTCAGTCTGCATGGCCACTATGTTCTTGAGTGGGGCTGACCCCAGGAACCAGAGTGCTGGGCGCACAGCAGTGACATCCTCAGTAAGCTGCTAAACAATGCCCACTTGCTGACATGGTGTTGTGCCTTGAGCTCACCACATGAAGAATGAGATCAGACTGTCCAGAGACCTGAAAACACTGGAAGACCCCAGGCCCATCAGGCAGGCCTTGGGAGGGGGAAGAAATGGACTATGTTAGGAGTAACAGGAAATGATGCTGGGCTGAGGGTCACTAGGACTGCAGCCATGAAGGCAGACTTACCTCCTGGGAATTATCTTCAGGCAACAGGAAGAAATGAAAGCATTTTTTGAGGGCAAGGAAGTAACATTTTTAGTAAGTTCCTTTTCCTTATCTGCTTTAGGATGTGTAGGGTGCAAATAGGAGGCCAGAGAGAGGAAATTCAGGCATTGAGGCTTGTTCTAGACAGGTGGAATGCAGGATGGGAAAAGCATTGGCCCCACCAAGCCCAGAAGCTCAGGGCGCCAGGTGCCCGTCACGCAGTATTTGCCGCTTTTAGGACCAGATGAGCAAACGGCAGCATCTTGTAGTCCAGAAGTTTCCATCTGATCTGGGACCTGAGGGACTGGCTCAGAAGCTATCATCACCAAATGAGCTTCTGAGTGCAGCTTAGTGCTTTCCAATGGATCACGCACACTCAAGCAGTAATTAATGATTTGATTCATTGTGCTTCAGGGAGCCACTGTCCAACAAAATAATCCAAGTAATTTAAATCTGCAATAAAGTAGGAGTGTGACAACATTTCATGGCTGTGCACAGCAATGATTTGCTGGAGAGGGAAAAAAAGCAAGCATTTTTATTAGAGCCACATCCAAATAATCCATAGGAAAGCAATATTGAGTTCACAAGTGATTTGATTACATTCTTCCACAACAGTCCTCCAAGGTAGAGTCAAGTCCAAATGCATTTCAGTAAATGTGCATAATACCAAAGGTTCCATAAACCAACACATTTCATCAAAATTACTTTGTGTGTGTCTGAGATAGAAAATGTTTGTAGAATGTTAACTGCTTTTTTATTCAGAATAAATTCCCCCTACCATTAGCATCTGGCATTTGCAACTGATAGAAGCCCAACACATGCCCTGTGGAGTAAGGGGCTCTTCTAAAAGGCCCCCTCCTGTAGGAGACCAGCTCCAACTATTGAGGTATCGAAGGCAAGACAGGCAGGACCCTCAGGAGCGGGAGCGGGAGCGGAGATTCCTAAAAAGGGGAGAAGGAGAAAAAGGGGGAAGGGGAGCGAGGAAGACACTGGAATCAGAGTTAGGTGCAAGTCTTCCTGTTCTGCCTTTTGTAGAAGTTTATTTTATACATTAGGAGCAAGCAGTGGGATGACATCAGCACATGAACTGGGCTGAGAGATTGCAATCATCTTTTTTCTAAGAATAGTCTGGGGTCATTTTGACCCTTACTTGAGATTACAACATTCTAAAATCAATCAAGGTTAAAAACAGGTACATGGGTGCACAAAGTTTATGACGAATATTACTATAGTGGAGATCAACTAAGATAGGAGTTCCTTAAACCTTATCTACTACTTAATGGGTTTTTGTTTTTCTACTTGAGACATCCTGGGAGACAGGAAGAAGAAATTCCTTGCAAATCAAATCTCTGGATAGGAGACATAGGTTAATTTTCTTATGTAAAGACCTGCAAGACTAGTTAGAAGACTTTTGTGGATTCCTTTGAGGTGTAGCAGATAGAAAACCAGACTAATTCCAAAACAGGCAACCTGGATGAATTTCCACATCTAAAGGCCAGACAATAGGAAGTTTGAGTAATTCTTTAGAAGCTGAATAGAAGGTTAGGTGAGATAATAGAATGATAAGATTTGGGTTATCCTCCATCTGGCAGTGAGAGAGACTTTGCAAAAACAGCTCTTTTGCTGTTATTTGTCAGTCAGTAGTCAAGTCACTTGACTTCAGGGGAATTTTTCACCCTGGTGCAGTGCTTGCTTGTCAGGGTAGGCAGGCCTTATGCTGCTGAGGCAATCCAATTGTAAGCTGAAAGTTTCTCAGAATACTTTGATATTATGATTATACAAAAAAGGGAGGTCATAACATAAGCTAGCAGTGGAAAGTCTGATTTTTCAGAGCAATTCCCCTCCATCTGGACCGTGTCTGACGACAGAGGTTGCATAGTTTGTATTACCCTCCACAGACCTGGGTGCCTGTATACCTGTGCACCCTCCTTCCCTCACACACACCTGAGCAAACTGAGACAAAAAAGTCTCAGGTCACTAAAAAAGTAGTCCCACACTGACCGGGACAATAGCAATTGTCATTGCTATTTGAGGTGACAAAGGGGAACCAACATGGGTGCTGCAAGACTTCAACAAGACTACTTTAAGGTCTCAGCAACTTTCCTGGAACAGGAGCGCAGAGGAGAGGCTGGATATTTTAGGAGGTATCAAGTGGGTTATTTTGATAGAAAGTACCCATAATTTTTTAATAGATCACTGACCTCAGATGGACAAAAATGAAATAATTAGAGAATAAATAACTTTTGAAAATACTTAATGAGCCTTCAAAGTGGGGAATAGTCAGTCACTGAGCACTTGGAGTGACTTAATTCATGTTTGAGTGATTCCTATATTCCCGGTGCCATTCTAGGTTTTGAAGATACAGGTGAGAACAGGGAAGACAAGTCACTGTCTTTGTGGATCTCACATTTCAGTGGGGCAGAGGGACAATTAACCACTGTGATAATAGTCCAGCAGGACATTATGGAGAGGGAGGGCTTGGGACTAGGCAGCTTGCACTGAGAAGCACTGAAGCCTGAGGCAGGCATAATTGAACTGATATCAGAAGGATGAGGAGGAGCTAAGGTGGGAGGATCGGAAGGGAGTGCGACAAGAGAGGAACAGCAAGCCCTGTAGCCTGAGAATGGGCAGTCTCAGCACAGTCCTGGGCCAATAGTGCACAGGCTGGCAAATGTGTTGGAAGAGGGGAGTGAAAAATGAGTTTGCGACCGCAGGCAGCAGCTTGATTTCTGAGGAGCTCCACAACTCTGAGAACTTCCCACAGCTGCTCAGGGCAGCTTGCTCCTCCTAGATGGCTTGCCAGCCCTGTATCGGTGAGCCATATGTCTGAGGGTGCCCCAGATTGGCATCTGTTCCATGTCATTAATAACAGGGCTCTCCCCTTTTTCATTCTCAAACACATTCTGGTCTGGATTATAAAATTTATGGATATAAACAAGGAAAAGATTTTCAGACAGAGTCGACAACACACTTGACTGAGTCTATCTCCCTTCCTTGTGGATATAAATAAAATCTATAAACATCCAGAACATAACACCTTGTCGAAATTAGAGATCCCTGGTTGAAACTATTTTTTCAGTGGATGTTTTGTGTATTTTAACTGAAGAAATGAGATTTTGGTATTTGCTCCTGATAGGAAAAACCAGTGACTCCATCTTGTGTAGAGACCATCTTAGGCCTGTGGCTGGTGATGGCCCTATCTGGGAATATAGCCAATCTCCCCATTGTTTCTGTCGTGTATATTTGCTTGTACTCCTGCTTTATACACAGCTCAAGTGATCTTAGCAGAACAAAGACTTATGTGACATATCTCCATGACCCTCCCCATCAGTTAGTGTCATTAAGCTCACACAAGAAAACTCACATATGCTCAGTAAGGGATAAGAAGATCTGCATTATGGTGGAAAGTTTTGTCCACTGGTTCTGGAAATGAAGGCCCTGTATATAAATTGTCCTGAATAAATTTTGTGTTGATAGACATGCTTGTTTTGTTCTTTGGTCACAAAGCCTTCATTCATTCCCTCAAGGTCATGGTCTCTGCTTTAGACTGAGCAATTATTCAGGGCATGTGCTGATGAGGACTTGAGTTTCCAAGTTAAATCACCTTTGAGTGGGCACATACCCAACACCCCAGATAATTGACACAATTGTAAACCTCATCACCAGTTGATACTTACCATGTAACTCACAGACAATTCAAATCAATCTCATCAAGCTCGAACTCTCCTTCTTAGGTTCGTGGTAGAGATTTTGGACAGAACTATCAGATGAACACAGGAAATACAGAGACTCCAAGTCAGAAAATAAGTAAAACTAGCCTCAAGTTTTTACTAGAAGTAATAAATGAGGGTCCTCCCCACCCCCGTGACACAATGGATTAATGTGCACTGCTATGAAACTAGTCATAGCCGCTTTAGCACGAGTTTGATCTTCAGCCAGGGAGGTGACCCACATGGTATAGTAGACCTCTCCTGACACTCCCAATGCTCCCCTCAGCAGTATACTTTGCCAATCTTCCTATTTTGATTCCCCAATCTGTCTCTGGTGAATCCTCTCACTGGCCTGTATCCCAGTTCTTTATGTATAAATAAATAAATATTTTTAAAAGAAACAATAAATGAATAAAATGGCAATTCAAAAAAAAAGTCAGTATACAAACCCAGTCTTTATATATCAAAAAAATGAACAAGAAGCAAAAGAAATCAAGAAAATAACTTCACTTATAATAACTGCTTCAAAAAATTAAATACCTTAGAATCAACCTAACAAAAGAGGTTAAAAAAAAAATCTACAGAGTATGAGTATAAGGTGTTAGTAAAGGGCTTAGATGGTGACATAGGAAATTAAAGAATATTCCATGCTCATGGATAGGAAAAAATCAGTGTTATCAAAATGACAATCCTACTTAAAATGATAAACAAGTCTAACTTAATTCCTATCAAAACACCAGCAATATTTTCTTTGAAAAATACAAAATTTTATATGGAACCACAAAAGGCTCAAATTGTAAAAGTAATTCTAAGAATAAAGTTGAGAAGTGGTGAAAAGTAACTGACTTCATACTACTACAAAGCAACAATATTACAAACAGTGTGGTTTGGGCACAAAAAAATAGTTACATGACTCAAGGAAACAGAATGGAAAGCCCAGAAATAAAACCATGTGTATACCAGCACCCAATCTGTGATGAAGCAGCTATGGTAATAAAATGGGGAAAAGAGAGCTTCTTTATTAAAGGGTGAAGTGAAAATTAGAAAGTTACATTTAATAAAGAGGTTTACCTACCTGCTAACACCAAACACAAAAATAAACTCTAAATGGATTAAAGATTTATTTATGTGACCTGAAACAATACATAGAAAAAATA
Source organism: Condylura cristata (assembly GCF_000260355.1). Taxonomy (NCBI): domain Eukaryota; kingdom Metazoa; phylum Chordata; class Mammalia; order Eulipotyphla; family Talpidae; genus Condylura; species Condylura cristata. The sequence continues at coordinate 1,804,678 of NW_004567150.1, read as the reverse complement.
ACATTGGTGATACTCTGTCTGATAATCAATAAAGATAGTTTTTTGGTGATTTAGCCCCTAGACCAAGGGAATTATAAACAAGAATAAACAATAGGAATTTTTCTCATGTTAAAAAACTCTGAACAGTGAAAGAAAATATAAGATGACTAAATAGAAACACTATTGATGGGAGGAAATATCCACACAACATATAACTAATAAAGAATTAATACCCATATGTATATATATATATATTTAAAAACTCATACAACTCAGCAAGAAAAAAGTAGCCCATTAATAAATGGGCAGCAGATCTGAACAGACAATTCACCAAGAAGAATATCTAAAGACAAGAAAAAAATGTTTATTTTCTTTTCTAATGAGAGAGGTATACTAAAACTACAATGAGATACATATTGCATGTGGTAGAATGCGTAGAATGGCACATTTAAAAAGAACCCCACAGCAAGTGTTGGAGAGCATATGGAGAAAAAGGAACCTTAGTATATACTGTTGCTGGCAGTAGG
>NW_004567150.1:1777660-1804072 GCF_000260355.1 Condylura cristata | reverse complement strand
AAAAAAAAAAAAAGCTATAAATAAACTAGTGATTATTTGTTAGATGAATATTGCTTTAATTTTTAAGTAGCAAAAATTTAAGTAATGTTTAAAATTTCACTTCTCATCCTCTGCAATATCCAAACAGCAAATTAATTTCAAACAAGTGTTTTGGATTTTGTCCTAAATTTTATTTATTTATTTATTTTTATGCTAGTGGCCTTAAATTAAAAGTGCTCTCATTGCTGCCTTTAGCCAAGGATACTGAGCCATCTGTATTCATTCCACTTGGAGACTAGGTGGATGGAAGATTTGGGTTGTCCTTGCCATATCAGTCTTGTCAACACACAGGTGCTCTGTTCTCAGCGTCAGCTCCTGCAGAGAAGGAAGCAGGTATATTCCGGAAAGGAATAAATTCTGAGCCCCATGATCCAGGCAACTGGGGTGGGTGGCTGATTCCAGGGTCAAGGGTGTGTGTCCTGGGTGCTGCTGTGGATGAGGCAGCTGACGCAGACCTGGGTTCACTGTGGTGGACCACTCATCACCTCTTAGTGATGCTTCACATTCAGTGGCCAAGATTTAGCCCACTCTCTCCTTTCTTGGGGATGTGGGAGTACAAGACAGCTGCCCAGGGTGATTTTAAATGGCATGCTGATTATTTTAAACTGAGAGGAACTAAGAGGCAGAAGACCAAAAAAAGATGTTTTGCCTCGTCACCTATCTCTAAACGCAGACCTCTGGTGGCCCCGGAAGGGCAAGACAGCCTCACACCTTTACAAACAAAGACTGGGGCTTCTGTGTCTTGAAACATATGTAGCTGCACCCTGAAAAGTTATTTTGTCTTTCAATTGCCAAGTTCTTTGTTTTGCTTTTCTCTGCTAAATTATTTTCTCCCCCTCTGAAATGTGTTAACTCCTTTCTAGAAATGAGATAATCTCTCTGAAATGACCAGTTGACAGCATCCACTATTCTATGCCTGGACTTCCTTTTTCATATAACTACACTTTTGTCTTTCTAACCACTCTTGTGTTGATTAATTTTCCTACCTATGGGCCTGAATGGGTGGAGGGAGATTAGTTCCTTTGTTGTAGGGGCGAAACTGAGGCTGGAATCTGCTCTTCTGAGGTGGACTCAGTGAGCCAATCTACTAGAGCACCCCCCCATCCCATGCCAGAGAGGGCAGATTCTTAGATGGGCCCTGGACAGTTAAGAAAGTCAAGGTCAACAACATATTTCACAATTAGAGACAGAATCAACGGTGAGAGTAAAGAAGAAGAAAGTAAATTCAAGAGCCCTGGAGCAGGAAGAAGATATGGCTGTGGTGGCCGCAAATGCACAGACTTTGATGTTACCTCGAGGTGAATTAGGAGTGCTCAGCTAGAATACAGTGCATGGCTGGTGGCTTGGAGGAGACTATCTCCTCCTGGGAGATGCTTTAGGACCATGAGGGAACCCAGCCCCTGGAAGAGCTAGAGGGTGAGGTCACTTGGATTTCCGTGTCTCCTCTGTCCACGCCCACTGTGGAAGCAGAAACAGTGCCAGGCCGACGGGGAGTGGGAATGAGGACTAAGGGAGTCCTGGCTGAGGATCTTCCTCTCCCTACCCCTTGAGACGCAATTTGGTGCTCAACCCCTCTGCCTCCTGTGGCCTTGCTCATCCCAGAGCACGAGAGAATGCCCTCTGGGCATAGGTGTGCCTGTGGGGATAACTTCACATTAGCCACACTAATGTGAGCTACTGTAAACACTGGACTATAAAATCTCAGTGGCTCAACACAGAAGTTCATCATGAAATTTGTACCTGGTGAGTGGTGGGGTGATGCACAAGGAGGAGCAACAATTCTCAGGCAGTTTTTTGGGGGAACCTGGACTGACAGAGACTCTGTTCTCCTAATCCTGTGGTTTCTGAGGTTACTCTGGGTGTTCTTCTCCATGATGTAAATGAGAAGAGGGAAAGAGATAGCATGGATAAGAGGTTCTATGGACTCAAAGAGATAGTGTAGTTACTTCCACATCATTCTATTGGTCAGAACAGTCTTGGCACCACACCCACCTACCTGGAGTCCTGAGAAATGTCTAGCTGAATATTCAGGAAGAGGGAGACCCAGGATTTGAGATCATTTACCTTGATACATCATCCCCTGTAAATTCTCCCTTATAGCACAGAGTCCATGCTGGAGTGTGTGTATGCCTTTTTCTGAGTTGGTTATGATGAACATACTCATTTATGTCAGCTTTCCCAGACACTGTCAACATCCAAGCTTGAGAAGACAAGCACCATTGGTTGGTGGGCCACATCTGACAGATGGAAGGTTTTGCTTAGGATGAAAGGGGAAGATAGGGCCCTCCCTGATGCCACAGGGCTTAATGTCTCAGCACTATCAAGCTACCACCAGCTACTGCAGCTTGAGTACAATCCCAGCCTGGGAGGTGCCCCACATGGCACAGCAGATCTCTCCTGTCTCCCCTGCTACTCCTCTTAGCAGTGAATTTTAGTCAGTCTACCTGTTCGGCTTCCTATTCTGTCTCAGATGAATCCTCTCACCCCCTCACTGCTGGCCTGCTCTCCAGTTTTTGTATGCATAAATAAATAAAAAATGAAAAATGGAAAGGGAAACTATATAAAACAAACCACACAAAGGACTTTCATTTTTTACCACATTTAAAAATCCAGGAGAAACCCATCAAAGGGCCTGTGCCCAGAGGCCTGGCTCCTGTGGCAGTAACAGCTGAGTAGACGAGGCAGGTGCTTCTCCCTGGGGCTCTCCCTGTGTCTCAGACTCTACCATTTATATCCCCTCAAAGCTGCCAGATGCCCAGGAGCCCCCATGTCCCTTGTGGGATGTGAAGGTGCCCTTAAATATATGAAGTTTTGTGTTTTCCTGTAACCACAAACAAGCTGTGAGTACCTGTAGAGGGGAGAAGGGAGGTTTACCCCTTCCTCTCTGGGTTCATCTTAGGGCCTGCCAAGTAACCAAAGCAAACATCAGACAGACTAGCAGAAGAAAGTAGTGTTAATTTCATACAAATGGAGAAAGAATCGACATCACTGTAAAGTCTAGAGAACACAGGATAAAGAAAAGGTTTAATCTTGAGTTAAGACAGGGTAGACGGGCCTGGGTCTTCAAGGAGAAGGGAGGACAGGGTGACTTACGAGGCGGACATCCAGATGATCTGTGCGTGCATGCTTGCTTGTGTACGGTTAGTTCTCTCCAACAAAAGATCACGCTAGAAGTACCCCTAAATATGGACAGCAACCCTGATCTTCATCCTCCTACATAGCTTAGAGGGTGGTAAAATTTCTCAGAGACTATAGGACCTCATTTGGTCACAACTTGAAGTAATCCATATGCCAGATTTTCACGTCTTGGGGAGACCTGATCTCCTCTGCTCAGGTGACTAGTTGGTAGGGCTGATTGCTTATTCCCTTTGATTGTGAGCTGATGCCATTCAAATGTACCAACAAAATGGTCACATGTCTCACCCCTGTGGGGCCCCATTGGAGAATGTGCCCAGGGTTCCTCACCCTCTTGGCACTGCACCTGCTTGACTGAGCCCAACCCTTGGGTGCGACCTCTCATGGCTTCCAGCACGGCACAGTGTGCCTCCTTCGTCCCAGAGAGCAGTAAGCCATGGTCGGCGTGGTCCTGGAAGGTGCCACAGTGAGGGTGGGGAGCTCCTCCCTTACTTACTGCACAGAGGGATGCCCTCAGTCTGCATGGCCACTATGTTCTTGAGTGGGGCTGACCCCAGGAACCAGAGTGCTGGGCGCACAGCAGTGACATCCTCAGTAAGCTGCTAAACAATGCCCACTTGCTGACATGGTGTTGTGCCTTGAGCTCACCACATGAAGAATGAGATCAGACTGTCCAGAGACCTGAAAACACTGGAAGACCCCAGGCCCATCAGGCAGGCCTTGGGAGGGGGAAGAAATGGACTATGTTAGGAGTAACAGGAAATGATGCTGGGCTGAGGGTCACTAGGACTGCAGCCATGAAGGCAGACTTACCTCCTGGGAATTATCTTCAGGCAACAGGAAGAAATGAAAGCATTTTTTGAGGGCAAGGAAGTAACATTTTTAGTAAGTTCCTTTTCCTTATCTGCTTTAGGATGTGTAGGGTGCAAATAGGAGGCCAGAGAGAGGAAATTCAGGCATTGAGGCTTGTTCTAGACAGGTGGAATGCAGGATGGGAAAAGCATTGGCCCCACCAAGCCCAGAAGCTCAGGGCGCCAGGTGCCCGTCACGCAGTATTTGCCGCTTTTAGGACCAGATGAGCAAACGGCAGCATCTTGTAGTCCAGAAGTTTCCATCTGATCTGGGACCTGAGGGACTGGCTCAGAAGCTATCATCACCAAATGAGCTTCTGAGTGCAGCTTAGTGCTTTCCAATGGATCACGCACACTCAAGCAGTAATTAATGATTTGATTCATTGTGCTTCAGGGAGCCACTGTCCAACAAAATAATCCAAGTAATTTAAATCTGCAATAAAGTAGGAGTGTGACAACATTTCATGGCTGTGCACAGCAATGATTTGCTGGAGAGGGAAAAAAAGCAAGCATTTTTATTAGAGCCACATCCAAATAATCCATAGGAAAGCAATATTGAGTTCACAAGTGATTTGATTACATTCTTCCACAACAGTCCTCCAAGGTAGAGTCAAGTCCAAATGCATTTCAGTAAATGTGCATAATACCAAAGGTTCCATAAACCAACACATTTCATCAAAATTACTTTGTGTGTGTCTGAGATAGAAAATGTTTGTAGAATGTTAACTGCTTTTTTATTCAGAATAAATTCCCCCTACCATTAGCATCTGGCATTTGCAACTGATAGAAGCCCAACACATGCCCTGTGGAGTAAGGGGCTCTTCTAAAAGGCCCCCTCCTGTAGGAGACCAGCTCCAACTATTGAGGTATCGAAGGCAAGACAGGCAGGACCCTCAGGAGCGGGAGCGGGAGCGGAGATTCCTAAAAAGGGGAGAAGGAGAAAAAGGGGGAAGGGGAGCGAGGAAGACACTGGAATCAGAGTTAGGTGCAAGTCTTCCTGTTCTGCCTTTTGTAGAAGTTTATTTTATACATTAGGAGCAAGCAGTGGGATGACATCAGCACATGAACTGGGCTGAGAGATTGCAATCATCTTTTTTCTAAGAATAGTCTGGGGTCATTTTGACCCTTACTTGAGATTACAACATTCTAAAATCAATCAAGGTTAAAAACAGGTACATGGGTGCACAAAGTTTATGACGAATATTACTATAGTGGAGATCAACTAAGATAGGAGTTCCTTAAACCTTATCTACTACTTAATGGGTTTTTGTTTTTCTACTTGAGACATCCTGGGAGACAGGAAGAAGAAATTCCTTGCAAATCAAATCTCTGGATAGGAGACATAGGTTAATTTTCTTATGTAAAGACCTGCAAGACTAGTTAGAAGACTTTTGTGGATTCCTTTGAGGTGTAGCAGATAGAAAACCAGACTAATTCCAAAACAGGCAACCTGGATGAATTTCCACATCTAAAGGCCAGACAATAGGAAGTTTGAGTAATTCTTTAGAAGCTGAATAGAAGGTTAGGTGAGATAATAGAATGATAAGATTTGGGTTATCCTCCATCTGGCAGTGAGAGAGACTTTGCAAAAACAGCTCTTTTGCTGTTATTTGTCAGTCAGTAGTCAAGTCACTTGACTTCAGGGGAATTTTTCACCCTGGTGCAGTGCTTGCTTGTCAGGGTAGGCAGGCCTTATGCTGCTGAGGCAATCCAATTGTAAGCTGAAAGTTTCTCAGAATACTTTGATATTATGATTATACAAAAAAGGGAGGTCATAACATAAGCTATGGAAAGTCTGATTTTTCAGAGCAATTCCCCTCCATCCGGACCGTGTCTGACGACAGAGGTTGCATAGTTTGTATTACCCTCCACAGACCTGGGTGCCTGTATACCTGTGCACCCTCCTTCCCTCACACACACCTGAGCAAACTGAGACAAAAAAGTCTCAGGTCACTAAAAAAGTAGTCCCACACTGACCGGGACAATAGCAATTGTCATTGCTATTTGAGGTGACAAAGGGGAACCAACATGGGTGCTGCAAGACTTCAACAAGACTACTTTAAGGTCTCAGCAACTTTCCTGGAACAGGAGCGCAGAGGAGAGGCTGGATATTTTAGGAGGTATCAAGTGGGTTATTTTGATAGAAAGTACCCATAATTTTTTAATAGATCACTGACCTCAGATGGACAAAAATGAAATAATTAGAGAATAAATAACTTTTGAAAATACTTAATGAGCCTTCAAAGTGGGGAATAGTCAGTCACTGAGCACTTGGAGTGACTTAATTCATGTTTGAGTGATTCCTATATTCCCGGTGCCATTCTAGGTTTTGAAGATACAGGTGAGAACAGGGAAGACAAGTCACTGTCTTTGTGGATCTCACATTTCAGTGGGGCAGAGGGACAATTAACCACTGTGATAATAGTCCAGCAGGACATTATGGAGAGGGAGGGCTTGGGACTAGGCAGCTTGCACTGAGAAGCACTGAAGCCTGAGGCAGGCATAATTGAACTGATATCAGAAGGATGAGGAGGAGCTAAGGTGGGAGGATCGGAAGGGAGTGCGACAAGAGAGGAACAGCAAGCCCTGTAGCCTGAGAATGGGCAGTCTCAGCACAGTCCTGGGCCAATAGTGCACAGGCTGGCAAATGTGTTGGAAGAGGGGAGTGAAAAATGAGTTTGCGACCGCAGGCAGCAGCTTGATTTCTGAGGAGCTCCACAACTCTGAGAACTTCCCACAGCTGCTCAGGGCAGCTTGCTCCTCCTAGATGGCTTGCCAGCCCTGTATCGGTGAGCCATATGTCTGAGGGTGCCCCAGATTGGCATCTGTTCCATGTCATTAATAACAGGGCTCTCCCCTTTTTCATTCTCAAACACATTCTGGTCTGGATTATAAAATTTATGGATATAAACAAGGAAAAGATTTTCAGACAGAGTCGACAACACACTTGACTGAGTCTATCTCCCTTCCTTGTGGATATAAATAAAATCTATAAACATCCAGAACATAACACCTTGTCGAAATTAGAGATCCCTGGTTGAAACTATTTTTTCAGTGGATGTTTTGTGTATTTTAACTGAAGAAATGAGATTTTGGTATTTGCTCCTGATAGGAAAAACCAGTGACTCCATCTTGTGTAGAGACCATCTTAGGCCTGTGGCTGGTGATGGCCCTATCTGGGAATATAGCCAATCTCCCCATTGTTTCTGTCGTGTATATTTGCTTGTACTCCTGCTTTATACACAGCTCAAGTGATCTTAGCAGAACAAAGACTTATGTGACATATCTCCATGACCCTCCCCATCAGTTAGTGTCATTAAGCTCACACAAGAAAACTCACATATGCTCAGTAAGGGATAAGAAGATCTGCATTATGGTGGAAAGTTTTGTCCACTGGTTCTGGAAATGAAGGCCCTGTATATAAATTGTCCTGAATAAATTTTGTGTTGATAGACATGCTTGTTTTGTTCTTTGGTCACAAAGCCTTCATTCATTCCCTCAAGGTCATGGTCTCTGCTTTAGACTGAGCAATTATTCAGGGCATGTGCTGATGAGGACTTGAGTTTCCAAGTTAAATCACCTTTGAGTGGGCACATACCCAACACCCCAGATAATTGACACAATTGTAAACCTCATCACCAGTTGATACTTACCATGTAACTCACAGACAATTCAAATCAATCTCATCAAGCTCGAACTCTCCTTCTTAGCTTCGTGGTAGAGATTTTGGACAGAACTATCAGATGAACACAGGAAATACAGAGACTCCAAGTCAGAAAATAAGTAAAACTAGCCTCAAGTTTTTACTAGAAGTAATAAATGAGGGTCCTCCCCACCCCCGTGACACAATGGATTAATGTGCACTGCTATGAAACTAGTCATAGCCGCTTTAGCACGAGTTTGATCTTCAGCCAGGGAGGTGACCCACATGGTATAGTAGACCTCTCCTGACACTCCCAATGCTCCCCTCAGCAGTATACTTTGCCAATCTTCCTATTTTGATTCCCCAATCTGTCTCTGGTGAATCCTCTCACTGGCCTGTATCCCAGTTCTTTATGTATAAATAAATAAATATTTTTAAAAGAAACAATAAATGAATAAAATGGCAATTCAAAAAAAAAGTCAGTATACAAACCCAGTCTTTATATATCAAAAAAATGAACAAGAAGCAAAAGAAATCAAGAAAATAACTTCACTTATAATAACTGCTTCAAAAAATTAAATACCTTAGAATCAACCTAACAAAAGAGGTTAAAAAAAAAATCTACAGAGTATGAGTATAAGGTGTTAGTAAAGGGCTTAGATGGTGACATAGGAAATTAAAGAATATTCCATGCTCATGGATAGGAAAAAATCAGTGTTATCAAAATGACAATCCTACTTAAAATGATAAACAAGTCTAACTTAATTCCTATCAAAACACCAGCAATATTTTCTTTGAAAAATACAAAATTTTATATGGAACCACAAAAGGCTCAAATTGTAAAAGTAATTCTAAGAATAAAGTTGAGAAGTGGTGAAAAGTAACTGACTTCATACTACTACAAAGCAACAATATTACAAACAGTGTGGTTTGGGCACAAAAAAATAGTTACATGACTCAAGGAAACAGAATGGAAAGCCCAGAAATAAAACCATGTGTATACCAGCACCCAATCTGTGATGAAGCAGCTATGGTAATAAAATGGGGAAAAGAGAGCTTCTTTATTAAAGGGTGAAGTGAAAATTAGAAAGTTACATTTAATAAAGAGGTTTACCTACCTGCTAACACCAAACACAAAAATAAACTCTAAATGGATTAAAGATTTATTTATGTGACCTGAAACAATACATAGAAAAAATAACATTGGTGATACTCTGTCTGATAATCAATAAAGATAGTTTTTTGGTGATTTAGCCCCTAGACCAAGGGAATTATAAACAAGAATAAACAATAGGAATTTTTCTCATGTTAAAAAACTCTGAACAGTGAAAGAAAATATAAGATGACTAAATAGAAACACTATTGATGGGAGGAAATATCCACACAACATATAACTAATAAAGAATTAATACCCATATGTATATATATATATATTTAAAAACTCATACAACTCAGCAAGAAAAAAGTAGCCCATTAATAAATGGGCAGCAGATCTGAACAGACAATTCACCAAGAAGAATATCTAAAGACAAGAAAAAAATGTTTATTTTCTTTTCTAATGAGAGAGGTATACTAAAACTACAATGAGATACATATAGCATGTGGTAGAATGCGTAGAATGGCACATTTAAAAAGAACCCCACAGCAAGTGTTGGAGAGCATATGGAGAAAAAGGAACCTTAGTATACACTGTTGCTGGCAGTAGGAACTGGTACAACCATTATGGAAAGCAACCTGGATTGCCCTTAAAAGAGTGAAATTGGAAATATGGTATGATCCTGCTATCCCGCTCTTGGACATATAGTCACAGAATATGAAAACACCAAAAAAAAAAAAGCATATATTCAATAATGCTCTGTTTACAATAGCTGGAACATGGGAACATGGAAACAGCTTAAGTGTTCATCTGTAGCAACAGATCAAGAAGATGTGGTGTGTAAACCCCAGGACTCGATATGTAGCCATGGGGAAATGTGAACTGCAACCATTTTCAACAAAATAGATGGCCCGTGAGAAAATGATATGCAGTGAAGTAAGACAGAAGAGAAGGACATTGTGTGCAGAGGTGGAGAAGGTGGGTCAGAGGAAGGGACACAGGCTGGAAGGGGGTCAGGACCAGCTAGGATAAATGGGCAGACAGGAATGTGTCTGGACACATACATAGCAGAAGATTAGAAAGCAAAAGGCATATATACCAGTGGGCATCAATAGATGCCATTAGGGCTCCAAAGAAAGGGAAGAGAGAGGGAGCAGGGACACAGGGATGTTGCTGGGAGAAACCTTTTTAAATATACTGGCAAAAAAAAAAAAAAAAGGAGCAGCCTAAATTCACTAGTATTAGATTTAGATGAATTCTGGATATACGCACACTACGAATTATGTCATGTCTCTGGTTGTTAAGATTATATATTTCCCTTCTCTTTTCTACTTAGCCCACAGTGAGCAAGGGCTACCTATATGAAAATAAATTAGAATAAAACTATGACTAATGAAATAGGAAAAAAACTAGAATTCCCTCATCCCCCACTCCTTTTGTGTTTCTTCATGCTAATTGGCAGAAGAGGACCTAACTTCACTGCATTTATGGCTGAAACTTCCCAGCCCCAGCTCAGGGGTGAATTCCTGGCTGCCCATCCACCACGCCATCCTCACTCCAGCTCCCTCAAGCACCCTGCTCCTCCATTGTCTGCATCTTCCTGTCTACCCATTCGTCCTGGCTGGTCCTGACCCCCTTCCAGCCTGCGCTCCTTCCTGCGACCCACCTGCCCTCCCACTGTGCAGAATGCCCTTGTCTTGCATCTGTGCTGATGCTGACAACAGGGCCCACAGGCCAGCCTCTCCCGGAGGACAACACATCCAACGAGAAAGACCAACAAGATCCTTGATGTTTATTATTTGCCAGCTAAAGCTGGATGGATTTCTAGTGAAATGCGAAAATCCTGTTGTTTAATAGCACAAGTTATAGTCTTACTATCCTATTTCTAAAAACACAGTAAACCCAAATATCCAATATTCCTGTCTGTACCTTCTTTTGTCTCTTGGTCCACCTCACTCACTCATTAAATTAAGTATTTAAGGGCCCTCCCTGGTGGTGCAGCCATGGTGGCATCAGTGCGAGTTCAATCCCTGACCCAGAGGTGACCCACATGGCGTGGCAGACCTCTCCTGACCCACCCACTGTTCCCCTCAGCAGTGTGCTTTGTCGATCTATCTGTTCTGCTCCTCACTCTGTTATCTCTGGTGAATCCTCTTGCCGCTCCTACACCTCTGAACTTTATTCCCATTTCTGATTACATAAATAAATACAATCTTAAAAAAAAAAAAAGAATTGGGAAAGTACCAAACTATTAAAAATTAAGCATTTAATGTGTGGCAGGCACTGTGCTATGCAGTGTAGTGTGGAGATTCCTAAACATAACTTGCTGAGAAAAGCACTGTTCTCTCATTATGAAAATTGTTTTTAATCTTAGCTTTCTTTGGCACCAATTCAGGCAGGGTCCAGACCTATAGGATGGCCTATGGGATCACAGAGTCCCAGCCAAGACTGGCAAAGAGAGAAAACCCAGAGGCCTTGCCCGAAGTACAGGTAGACTCAGAGTGCTGCAGCCTGTGACTGGTTGACACAAGCTCACACAGCCCCACACACCCCAGGCCATGTGACACAGGGAGAGAAGAGCCGATGCCGATTCAGGATTTACCACAGAAGTGGACATGTGCTAGCCACCAAATAATGATGGGGGAACAGCAACAATAACACCTTATCAGATAGCCATGGTGTTTTTGAGGAAAAGACTCTGGAAAACTGGGAAGCAAAGATTCAAAGAGAATGGCAACCTGTAAGACTACTCAGATCAGGCAAGAGCAACCTTCTAAATCCATTTCGGCTCTGAAAACATAGTAGACCTTGGAGACATGCTTGGGAGCTTGGTCTGACATTGGGAAAAAAAAACCCTTGTTTCAGGGAGAGAATGCCCACCTCTCTGCTGGCATACCCTGTGCTCAGTCACCTTCTCTGTGCCTGCCTTTGTGCTGGCTGCTGTGGCAGACTTAGCAGGAAAATAAGATAAAATAAAATAAAAGCAGATGAGATTTCAAAACAGTTTCTGGAGAGCTCTCCTAAGTGTATCTGGAAGTGTGACTGGGCATCTGTTCTGCAGGTCTCCTGTCATCCTGCAGACAGAGGCTAGTACAGATGGCTGGGCAGGGCATTGGAGGGCCATTCTGACCCCATCCCTGGACACAGCTGAGCAGTGAGTGTGGAGGAGGTCACATCCATTGGGGAGGTGCAGGCTGATGACCTCCAGATCATGACACTGAGACTGTGACACTAAGAGGGAGGGTCCAGGAGGGTTTCCCAGGTCTGTGCCACACCACCCAGTACTCACTCCAAAGCCTGGGCATCCCTCCAGCCTGTCCATTCCCTCACTTTCCATGTGCCATCACTGGGCATTTGTGGGTGCTACTCTGAAGCATCACTGGGACCCAAACACTTCTCACCTTCCCACATGGTCGCTGCAGGAATGCCAGGCACTACCCATCACACCCAGGCTTCAGTCACTCCCTGCTGCTCCCTGCTGGGGGAAGGTTGTTCTTTACCCAGCAGCAGAGACAGCTCTCCCCCAGCTGAATCAGATCATGTATTCCATAGCGCAAATCTTTAACAGATGGCTTGACTTTCCACTCCAATAGAACTTCATATTTTAGCCAAGTCGAATGTGCTCAGCCCCAGATGGAGATGACGACTCTCTCCTTCATCACAGGCCCGCTGGTTTCTGAGTTACCACTGGTTGGCCCTGATCCCCCCTCATATGCACATGGCCAGGCTATTCAACTTCACCTAATCAGGGAGGCTAATCCTGACTGTGAACACTACACAGGCCCTTCCCATATGCAGGTGCTTCATGCTCCATAGAACCTAGAGCTGTCTATTACTCGTACTCCCCACAAATCAGCATATAATGTCACTTGCCACTCCCACAAAGCTTTCTCATACCTTCTGCATAGTAGGTGTAGTGACTAGTGAGTGAATGTGGGACTTTGGACATTTGTGTGTCCAGCAACAAGAGTGTGCTATGTCAGGAGAAATGTCAGATCTGCTGGACAGAGGGCTGGTGAGTCCCCTGCATGGTGACAACCATGATTCTGGAATAGCCCCCAGAGGCCCCTCTCTACTATGGCTCCCTCTGTGAGGTTGGCAAATGGCCTGCCTAGGTCTCCTGACACTGGTGCACGTCCTAACACTCACTGAGACTTGACAAGCCCCTGTCCACCTATGAAATAATCTGTGGATCCCCACAAGAAATATTCATTTTGGGGGGCTCTCTGAAGGCAGATACATGCATCCCTGACACTAATAGCCTTGCCACATAGGGGATACTCAGCGCTGCAAGATGAGCCCTCAATCAAAACCCTAGACACAGCTAACCCAGACTTTGAGTGAATATCTTCCCTCAGATGGCTGTCAGCATTTCAGGGCGAGCCTGACCAGAGCTGAGCTCCTGACCCCTGCAGCCCTCACTTGCTTTTACTGCAGTCACCCTCAAAGCCATTATGGATTCCTCCTTTTCTCTCATGCTCAACAGGTAATGGGAGATTTCCACTCTTTAATGGGAGATTTCCTCTCCCTTGCTGCAGCCATCATTCTCACTCAGCAACTTAGTCCCTTGTCTTATTCCCAGGGAAGCCTCCTAAACAATCTAGCCCTGTTCCATTGGTCCTTCTTCACACCATCCCCACAGAACCAGGTTATTTTTTTTTTTTTTCAGCAATACAGTCAGATCATTTCATTCCTTCATTCAAATATTCCATTTTATTCAGAGAAATTCTAGACTAGTGACCAGAGCCTATTTGAGGGCCATGTGGCCCTAGCTTTGCCGCCCTTGTTCCCTTAACCCAAGCTCGGTCCCCAATGGCCCTCTGTCCTCCAGTTTGCCAAGTCTACCCTACCTAGGGCCCTGCAAATGAACTGCCTGAGCTCCCTTCCAGTGTGCACCTCATCTTACCACTGCTCTGCCTCACACCCTCTCATCAGCTGGGCTTTTCAGCTGAGTTCCCTTTTAAAATGAACCTCCCCAGTTACTCTCTCACCCCTTAATCTTGTCATCATGGAATGAATGAGACCAGGCTGAACCAGGACATGAGTGTTTATCTGCGGTTTTATTAGGGCTGCAGCCAGGAGACACAACTCAATTTTTGAATTGTCTTCCAAGTCAGTTGTATGGGGGTGGAGTGAGGGGTGGGTTATGCCTTATAGAAAAGGTATGATAGTTCTCATTATGCAAATCAGGAGTAGAAGTTCATCAAATTAGGCTAATCATTTGAGTTCTGATTTAACTAATAACATGAAGGTGGGGAGCAAGTTAGTTGAAGAATGACTGGTCAAGCTTCCATCTGGGTGGTCTGTGGCAGGTGTGTCTGAGCATATGCCTGTGAAGCTGAGCAAGCTAGCAGGATGGCCTGATCGGTTGGTGGGTCTTCATCTTCACACTTAGAACTGCAGGGCACAGCTCAAAAGCAGATACTACGTGAAACAATATCATGGTTTAATTATACAGGGAGTGGGGGAAAAGGAGAGATAAAGTATTGAGCAGCTGGCATGTGGCCAGTTGCCATCTCTCCTACCTCAGATAGCATCAGCTAAGCAGAGACCAAGGTCCAATCCAAAGCTGTATGAGGCAATCTGGCAATGTCTCTTCTCCAGTGTTTTAACTGCCAGTCAGCAGCTTAATGTCAAAAGCCTTAACAGTTCAGTTGTCCAAAACCTCAGCAGTTTAACTCGTCAAAAGTCCCAGCACTTTTTAACCATACCAAAGTCTCTGCTCTACCCCTATCTCCCAGCAGACCCTGCTTTGGGGGTGGAGTTTGAAAAACTCTACCTTCTCATCCAGCTGACCTCAGAGGGTAGAGTCAGGAAGATTCTATCTTCCACCATTCGGCTGACTTTGAGCAACACCCACTGTTTTGCAATTTGCTTGGACCTGCACTGCTCAGACATGCCTGTGGCTTTAGCCATAGCTGCTTTAGTCCCCAAGTTCAAGTCACTGAAAATGGTTCTCATGTCTTTTTACTCCCATCCATTTCTCTTGGTGACAATTTTTTGACATGGGGAATTACTATTTATGCATTAGAAGAAGTAGGTCAGAGGTGTGGAGGATTCGCTAGAGACAGAGTGGGGAGCAGAACAGGCAGATTCATGGGAATTCACTGCTGAGGGGAGCAGGATGAGATGGGGAAGTCTGCTCTGCCATGTGGGTCACCCCTGTGGCTGGGATCAAAATAGGTGGTAGTGGTGACAGTGCTGAGATTTAAACCCTAGGCTACCAGAAAGACCCAGATACTGAAAATGTAATTCAAGTGTCTTTATGGTCTGTCTCCATAGATCAGACATTGCCATTAGATATCACTAGGGCTTTGAGTTGGGTCCAGAATCAGCAGAACGGGCACACCTGTGGAATGAAATGAATGAGTGAATGTTGGTCTCATAATATATCCAATGTAAATGGTTAAATTTCATTACTAAAGCCAAAAAAAAAAAATTCTCTAGACACAGCAAGGTCTAGAGACTTAACAAATCTTAAGCTGAATACTGTGGCTGGTTGGAACTCGGACACACAATGTGAGAAAGGTAGTTACCCAGAGGTAAAGGCCCACCAATAGAAACTCAAAACTCGTTATCTGAAGGAAAGCCTCTTTATTGTCCTCCATGAATAAACTACCCTCTGACTACTTAATGACTTTCAGCCAAGTCCATATTTATTTCCCCCCAACCCTGCTCTTCGGCCAATTAGATTTAATTTCTTTATTCTCAAAACTGCCCCCCCAATACCATAAAAACTAATTCCTCTTTCAAAAAAAGATTTTATTTATTTGCTT
Source organism: Condylura cristata (assembly GCF_000260355.1). NCBI lineage: Eukaryota > Metazoa > Chordata > Mammalia > Eulipotyphla > Talpidae > Condylura > Condylura cristata. The sequence goes on along the minus strand of NW_004567150.1, from coordinate 1,788,532 downwards.
TTTCATAGAAGAATCAAGGTACAGGTCAGAGGTGCAGGGAGTGAGAGGATTCACCAGAGACAGAATGAGGAGCAGAACAGTGGATCTACTGACATACACTGCTGAGGGGAGCAGCGGGTGAGACAGGGCAGGTCCGCTGCACCATGTGGGTCAGCTCCCTGGCCAGGGATGGAACTGAGGCAGTAGTGGTGATAATGCTAAGTCACCAGAGAGGCTCTCATTTCTCTCCTTTATCAGAGAAGTATACTTGACTTTATCGCCTCTTCTTCCTCCCCAAATAGCAATAAACTGTGTTGCTTCTTTTCTCAAAGCCTGATGTCATGGTTTCAGTTTCTGTGCACTTTGGGTAGTAAGTTCATCACTTGGTAATAAACTGGCACTCCTGGTGAGATTGCCTACCTGACAGTCTGCAACTCTTAGAGAGCAGATACCCCCAGTACCAATCCTGAAGTAACATCTGGACCTCTTTGCCTAAAGACTCGGTGGCTGGACTGGACTCCACCACTCTGCTGCAATGGTCCAAGCTTCCTCAGGGTTATTACCACTTGAAAAAAAAAAAAAAAACAAAAAAACTCTAACAGTCTTTCTGTCTTTCTGGTCAGTAACCTCATTGAATATGCTTATGTATTATTTTTTCTTATTGGTTAACTAGGATTGCAGGCTAGATTCCTACCCTAGAGAGATTGGCCACCTGGAGGTTGTGGGATCAAGTCTCACCCTAGGAGGTTGTGGGATCAAGTCTCACCCCAGGGATCAAGTCTCCCATTCCTAGGTTTTAATCCCAGGGGAAAAAAATGGTTAGGGCCCCAAGATCTAAATACAGTATTGCTGAGGTTCCCTTGATCTGTTTTGGGTTTGAATACCATCTTGGTTTCAAGTCCCAGTAATTTGTTTCCAGTATGCTTTAATCTCTTATTTTACATTGCCCAAAGACCAAGGGGAATTTGATCAAAATGGTTTTCTTTCAAACTCATACTGCTAGGAATTTCCTGTGATGTTTTAGCTTTTCAATCAGAATTAAAAATTATAAAGGGTGAAAAAGAAAGAAGTGTATGTGTAAAATAGTTAAGAAAAAATAGAATGTGTTTTCTGAATAAGGAAGAATGAAAGAACATGTGTCTTCTTTTGAAAAAAAGGAGGGAAAATTAATTTTTGCCAAACCTTTTTTTTTCCCAAGTAAACAAAGGATAGGGCAAAACAACTGAGTGAATAGAAGGTCAGTAGAAGTTAACAGGTTTGTGGAGTGAAGTCAAAGAAAAAGATCACTTCAGTCAAAATGATTGCTTGTGTAAGTCTGTATTTATTGGAGAGGAATTCCACCTCCAGAAAACCTAAAACTGCAACCTCTTGTGTATTGAGTCTTAGTAGAAGTTATCATAAATAACTATTTGATTCTGCTTCTTTTAGCCCTGTTTGAATAATTTTCCAGGATTTCCTCTGTAGAATAATTTCCTCTGAAGAAAGGTTGGGTTCTACTAATCTTAGCAATGGGAATTCATTTCATATGCAAATCATTTTACTAAAATGCTTACTTTTGAAACTAAAAAGGGAGGCCTTCCCTGGTGATACAAGGGGTTAAAGCACCGCACAATGAAGCTAGCTGCAGCCACTGCACCATGAGTTCAACCCACAACCAGAGGTGACCTACAGGGCACAGCAGACCTCTCCTGTCTCACCTGCTGCTTCCTCAGCAGGGTATCTCAGTAGTTCTACCTGTTCTGCTCCCCACTCTGTAATGAATTCTACACCCCTGTACCACTGCCCTGTATCCCAGTTCTTGTATGCATAAATGAATCTTTAAAAACAAAAGAATCAGGGCATTTCAGAAAGCTGTTTGTTTGCTTATCAGAAAGTCTATGAGGTGCTGGAAGTTGTAGTCAAAAACAAAAACTTTTCTAGACTCAATTCCTTGTTCCACTTCCTTCCCTTTGTAACCTTATTTCACACTAATGCTAATCAACATAAAAAAAAAGAAACTAAAAAAGATTGACCTATAAATAAAATAAAACGTATGTTTATTAAGGGAAGATATAAAAGTGCATATATTTTTGTTAAGGGAAAAAATCTGGTTTCAGACTGAACTGATTGTTAAATGGGGAAATGCAACAATAGGAAAATGAAAATGTATAAAAGGGTGTGTGGTGTATGAGAGAGAGATATTAGGAAAAGAAATCAGATGGCCAAACTGAATAAAAATGAAATATTCTGAGGGGCCTCCGTGGTGGCTCAGAGGTTAAAATCTCAGTGCTACCAAGCTATCACCAGACTGCAACAAAAGTGAGATCCCCAGACAGGGCGCTAACTCATACGTGGTGGCAGACCCCTCCTGCCTCTCCCATTGCTCCCCTCAACTGTGTATTTCAGTAGATCTACCTGTTTTGCTCCCCATTCTGTCTCTGGTGAATCCTCTTCCACTCCATACCTTTGACCTACACCTGAGATCTTGTGTGCATAAATAAATAAATCTTTTAAAAAATCAAATACATTGGTATAAGGATTTACAATTAACTTTTAATATTAATAATATTTACATAAAACTGAATTTTAATTCCTTTCATCTACTAAGAGGAACAAAAGTACTCAATCTATGATTATTTTTTTAGTATCATATTGTAACTTTTTTTAAAGGTTTATTTATGCATAGAACTGGGGCACAAGCCAGAGGTGTGAAGGATGAGAGGTTTCACCAGAGACAGAATGAGGAGCAGAACGTGGATTTGCTGAAATACACTGCTGAGGGGAGAAGCAGGAGAGACAGAAGAAGTCTGACTCTTCATGTGGGTCAGCTCCCTGGCTGGCCAGGATCAAACTCAGGCTGTAGCAATTGGGGATAGCTTTTGGGGATAGCTTTCTTTTTAACTCCTGCACCACCAGAGAGTTCCCCTCAGACTGTAATTGTTTAATGTAATTTAAAGATCTGATGCTTTAAAGCCTAGAGTTAGCTGGAGAGAATCTAGTGCTGTCAGCAGTATATGAAGCTGAGTCTTAAAGATATATAGCTGCTTTTAAAATCATTGTCACTTTGGTTAAGTGGATGATTAAATGTTACTTAATAGCGATCTATCAATACATTTTAATGCCTATGACAAAACAACCCTAATATCAAAATTCAAAAGCTCCTAAAGTGCTTTGTTAATTTTTCCCCCCTGTGGAAATAAAAATAGTGAACGATATTTGCTATGTTAAAGTCTCACAGGAATCACTGTCACATAAAAATATTTAAACTTCTTTATATGTATATGAATATTAATATGAATGTTCTAAATTACAGTGTCTTAAAAGCCTGATAGGTCAGTTTTGGTCATTATTCTAAAATATTTTGTAATATTGGGAAAATTTCCAGTCAATTGTGTCATAATCAAATCTTTATTTCTAGTCTTTTAAAAGTTTTTTTTGTTTGTTTTTGTTTTTTTTTTTTTTTTTGCCACTTACAGATATTACTTATTCTAGTGTTTTGTATTCTGAGGAATTCAAAGGAAAATAGTTTGAAAAATACTTTAGAACACAGGTTTATCATGGAACTGAGGATAAGAAAGTGCAAAACTTATGAAAAAATTGGATTGAGACTGACAATAATTGCTAGAAATTATGATCAAAATGGGCTTAAATGAACTTGGGGGCACCAATATAATTTAAATCGTTTTTGTTAGAGCTATTATTGGTTCTTTTGCCTTGATTTTCCATATTTAATAAACCAATTTTTTTTTAAGTTATGACCTTCAGCAAGGATAAATTATATCTTTTGTGAACAAAACTGAAATTTTGTCAGGACATAAACCGTGTTAGTAAGTATTCTTATTTCTCATGAAAATGTGTTCCCATAGGGTGTCATAAAATGACAGCAAACTGTGTTCAAGATCTAGATTGAATAGGCAGATTGGAACCTTGAGGTTATGAAAAGGGCAATGGTCACCCCTTGACAGACCCGAAAGCCCCTGGGCACCTTGGGAATCTCTAGAAAAGAGACATTATTCAAATACAAATGTATTATAGGTAGAGCTTACAATAAAATGCCTTGGACTGACTCATGAATATTGAGAGACTGGTAGTTTAAAAACTTAAGTCCAGCAAAGCATAATTAAAATCTAAAGGTATTTCCATTCTTGTTGAGTTTATGCAAACAGACCAAGTTATTAAAAGCAGAATTAATTCACAAATTAATTGTATTGCAATTATTTAGTAAAACAGGCATGAAGTTTCTGTGATACATACATTGGTGAATATCAAATTCTAGTCCTCCTAATTACTTTTGGGGGGATCTATTTTTTAATTGGTAAACTGGACTGTAGACTGAATTTTTATATCAGACTATGATTTTCCAAACTAACAAAATGTAGTTTTTCCTCCTAAGCATTTTGGTTTTGATTGATTAAAAACTAAAATTATCCTCTTTGAGAAACCATGTAAACCATAAAAAAGTGCTTGATATCAGTTGCAGAGAGATTGTCATAATGAACACTTCTCATAACTAACAGCTATTTCCTGACTGCCTGAAAGCATCAGAGACACTGCACCAACCTTGGGAATCTGTCATCAGAAGACACTTCCAGCATGACTTCAAGAAAACTCCACTGATGCCTCAGAACTCCCCACTGGAATTTTGGTTTACTTCAGTCTTTATGGTTTTTTTTGTTGTTGTTTATTTGTGTGTTTTTTGCCTACAGAGAAAGTACTTTATTGGTTGCATGAGATAGGCTTAACTTGGGGACGCAAATACAGGACTACCACATTGTGCATAACTTTATTTGCACCAATCTATTCTCAGTACTAAAAGGCTGATTATACAAAATAATTAAATAACTCATGGTCCTGCGAAAGACAGAGCATCACGTAAGAATGCAATTCGCAAAGTAGAGTATATTAGGTTGTCTAGCCAGGGTCAAGCCGTTCCCTGCTGGACACGCAGGGTTCAGGCAAGACCCCTACCAAAGGAAAGTCAGGGAATATATTGGCCTTGTTGGCTGTTACATACGTCAGAGCTTGCGCAAATTCAGAGCCCACTGCAGATTCAACTTAGCAAACAGATTCAAAGATTAACAGACGTCACAGCCTGGGTCACAGTTCAACCAGCCAATGACAGGTTTCCAGGAATAGAAGTCTCATTTCCTGGTGTCTCAGGCCCTCAGCCTGGGCCACACCATTCCCATTACCCAATCAATTTAAATGTACATTGTCCCTCCCTCTTCAACCTATCCTGCATTGGGTGGGGGAGGGTGGCTTGCCTGGGCTAGTCTAGGTTTGCTCAGGCCTGCGTTACTTCCTCCATTCCTTCACTCCCTAGTAGTGCAAGGGGTTATCTCTCAGCACTATGAAGCTACCCTCAGCCACTTCAGCACAAGTTCAATCCGTGGCTAGGAAGCTGACACACATGGTTCAGCAGACCTCCCCTGTCTCAGCCTGCTCCCCTCAGCAGTGTATATCAGTACATCTGCCTGTTCTGTTCCCCACTCTGTCTCTGGTGAATCCTCTTACCCCCTATACCTCTGGCCTGTACCCCACCTTATGTATGCAACAATAAGTAGATAAATATTAATAACTTAATAACTCAATTTCTGAATTGTAAAAATTTAAGAGTTTGTTCAACCTGGGATCCCTAAGTGACACAAGCTATGCAACCTCTGTCGTCACACATGGTTCGGATGGAGGGGAAATGCTCTGAAAAATCAGACTTTCCATGCTAACTTACTTTATGACCTCCCTTTTTTGTATAATCATAATATCAAAATATTCTGAGCAACCTTCAGCTTACAATTGGATTGCCTCAGCCTCAGAAGGCACTACCTGGCCCTGACAAGCAAGCACTGCACCAGGGTGAGAAATTCCTCAGAAGTCAAAAGTGACTTAACAACTGGCTGATCAATAAAAGCAAAAGGTCTGCTTCTGCAAAGTCTTTCTCACTGCCTGATGGAGGAAAACCCAAGTTTTATCACTCTACTCTCTCACCTAGCCTTCTATTCAGTTTCTAAATAACCACTCAAGCTTTATACTACCTAGTTTTGGATATGGAAACTCACCCAAGTCACCTATGCAGAGCTAATCAGGTGTTCTACCATCTGGACTTCAAGAAAACTCACTTTAACTTTTTAACAAGTTTTTCAAAGAAACTTACCTTAATTTGATTCACAAGAAATTTCCTCTTCCTGCCTTCACTTTACCCCCTAGGATGTCTCTATGAGAATGAAAGCCTTTAAGTAATAGATAATATTTAAGGGACTTTATTTTGGTTAATCTTCACTGTGGTAAATATATTAATATTAGTCTTAAACTTGTGAATCTATGTACCTGTTTTTAACCTTGATAGATTGATTTGAAAAATGTTATAATCTCAACTAAAGGTCAAAAAGACCCCATACTATTCTTAAAAAAAAAAAATGATTGTGATCTCAGCCCATTTCATATGCTAATGTCATCCCTCTGCCTGCCTGAAGTGTATAAAATAAACCTCTGCTTGAAGGAATGGAGAGGGTGACTGAGCAGGGCTGGACTGGCCCAGGCGGGCACCCCTACCCCACCCCTGGGAGTGCAGGATGGGTTGAGGAGGGACAATGTGCATTTGGGGTTGATTGGATGATGGGAGTGGTGTGGCCCAGGCTGATTGGATCTGGAGCACCAGGAAATGAGACATCTATTCCTGGAAACCTGTCATTGGGTGGTTGAACTGTGACCCAGGCTGTGATGTCTGTTAATCCTTGAATTCATTTGCTAAATTGAATCTGCGCGGGCTCTGACGTAAGTAACGGCCAACAAGGCCAATATATTCCCTGACTTTCCTTTGGTGGGGTCTTGCCTGAACCTGCGTGTCCGGCAGGAAACGGCTTGACCCTGGCTAGCCAGCCCAATAAACTCTACTTTGCAAATTGCATTCTTGCGTGACGCTCTGTCTTTCGCGGTAATCGAGTTCTCGGACCCTAACATTTGGGGGCTCGTCGGGGATCTCGCTTCTGCGAGGGGACAGACCCTCTGCAAGAAAAGTAGAGCTTACTTCTGGATCCTAGGATTTTTGGATTTTGAGAGTGTTCTCCACACTCTCGTTTGGCGGGGTACCTGGACAGTCCCCAGGGAAGGAGGGCCATTAGGCTCTCGTTTGGGGAGACCTGCGAAAGGGAGGTCTCTTTTGGAGAGGTGCAACCACCTCTATCTAGGCTCGAGCACGATTGGGTTTTCTGGAATCCTGGCGCCAGGTGACGGACAGATTGAAGGGCCGACTATAAAGTGGACACCATTTGGACTGATTTCTAAGCCGAGCGGTAAGGAGAGCGAGTGTGGTGCACACTAGTGTGAATGAATGACCGGTCCGAAATAAGAGTGTGTGTGAGTGGGTGCGGTGTTGTATGTATATTCCTTGAGGTTTATTAAAGTTATTTAAACATCAAGTCGTTAAAAGTGTGTGTCACCTAAAATGTTACTAAATAACTAAAATGAAATTGGTTTTGTCCTCACAAAATATGTCTAAATTTACTTAACATTCATGTCTATGTTTTGCTCCTTATTGTGAGGAAAATTGACTTTCAGGTTTACCCTGCTCTATACTATAAAAGCTAAAATTTTATAATAAGTGAGTAAAGTGAGCTGTGTGTTTAATAAGAAAGAAATATGTTGGAGATAGTCTTTTGCAGTTACTGAAAAGAAAGTGTTGAAGGTCTGAGAGCAGTGAAAATACTATGTGCTAGAATGACTTGCTAAGCTTAATATCAGTAATTATGTAAAACCAAACTTTAATTCTCTTTCATCTATGGTAACTCAAATATTCTTAAACTGATCTGACTCTGATCAGGAACCATATAAAGACCCTAACAGCAGCAAGCATGTGATGAAGAAACCGTGCTTGTTTCTTGACCTTGGACTGGTTGAGGCAGATGTGGGTGAGATACCTGTAGGGGGGTGATTATGGCAGTGTTTATACTTTGATTTTGTTCTTTTCCTCCCAGACTTGTCTGGCCATTTCTGACCCTTTTCCATGGGTCCCGTCCCAGCCAGAAGGTGCTTTAGTCTTGTGGCAGGCTTTCAGGCCTTGCTTTGGGCCAATCTCTTTTGGGATAACTTTTGCCCACGAGGGGATGGGTAACTTCAGGTGTTTGATTTAGAAGTTATATTCTTTGTGTGCCATATTGTATACTCACTGTATTAAGTCCCTTTTCATTAAAGTTTTATATGTTTTGTCTTGTTGCGGCAGATGGCAGAACCTACTTAGAGCAGGCAGGTTTTTGGGGCTTCTCCCCTGTCCTCTAACAGATTTGCTCTCTCTCCCCTGTCCTCTAACAGATTTGCTGTCCTATAACAGATTTGGCACCCAACGTTGTAGGATTAGAGCCATCTGTGTTTAGTCAGCCCTATGGGGAAAGTTGGCTTCCCCATGGCACTGATTACCTTAAACGCATAAGTGGTTTTTGTTTTTAGTTTTTTTCAAATGCAGATTTGTTGTTAAAAATTGGCTTTCCCTTGTGAAAATTTCTATGTGTAAGTGTACAATTTTGTTGTGGTCACTTTCTAAGAGATTTGGTTTTGTTAAAATTGTTTAGCAGTTTTACTCAAAAGATAATATTCTGGACCATGTGGACAGATCAAAGATAGCGTCTGAGGCCCTTGGCTGGCTTCTCTGAAACTTGGAAGAACTTCCCAAAATTTTCTGTTTCCTTTGTTAACTAAAGTTAAGTTGCTAGGACTCTGGACTTTTTCTTTTGTGACCTCTGCTGCTTTGCAGATTTTGTTAACATGCTAAAGGCAGAGCAGAAAGACTTGCACCCAACTCCCATTCCCATGTCTTCCTTGCACCCGCTCCCCTTTTTTTCCTTTTTCCCCTTTTTCTAGGAATCTCCACTCACTGACGCCATTCCCACCTCGAGACCCTGCCCGTTCTGCCCCCCAATAATCCATGATCGGGGACAAAGTCTCCGACAGCTAAGTATTTATAATTAAATACAAAATTCTAACTGTGTCCCTGGTCAGTCTAAAGTAGCCAAGTGTAGTCATCACCCCAAAATCCCTTAAGACCAAGGAATGCACAAAATTCAAGAGGGGGTTGTAATTAAAACTGAATGGTGAAACTGGTTTCATACTCTAAAAAGTAAAACAAGCAAACAAAAAGTACTTAACTACATTTTTATCTGTTATGTGCTTTAGTTTAGTGGCTTATAAACTAAACTTAAAGTGAGCTTCCAGGCTAGTGTGAGCCGGTAGACACAACACGCATGGGGAGGTTACTCAGTGGCAAGGAGCCCACCAACAAAATTCAAAATTCCAGTTATCTGAAGAAAAGCCTCTCTGTACTTCTCCATGTAATTAACTACTCAGCCAAGTGAACTTCAGCCAAGTCCATGTTTCTTTGCCCCTACCCTTTTCTTCAGTCAATGAGATCTTACTCCTTTTTCTCAACTGTGGTCCCCCAAAATCTATATAACCTCATTCCCATTCTTTTTTTTTTTTCTTTAAGATTCATTTTTTTTTTTTTTATGCATACAGAACTGGGGTATAGGCCAGAAGTGCGGGGGCGGTGAGAGGATTCACCAGAGACAGACTAGAGAGCAGAACAGTTAGATCGGTAAGGTACACTGCTGAAGGGAACAATGGGCAGGCGAGACAGGAGGGGCCTGACTTGCCAGGTGGATCACCTCCGCGGTGGGGAATTGAACTCGCACCAAAGCGGCTACATCTAGCTTACAGTGCTGCACTTTAACCTTTGTGCCCGCGGGGAGGGCCCGCATTCCCATTCTTAATCAGCAAGGTCATTTTGGTTTTATCTCCTACCACTTGCCAAATAATTCACAATAAAGATTTGTTTTCTTTACTCAAAACCTGATGCCACAATATCAGTTTCAGTGTACCTCATAGGCTATTCAGTTCTCTGGGTCTAATACAAGTAGAAGAACTCAAGTCAAATCATGTGACTAAAATACCTGCTCAAAGTGGAACACAGTTGGCTTGCTATATATCAGGTTCTCTTTCAAAAGAGTTTCCCTCATCCCAAACCTTCCAAGGCCTGAGTGGCTAATCCTTCCTAGACCTGAATTTTATCAGCTCTGAAGTTAGGTCAGAACTGTGAGTGACTAGCAGGTAGCTGCTGACTGGGCAGTGTCAGGAACCCATGCAGGGGGGTATTCAGGTCCCTGGCTCTACATAATAGCCTAGTAGATGTTTGGGTTGTAGTTTTCATTCACATTACATTATTCACTTTTCTCCTTAAAACAGAGCCAATGTGAGATATAGATCTAAGAAGACTTACGAGGAATTGGCTCATAAGTGATATGATAAATGAAGGTAAGGAAGCCCCTCAATTTTGCCATCATGAGCTGGAGATCCAGAAAAGTTGATGGTATGAGTTACAGGTCAAGAGTCAGGTAGAGAGAGTATATTCTCTCTTTTAATACTTTTAGTTCTATTTGGTTCTTAATAGGTTGGATGATGCCACCTACATTGGGGAAGAGCCACCTATTCCATTAAAATGCTAATCTCATCCTGGAAACAGTCTCAGAGACACACCCAGAAATAATGTTTAAGCAGATATCTGGGCATCCTATTGTCCAGGCAAGGTCACCCATACAAGTAACCATGGCACATATTTCTTACTTTATATTTGCATTGTGCTCTCCAAGAAGTGTATCAGTAATAAGTTACAAGGTTTTACTCTTGAAAATCTTACAACACTGAAAACTTAAACATGTGCAAAATCTAACCATTTATATTTGATTGACCCTAAGTCTGAAGCTACATAAGATGATTTGCTTAAGGGAAATTGTCGGAGACCAGCTCCAACTTTTGAGGTGTCTGGAGGCAACACAGGCAGGACCCTAAGATGGGAAGGCATCTGCGTGGGGAGATTCCAAGAGGGGGAGAGGAGCGGGTGGAGGAAGACAGGGGAGTTGGAGTTGGGTGCAA